>NW_017189517.1:37144896-37451866 GCF_001704415.2 Capra hircus | reverse complement strand
ACTATCATCAGTTTGGTTGAGATCATTTTTCTTTGTTGTGTGAGTTGGCGGGGGGAGGGGTGGTGTTCTGTGCACTGTAGGATATTAACAGCATCCCTGGCCTCTAGAAGCCAGTTGCTAGCACCACCCTAAAACTGTGTGACCAAAAATGTCTCTAGACATTTCTAAATGCCCCTGGTGGTGGTGGGGAGGGGAAGATGTTTGTGGGGGTCAGCCCTGATTAAGAGCTACTGAGGTGGAAGATTTCTCTTGTGAGACCTGCTCCTTACCTGGAGTGTGCAGCATCCTCAATGTCCAACATAGCAGAGGCTGGTGAAAGAAGTTGCCTGTCATGAATCCTACTCCTGCTGGGGGGGCCCCATAAGGTGAGCTTAGCCACTCAAAACTTTGTAAGGAGGTGATCTGATTGAGGAAGTGGAAGGACTTCATAAACCTGAGTTCTGCCCTCCCCTCTGGTCCCACCCAGCCACAACCCTGTTTCAAGAGAAGTGAGCATTTAATCTTCACAAAGGAAATGGGAGAGAAAAGTACAGTTACCTCTCAAGTGCCCTTGGGGGATTGCTTCCAGGATTCCTTGCAGATACCCCAATCAGCAGATGCTCAAGTCCCTTACATTTGGCCTCTGTATCCTCAAATGCAGAATCCATGGATACAGAGGGCTGATGGTACCTGAAAGCTACCAAGGCAGGTAGTAAAGGAGACCACTAGGGACTGGACAGGCAGAAGCCAGCATTCTCGAAATGACAGAAGCATCCATAGCAGGGGGTGGATGGTGCACCCCATTGGGATCCCTACCCTGTTCTGCTCTTCATTATGAGAGATGAGGCCCCTGCTCTCCACTCATTTCAAATCCTCACCAGTGTCTCTTGCAAAGAGTGGCAGGGAAAAAGCATAGTGTCAGAGGAAGAATAGACATGGAGGAAGGAAAGGAAGGAACTCACAGTCTGGTATTGAGACTGCAACCTAGGTAATTCACAGCATCGCTGAATTGATGCCCAGAATCCCTAAGCCCTAGTGCCATCTTCTCACTGGGTAGTCTTGGCTAAGGCTTTCCCCTTCTTGGCCTCGAATGTCCTCATATGTCTCACTTGTGAATAACACACCCTGCCCAATTACCACCACAGCTGTGTTATCCTAGGAGAGAACAGAAGGCAAAGAAATCCAGCACTCATGTTCATTGCTTTTTATTCAAAGAAAAGAATCAGAAAATGATAAGAATGAAAAGGACAATAAGAAGCAGAAGCAGAAATTCAAAAAGGAGAAAGAAAGGAAGGAAAAAAGGTACAGGAAGGAAAAGTAGCTGGAAGTGGAGGGTGAAGAGGGCAGAGGGGTGAAGCATAACGGGTAGTTTGATGTTTTTGACACAGTCCTTCAGATAATGGAACATATCAAGGAAAGCTTCTTTAAACACGAGAAGAAAGTCACGATAAAGCTGCAGAATAGCAGGCAGTTGATGCAGGCTGGTAATCCACGAAAGAGGCCGTGAAAGAACTCGAGGAAGGTTGACTCTTCCACTGATGGATGTTGCAGGTGTCCTACGTGAAGGCGATCGACATCTGGATGGCCGTGTGCCTGCTCTTTGTGTTCGCTGCCCTGCTGGAATACGCTGCTGTCAATTTCGTCTCTCGTCAGCATAAGGAATTCATTCGACTTCGAAGAAGGCAGAGGCGCCACCGCATGGTGAGCATAACTAGGGAGGAGCCCACTTCCTTTCTGCTTTGGACTCCTTCCTTCCTACTACTCCTCCCCAAACCAAGACTCAGTCTAGACTGCAAGGACTAGACAGGCAGTCAGGAACCCTGGATTCTAGTCCCAGGCTGGTCACAAATAAGCTAAGTACTTTAACCTTTTTGATTCCATTTCTTTATCTGTCCAATGGGACATTCGTCTAGCAGAGTAAATTAAGGGCATGGGCAGATTCTCCTGCATAGTAAGCACTGCAAATATATTAGCCAATATTAGAACCTTATTGACTGACTTACCACGAGATTGCTTTGAGAATTAGTAGTGGTTGCTCCTGACTCTCCTCCCACCCAGGAGGAAGGTACCCCAGGTTGTCCTATACTGATTGGTGGTTAAGATTCAAGTCAGGCATTGGTGCCTTTCTAGGGGAGCATTATAAAAGGGTCCCCAACATAACTAACCTGGAATTGAAACACTACCACTTGCATCTTCTGGCTCTTTCATTTCTTCGCCTTGGTCTCCATTGGGTGCATCAGATTTGTTAGGCATGACTTGTTATTTTCTCCTGTTCTTGTTTGTGATCACCTGGGGAAGCAGAGTAGGGATCTTGTCCTCATGACAACAGAGGCGGTGCATCCTCCCCGCCCCCCACCCCATTGCCCAGACAGTAGGTGCTAGGTACGCTGTCATGACAACAGAAGTGCCTGAGCCACTGTCACAGAAGGAAGTGCCCAATTATGAGCAAAACTAAAAGCCTTTGCTGAGCTACATAAGCTTCACTTAATCATCAGACACACAGAGTTCTGGCATATCCTGAGCTCCAACTCCCTGTTTACTGCCTAATCTGGAGGCACTAAAGCACACATGATCTCTGGGTGGGGAAACGAAACAACGATCTATCTAAGCGAACTGGCTCTAGCTTGTTGGGGCCACTCTAACACTAAGGTTCTTCTCTCTTCCTAACAGCCCCACCTCCCATTTCAGCTGCTCCTGGAGTGCCCTTACCATATGTCTGCACTAAAAATATCTCAAAAGCTACCTCCGGGATTTCATGTTCCTTGCTAAGGTCCCTTTCTGCTGAGGGCAGGGTCCTTGTCTCATCTAGTGGTTCGTCGGAATTTATCAATTTTTTCCCGGCTTCAGTCCTTGAGTTGCGGCCTGGGAAGCACGCCCTCTAGTGGAGTGATCCACAACTGCACCTCCTTGAGTAGGACCGAGCAAGAGTCCTAAAAGCCTTTCCTCTCCTAGGAGAAGGCGATGGCACCCCACTCCAGTACTCTTGCCTGGAAAATCCCATGGACGGAGGAGCCTGGTAGGCTGCAGTCCATGGGGTCGCTAAGAGTCGGACACGACTGAGCGACTTCACTTTCACTTTTCACTTTCAAGCATTGGAGAAGGAAATGGCAACCCACTCCAGTGTTCTTGCCTGGAGAATCCCAGGGACGGGGGAGCCTAGTGGGCTGCCGTCTATGGGTTCGCACAGAGTCGGACACTACTGAAGCGACTTAGCAGCAGCATCCTAGGCAGAGGCTCGGGGGAAAAACATATGGCCTTGGCAGAAGGGCAAGGAAAGCAGATGTACCCTTTTCTAAGTTAACTGCTCCCACCTCTTTAGCTGTGTCAAACCTGCCCAGAGGCACCCAAATCTTATCTTCATAGGGGTTTTAATCTTGGTGCCTTCTCCATGCTTACCTTAGAAAAGAACAGTCTGCCAACCCGTTCCAGACTTCTTTTCCCAGCTAGATTGCCTCTACAGGTGTCCTGGTAACAGAAGACGGCTGCAGTTGCTGTAGAGCTACTCCAGGGTGACACTTGACCCACCTCCTTCCCTGCACCTCTCCAACCTCCAACTGCCCACAGCCTATCCCCTCCTGGTCATATACAGGGTGATCCTGATGTCATAATGAAGCCCATCATAATCAGTGCTCAATTATGACATAGTTATGACAGCAGCCTGGGCCCTGCTTAGGCACCTGGATCCTGCCTTAAAGTGGCCCAGGCTTTTGATTAATGTAGATAAAACCTGAAAACCATTACCTGAATCATTAGTTCTGTCCCTTTTTGAGTTTCCTACAGTCATTGCTATCCCAGGAGAAATGTAGCCAAATCCTGGAGGTCACTGAGCAGGCTGAAAAACTTAATACAGGGTTGATTCATTTCTAGAACCTCTCTCTGGACCCTGCTATTCCAGCTAGAGAAGTGATTTTCAGTCTAAGAAGAGCTCTCTTAAGGGAGAGAGAGACTCCATAGGATTTTCAAGGATCCCTTAGCCAAGAGCAAGTTAGGAGTATTCCAGAAGTCAGCCAGCTGTTCATCAAGCTCCAGCCTTCATCCTGTTCTTCTCAAATCCCAAATCTCAACCATCCATTTGCACTTTGTAGTGGTCTCCTTCCATGTCACAGTCTAAGATAGCTTATTTTTTTCCTAGACATTTCTGCTTTGTCTTCCTAGCTAGTCTAGAAGCCTCACACAGAAGGGTCTGTTTGTCATTTTTTCTGACCTCAACAGGCCCTGGCACTTGGTTCTGGACACAGCAGCCACAGAATCCAGTCCACCAATCTTTGCAGACTTGTTGGCAAGGGCTCTCTTTCAAGATGGACAAAGGAAAAAGCCTTACCATTATCAACAGAATAACTTGAGAAATGGAAGTAATTTAAAATACTCCCCAGTCCTCTCAGGAACTTGGTCCCAGAACCCTGCTTGCCTCTTCCCATCTCCCAGGACCCTTCCCCATTCTCCAATCTCCTCTCTTCACTTCAATAAAATCACTCAATATCGATCCATCCTTCCCATCTTCACAGCTCATCTCCCACACTGTACATTCCCATCCCCACTTGATTTTGGAATATCTTTCCTCTCTAGTCCCCCAGCCCTCCTCCCCTATAGACATCTGCCACAAAAATGCTCCATCTCAACAGCTGTGGAAGCCGCAAGTATGCTTAATGTGCTGTCATGTCCGACTCTTTGTGACCCTATGGACTGCAGCCTGCCAGGCTCTTCTGTCCGTGGGATTTCCCAGGCAAGAATACTGGAGTGGGTTGCCATTTCCTTCTCCAAGGGGATCTTTCTGACCCAGGGATCCATCCAACCGTGTCTCTTGTGTCTCCTGCCCTGGGAGGCAGATTCTTTACCACTAGCGCCACCTGGGAAGCGTGACAGCCACAAAGTGGAGTTTAACTCTCCACTGTCCCTCCCCAACACACACACAAACACGCACACCCCTCTGAATTTGGCCTAAATAAGCAATACCCAAATTCAGGACTCTCACCCTTGAATTTTAGTCCACTCATCTTTGCTACCCCAACTACAATATGTTAAAAAAAATTTTTTTTAAGCCCAGGGTGACTTATACTATTGGACATTTTTTTTCCTCTTCTGTGGGAAATAGCTTTTTCCAGCTTGAAAAATAGTTCCAAATAATTCTCTTTAGGTTTACTGTGATTGGATAAAAGGGAAAATAATTAGATCTATAGAAACAGAAGTAGCAAAAGTTGGATTTAACTTTCTCTTTCAAAGCTTTTTGCAAACAAATACATTCCATGCTTGTATCCTCTAGCTGGAGACCTACAGGGATTAGGATGAGCAATGGGGAACAGGGAGTCTGAGGGACTCTGAACTGGAAAGCAAAAGAAAACTTCATTTTATTTACTCCCTCATTTTTCACTTCAGTTCAGTCACTCAGTCATGTCTGACTCTTTGCGATCCCATGGAATGCAGCACACCAGGCTTCCCTGTCCATCACCAACTCCTGGAGCTTACTCAAACTAATGTCCATTGAGTCAGTGATGCCATCCAACCATCTCATCCTCTGTTGTCCCCTTCTCCTCCTGCCTTCAGTCTTTCCCAGCATCAGGGTGTTTTCCAAGGAGTCAGTTCATTGCATCAGGTGGCCAAAGTATTGGAGTTTCAGCTTCAGCATCAGTCCTTTCAGTGAATATTCAGGACTGATTTCCTTTAGGATGGACTGGTTTGATCTCCTTGCAGTCCAAGGGACATTTTTCACTTACTTGGGTGATATTTTGTTTACCTCTGGTTCTTCATCTGTAAAATGGATCCAGCACAACCTGTCATGAAGAAACAGTGTGTAAATGAAGTACAGAATACAGGTGAGGTGAGCCGAGGCCTATGGTGATAGGCTGTATAAAGAACTTAGACGAAAGAGCTGAGGTCTCCCCATCACAACTCAGGGCCAAAGCACCACCACAAGGGTGAATTGCTTCTGGCCTACACGTGTACAGGGCTTCCCTGATGGCTCAGGGGTAAAGAATCCCACCTGCTATGCAGTAGTCACAGGAGACGCAGGTTCAAGCCCTGGGTGGAGAAGATCCCCTGGAGGAGGGAATGGCTACCCACTCCAGTATTCTTGCCTAGAGAATCCCATGCACAGAGGAGCCTGGTGGGCTACAGTCCATAGGGTTGCAAAGTGATTTAGCATGCACGCACACATGTACAACTCTCTTCACAGAGGCTGGCAAAATCAAGGATTGGGTAGCAAGGCTCTCTGGTGGGCAGACTTAGAGATACCTTTCCCTATGCCAACGATGCCATTCTTTTTAAGGGGCCTCAGGCCATTGTGCAGAGGTGGGGCAAGAAGCAATTGTTTTTTTCTGCCAGGCACTCTGTAGCTAAGATTCTCTTCTAAGTAGACTCTTCAGTTTGAGATCCTGAGAGGATGCTGGCTTCATGAGAACAAAGCCATTCCCTGTCCTGTATTCCGCGTGTGGCTCATCAGTCCATTCATTCATTCAACTAATATCTACTGGGTGCCTATCAGATGCCAGCACTGTGCTAGGCACTGGGGACACAGCAGTGAGCCAGACTGATGTCCTTTCCCACGTATGAGCCTGCAGCAGGCAGAGAAAGAGATAGGATCTGTTGACAAATCTCTGACCTGAGCTTGTCCACCTCTGATGCCCAGTGACAGGCTAGGCCTTCTAGTGCTATCATAATCAAGGATTAATGGGACCAACCACACCAACATCTCATTGAGGAAGCCATTTTGAAATGGGTTACTATAATTATAGAGGTCCCAGGATAAAGACCCTAAGATGTCCTTCTAACTGCATAGCATGTGTGAAATATACTTTGTCTACATTTTATGCATATCTGTCATATCCATTCAGTATAGACATGTGCCTTATTCTGTTTAGTACTGAAAGTCCTAAGTATCAGGAAGGCCTCAGTTCCGGGCAAACTGAGAAGATAGTTGGTATCATCCCACAAGAGGTTATTTCTTACATAGCTGAAGCTTTTACTGCTATAAACATTGATAGTTTAAAAAATTATAACCATCTCTGAATGAAGTATTCCTAGGTTGTAGTATATACTTACCTGTCCTATGTCTAATTTCCAGGTTGTGAACCACCACTTGTGATGGCAGTGTGTCCTTTAGAAGGAGACAAAATGGGGCAGGTTGAGGTTGTATAGAAACCAACAATAAATAGGCTCTGAGTTAGGCCCTGAAAGACTCTTATATGAGTAAAGTTCTACTGATCACTCAGGGGCTTTGGTTCTCTCTCTCTTCTTTTTCCTCTGTTTCTCCCTCTGCATCTCTCTCTAGGTCTCTATCCACCTATCTTTCTGGCCTTACCTCCTGACTCCCAGCTGTGTTGTAGCTACTTAATGTTGTCAGTTGTCATTTTTATTGGACAAATGAACTTTGTGTGGTCTGCTGCATTACTTAATGCTTAGATAAAATTTACCTCTTCAGTGTTAATGTGTTCATCAAAATTCACGAACTGCACATGAATGGAATGTGTATTGGGTAATAAATGTTACCCTAGAAGTACACACATCTGCAAGAGCATAATCAGCTTTACCCTAATTCCGATAACCCACTAGGTTATTTAAAACTTTTGGAATTTTCAGAGATAAACATTTTTTAAAAGATACTATGTACAAGGAGAAATAATTCTGCAGCTTTGGGAAGTCATCAAAGTCAAGTTTCCAAGTCTCACTATCTCAGCTGTGCTTTCTAAAGGTTTCATTGTTCTGTTTATTCTGTTTATTACCAGTCAGAGATAACTTGACATTGAGATGTGCCTCTCACAGTGAGTTGGCACTTTCCTGGGTTGTAGACGGCTCTAAATGATGTTATGCATTTTAAAAAGGCAGCTCAAGGCTTATCTGCAAATAGAATCATAAACATATACCATACGTGCCACGTATAGCTGCTTAGTGTACATCGATCTTGTGAGTAGTTCTGTGACCATAAAAAAGCACGCGCTGAGCCTGTGTGCCCACCTACCCTGCCTGCATAGCATCGCCTGAGATACTTGTGTGGTGTGGTCTCTATTCTTCTACTTTAGAACTGTGACCTCAAATTCTGCCTTTTCTTCCGTGTAATTCCAGGAGGAAGATATCATCCGTGAAAGTCGCTTTTATTTCCGTGGCTATGGCCTGGGCCACTGCCTGCAGGCAAGGGATGGAGGTCCAATGGAAGGTTCTGGCATTTATAGCCCCCAACCTCCAGCCCCACGTCTAAGGGAAGGAGAAACCATGCGAAAACTCTACGTGGACCAGGCCAAGAGGATTGACACCATTTCCCGAGCTGTCTTCCCTTTCACTTTCCTCATCTTCAACATCTTCTACTGGGTTGTCTATAAAGTGCTACGGTCAGAAGATATCCACCAGGCACTGTGAATAGGAGCTTAAGAGTCCAGTTGTTGGCTTCCTGCTTTCCCCTTGTGGGCTTTCCCTCTCCAGTAGATTCCATCAAGGGCTTGGGCAGCTCCTTCCTGATCTCCCACTCAGAACTTCAACAGCCAATCCCAAAGCTTTGTGGAGCTACAATGCATGGTGCCAATAGTGGCTGTACTTAGAAAGATGGCTCACCTCTCTTCATCCAGATTTTCTGCATACTACCCCATTTCTCATGAAAGTAAGGTTTGGCTTCTTGTGGCCAGGATAACCCTGACTGGAGCTTCTCTGTCTTTCAGTTCTTCGGTAGAGGATATTCAGAACACTGCTACTAGATTCTGGCATTTGTCATCTTAACCTGCACCAATCTTTGCCCTGCCACCTCCTACCAAAAGTCTGACCTTTACCATGACCTCTGTCCCTCCTACCACGGGTTAAACAGGAATCTTTCCCATCCCCAAGTGCTGCCCTGTGTGACTTAGTCATGTTTCCTTGACCCTGGGAGGAAGGCAAGGGGACAGATTCCCCACTACTCAGCTTGGAACAGTCATCAGCTACACTGGGGTAGGGTGTTGCTATACAACCCAACAGAGAGGTCTTCAAGTTTCCTTGAACCTCAACACTGTTAAAATGGGGTCAGGAATCTTGGACTCTCAGAAAGACCACCTTTCCAG
This sequence comes from Capra hircus, assembly GCF_001704415.2. Lineage (NCBI taxonomy): Eukaryota > Metazoa > Chordata > Mammalia > Artiodactyla > Bovidae > Capra > Capra hircus. The sequence goes on along the minus strand of NW_017189517.1, from coordinate 37,442,870 downwards.
ATCTACCCAAATTTCCTGATCTCAGAAATATTTATTGTATTCCCTAACTAGCTAGCATCATGGAAGGGTGTGTTTGACTGCTGTGGAGTATGAAAAGAGAAAGATGCTTAGTCTTTTAGAAAGTTACTCGATGATGCTATAAAGCTTTCAAGAAAAGTGAGCCTAAGGTGGTAGGGCCTAGGAGGATTAGAATACTATCCTCAGAGAGTCTTCTGTTGCCTGGACTTTTCGTTTCTTCTTTTCTCTAAAGTCTATCTCCCAGGACCTCTCATTTCCAACTTGCTCCTTCACCTCATATCAGTGAGCAAATAATAATACCATGCAACCTTGCCCAGGATAAAGCGGCCTACGAGGCTCCTGGGAAGGAACTATGTATATAGAGGATCCCTATCCTGGACAAACATTGACTTGGCCAAGCTCAGGATGGAGTTGTCAAAGTTAGAAAACCATAATTTGGATGTATTTCTTAATCCTTCTCATTTCCCTTCTCTTTCCACACTGAGGAGGTGGAGCAGTCAGTTGAAGCTACCCAAAAATATCAGAATAGAAGGAGTGTGGAAGGGCTCATCTCAGGCCTGACACTGGGACACGGGGAAGCACGGGCCTGTTACTCTGAGTCCTTTGAAATGATCCAACTGGGAAGAACTGTAAAAAGGAAGATTAAAGTGCAGGGCTAAACAGCTGGAAGACAGAAGTGATCAAACAATCTCTTAAACATCTTGTCTTTTTCTCTGAATCTAGAATAACTAACAATGTAAGTTGAGTCTCTCTCTGTCTCTCTGTCTCTCCCTTGCCCCATATCTTCCTCCCTCCCTTTCACTTCCTCCTTTCACCCTTCATTAAAAACAGGTGTTCAAAATTGAAAGTCAATAAATCCAATGACCAAAGCAGATCCTACAGACAAACCAAGAGCTCAGCTTTCTTTCCCCCTTTTCCCCATTGAGCTTGACTGCCCTCTGCTCTTTGTGGAGATACTCCTCTTGTCTCTTGGCTTTGTGGCAAGCATTCTGGGCTGACCAGGATAGCTGGTCAAGAAATTAATCTTATTGAAAATATTAATTATGGTGGCCAAGGCAATTCCAAACTAAAGGACTGGGTTAAGAAAGGAGATTAAATTGAGGGGGCAGAGAATCCCTGTTTTCCCATTTCTGCCCAGGTAGTGCCAATCAATGAGAGGCCACAAGCAATACCCCTTTGAAAGGAGCAGAGAGTATCTCTTTGATACTCTCCATGGTCAGGCTGGGGTGTCAGGCTACTGCAGCCCGAAGGCGGGGGTAGTGGGGGGTGGACTATGGAGATGAGCCTATTGCACAGAGCTCTACTTGTTGTAGATCTTGTCCAGATGGGCCAACTGCACAAATCTGCCCTGTTGGAAGTCTCAAGAACAATGCCCTGGAGACAGCTACAGCACTGAGCAATAGAGCCTGCCCAACTGGGACTCAGCTCAGGGCATCAGCTGGTGCTGGGAGCCGAAGAAGCCAAAGTACCAACCAACATAATAGCCCAAAGGAGTCCACAAAGCAGCTCAGAGGCAATGCCAGGTGGAAGGTGCTGTCCCTCCCCATCGGAGCTGACAAGTGGAGAAGGGAGGCACAGGGTGTCAGAGTCAGGTGCAAATGGCTTTCATTTTCCTCACCCTTCCCACACAAATATGGGGGCGAGGGGGGGTGCTGGGTCTCACTGGGTCTGACACTTAGCAACCCATTCAATCGTAGAATTCTTGAACTTTGACCCTTCATACAGTGAATTGGCAGGAGACAATAATGAGACTCATTTGGAGGTCTCTTCTATCTACCCTCATTTTTCCAATACTCACTGCTAGAGATCCACGCTACTTTCTGCCTGGATCATGTATGAAATAATTTTTAGTTTTAAAACAGCATATTTTTTAAAGGGGAACAAACTTCCTACATAAATAGAGTGTTTTGTGTTTTCATTAATTCACTGTTAATATTTAATGTCAGTTAAATATTTTATACGTATATTTTTCCAGAAAAGGGCTTTATTTTTCCTGTTGTTATTAAGGCTATCAGCACCTTCATCTCCTGTTCAGTTTGGGCTGCTCTTTGAAAAGCCAGTGGTCTGTCGTCCTCTTTCCTCTCAATCCACTAGCAAGCAGGACCTCTTGCTATTCCAAATTTCACAGTCATATATATTTTTAAAATTTTCTATGTGGAAGAAGGGTTGCTGTTGTTTCAGTTGCTAAGTAGTGTCCAACTCTTTGCAACTCCGTAGACTGTAACCCACCATGCTCCTCTGTCCATGGGATTTCCCAGACAAGAATATTGAAGTGGGTTGCCATTTCCTTCTCCGGGGGGATCTTCCCGACCCAGGGATTGAATTCATATCTCCTGCTTGGCAGGTGGAATTTTTTTTTTTAACCACTGAACCACCTGGGAAGCCCAGGAAGAAAGGTAGTGAATCAAATGTATTCCTTTCACTTTTTCTCATAAGCCTTTTCCCCCACCTATCACCAAAGAATTGACACACTTCTAGATGAAATGTTGACTCTTAACATTATTTTCCCTCTCCACTGAGCCATGCAAATATCCCAACTTTGCCCAGAACATATTGCCTCCTGGGAATCGTTATACGTGTCCCCACTTGCCTCTCTCCATTCTCAGTTCACTATTATCAATGTGGTAATTATTATTAATATCTTGTCATTTGGGGCTGTCAAAATCTTACATTTAAGTTCACTGTGTTGGGATTAAAGATCTTCCTAGGTTGCTTTGTTGATGAATAATCAGGTAAACATAGAAACCACCGAGGGATTTGGAGCCCAGATAGTACTATCCCTTGCTCAATGGAAGAGATGTAGAATAAGCTCTGTGAGGACATGTTATACAGCTATTTAAGCCACACAGACTCTGGTACATAGGAAGGCTCAGTATGTACATGTGGAATGAAAGCATGACTTCTCATGTGGTCTATTATATACCACAGTTCTATTCATTTGCTTCCCATTAACCTATTGATTACAGAAAAATACACTTGGAAGGGAACTTATAAAACCAGATAAAGTTTACACACACACACGTGCATGCACACACACATACTCAAACTGGTCCTTTGGTATAACAGAACCTAAGTACAGAAGACATCAAAATTTCGTAAATGGCATTACTGAAGAAAGAATGATAATGATCTGATTAAACATTACTAACATGCCAAATAAGAATAGTATCAAGCTATGTTTCAAAAACCAAGCACCAAATGAAAACTCAGGCAGTGATTAGCGAGTATAGGAGCAGGGATTCTGGCAGTACAACCACCTGCCTCTCCCCATTCAATATGCTGTTTCTACCGGAGAGCCAGTCATCCTTGAAGGGATAGCGATTAGCCTCTTCTTCCCAGCTTCACACTCACTTCATTATACATCTAGGATAGATGTACATCTAGGATAGAGTTTGCAATCTACAAACTTGGACTGGTGACATCAGAACAGCTCGTTATCAAATCTTAGGCTAGGAGAAGGAAGGCCATCTGAACCAGAGGCTTTCTTGCTCGCAGAGCATTCTCTTCACGGAAGAGCAAAGCCCAGCTCCTATCATAAAGTCACCTGAAAAAGTCCCTTGAGGACTCAGCTGTTGCCGTCCCACCTGAGTAGCTCTGCCTTTCTCAGTCTCTCCTTTCACTGTGAGGCTTTCTGCAAATGCCCTGGCTGCGTCATACTGTGTGGTGCATTACCAAGGAAGGACATGCTCTCGCTATCAGCTCCCTGGAATAAGGGCAATTTTTACTATCAAGTTCAGGGAACATTTTGCCTTACAGAGCTGGATCTAGAAAAATGTACACATAGTCTCTATTTTCATAGCTTCCATTCATGACAGTGTAGTGATGAAGAGCATGGTTTTGGTACCAGACAGAGCCGGGACTTGAATTACAACTCACTAGATATGAGTTCTTGGGACAAATGACTTCATCTCCCTTGGCATCCCTCGCAGCTCTGTAAAGCATCTGCCTGCAATGCAGGAGACCCGGGTTTAGTCCCTGGGTCGCAAAGATCCCCTGGAGAAGGAAATGGCAACCCATTCCAGCAGTCTTGCCTGGAGAATCCCAATGACAGAGGAGCCTGGCAGGCTACCGACCATGGGGTCGCAAGAGTCAGACATGACTTAGCAACTAAACCACCACCCTAGGAATCAGTTTCCTCCTCTAAGGAGTCATTTGAAGGCTCTGAAAGATCCAGCACACAACAACTAAGTGGCCTTGAGAAAATCACTGAATCTCTCTCTGATTCAAATATTCACATCTGTTCAGTGAAAGTGCTAACAGTACCTACCTCATAGGGTTGTTTTGGCAATTAAATGTGTTAATGTAGCTAAAGTGCGCTTAACTCAGTACTTCGCACATAGTAACTGCTCAATGAAGATTAGCTATTATATGACCTGACCAGTCATAGTCTGGTCATATCATAGCTTATCAAATTTTCAGTACAGGGACCTGGTTGGAACTTCAGATTGCCATTTTTGCATATCTCTTCTTGTTGAGTCCACACTCACAAAACAGATCAACTGAAAATAACCTCTTATATTTTCAGTCTCTCCACTGTCACTGGGTTCTTCCTGCTGGCATATGCAATACTTATAAAACATGTAACCATGGCAAATGGCTGGATCTCTCTGAACCTTAGGTTTTTCAGAGAGAGGAGGAGAAGGGGAGGAGCAGGAAGATGGAAGGGAGAGAGGGAGAGGGCAGAGAAGGAATGTCTCTCTCATTCAAAATGAAAAATAAAAGTAAAAACTACCCTCCATTTGACCCTGAAGTTATCTCTAGCTATTAACTTATTGCCCTCCTTCCATTCATCATCAAGTTTACTGAAGGGGTGTCATTATTAGATGTTTGCACACATCACACCGCCATTACTCCGCAACACACTGCAATCTAGTCTCCGCCTTCCCCACCCTCACTCTACCTCAGGTTCCTCACACCCCCTCCCTGTTTGCCGTCTCAAGTCAACACTTCTCTATCCTAATCTTTCATAACTTCCTGCAACATCTACCCGAGTTGTCACACCTTCTTTGAAATCTTCTTCTCCCTTGGCTTTCATTTCCCTGTTTCTTCTCTTGGGCCTCCAGTAATTACTTCTTGCTGTTCTCATTCTCCAGTATTTCATCTTTGGCTTTCACCCCCTCCTCATTGCACACCTACTGCTTAGCTGTTCTCAACTATTTCCAGGCTGTGAGAACTTATATGCTGATGATTCTCCAATTTCTACCTTCTGTTCCGAATCTCCACAGCTTTAGTCCTATTTTCCAATTTTCTGTTGAACATTCTGAGCTGGGTGCCCATAAGGACCTCAAACTCAGTAAGTCAAGAGCCAAGCAATTCACAATCTCCTTCAAATTTCCTCCTCCATTCTTTCCAGTCTTTGTGAGTGGCACTTACCTACCCAGTCACCTAAGCCAGAAACTTGGGAGTGAGCCTTGACAACTCCTTCCACAACCCTCAGATCAAATCAATCAAGTACTGCTGAGTCCACCTTTCAAATATTTCTGAAATCTGTCCCTCTTTCTCCAACCTCCCTGGTCTCATTTTGGCTCAGTTTTTGATTCCATTATGATTTCCTACCCTTTTCACACTAGTGTCCATTTGACCTTTCTAAACCAGAAATCTTTGAGAAACACTTTCTTGCTCTTCATTCTTCAATAGCTCCCTATTATCTTCACAAAAGAGGACACATTCCTTAAATTGACCTCCAAGAGATTTTCTGCTGTGGCCCATCCCAGTGCCTCCAGCCTCTTTCCACATTACTCTCCTTGCTCCCCTAAATGCATGCTGCATTTGAACACGCTGATTCACCCACAGATCCCTGAACCCATTAACTCATCCTGTCTAATGCTCTGTGCCTTTGTATATGTTGTTCCCTAGCCTTTAAATGCCCTCCTCTGACCTCTTCCATCTGAGGTATCCCTACTCATCTGCCAAGATTCTAACCAGATATCATATTTTCTGTGAAATATTCTCAAAACCCATGTTACCCCAACACCCAGACAGATTTGGGTTCTCCAATAATGCATTGTATATAGCTCTATGTGTACTTGGAAGATTACATAGTGGGTTTTTTTTTTTTTTTGGTCTGTTCCCCTCACAATTACATGAGTTTGAAGTCAAGGGTTACAATGTATTTTTCAATTCCTTATACCAAGCTCACAGTATGAAATGAAAAGTGTTTGCTAGATAATTTTTAAAGTAATGAGCACTTGAAACTTAAAAATTTTTTTTAAATGTTTAAAATTTTCAATCACTCAATTGCAACATTAGTTTCCACCAACTATACTTACTTTGCAGGGGTTGTGTCAAGAGGGACTATATGATCAAGGTAAAAAGCATCCTTGCAGTCTTTTCCTTTGCGAAGCACTTAGTGGCATGTCATCCTTAAAGCAAAGCTTCTAGGGAAAATAATTATGCATTCATGCAAGAGATGAGGCAATGAAGCTCAGAGAGGCCAAGCGACTTGCCCAAGTCTGTTAATGAGTTAGTAACAGGGCCAAAACCAAAACCCTATTTCTGTTTTCCTATTTCTCAGTTTAATGTCTTATTTACTGGGCAAGGAATTTTTAAAGTCAGCTTCAAGGAGTCCTAGAACAGGCAGTCACCTTCCCAATCCCCTCACATGCACACAATATGCACATTTCAGTCAGAGTAACTTTACTTTCAACTGAAACATTTATTATACCATAATACTCATTTGGGATAGGAGTGGTTGGTGGGGGGAAGAGTTTATTGTTGCTTTTAAATTTTTGAAAAAAAAACCCTGCATTTTCTACAAATTTCAGAGGTATTTATTTAACAGCTCAATGAATGTTACAACTGTGTTATTTGGACACTAGTATAGAAAGACCTTGTGTTTTAAAAAATAAGCCAAAATGAAAGGCAGTCATGACAAAGGAAACTGACAATTGAGCATCTTTCTGACTTTAAGCTCCTCTTCAAATTATCAACCTACAGAAGTCATGAGTTCTTATCCGCCTCCCTCCCCTTACACTTTCTAACAATGCCTTGTTGACTGATCTGTTTTATCAGTCCTCAATTTAACACTAATCCTTAACTACTTCAGGCAGTGAGAAACACTGTTATAAAGACAGCCTTGACTATCAAGAGGGCAAGAATGTTTGGGACCTTTGGTCACAGCAACACATTTGCTATCTCGACTGCATTTACTGCTATTCCCACACAGAGAAAGAAACAATTGGCTCTTTTAGAGAACTAATCTCTCATGGGATTTCCCATAAGGCAACTGGGTCAACGGATCACAATGTCTTAGAAATCTAGATCCTGGCATAAGAGAGCTAGCAGGGCCTTCCTGGACCATTTTGTCTTCATCTGCTCACCAGACAACATCAGACTACACTGAAGGTCTAGTAGGGTGAAGTCCAGGCTGTAAGTGTAACTCCTCCCCTGCTTTCTTTTGAAATTAGTTTGAAGCTATTAAGGAAAAGAATGGAATAGAAAGGGAGGGTACAAAATGTGCCATAATTTATTAGATTCGGAGACTCACTTCTGAAACTGCTCTGGCAAGTTGACTACAGGAAATTCAAGGCCAAAGAGTATCTGTAGCTGAGGAAACTCCCTGTGAGACCATTCAGTCCCCAACCTCTCCCATGTTAATCTGTTTAGATGTCCAAAGTCCCAACAGAAAGAGAATAGCACTAATCTTGCCAACAGTTGGGATAGCACAGGTGTAAATGGTGCTGCCACGATCCAAATTCTACAAACTCAGGGTGTCCTTCTCTTTGTGAACTTATCTGTGAAGCCCTTAGTCTTATACTTCTACCCCTTCCCTAATGGAAACATAACCTGTTATCACCGTTTGATTAGCCTAAGTTTCAGGTTGGTCCTTTAAGGAAGGACATAATGTAATTCCTCACTAATACATCATTATCCTTCTTTGAAATATACATTGATTTTGATTGTTAACTCCATTGATTTTGATCAATTAACTCCATTGATTTTGGTCAATTAACTCCATTGATTTTGGTCAATTAACTCCATTGATTTTGGTCAATTAACTCCATTGATTTTGGAGTTAACCTTTCTTGCCCCATCTCTTAGAATTTCAAATTCCAGGTGTATGAACCTTCTTCACACAAGGCCACCTAACAGAGTAGAGCCATGAGCTATGGAAATTAATCTCATTCATGTCTATCTGCTACTTAAGTATTTCTCTCTCCCTAATATCCCAGTGGTAGATTCATTTTCAGAGTAAAGGATTCAAAGGAGAGAGAAAGAGTAAAAACTAATGACTATATCTTTCAGGCTTCACTGGTACCATGTTTGATGTTATCCTTCAACCAAGAGAAAACTAGTTAGGGACTGTAGATACAAAACAGTAGCTTTGCTTCCCTTTACTCTCCCTTGGAGTGGGGACAGGGACAGGGGTGCACTGTCTCTCTGACATCCCCATTTGCTATCTTCCTAACCACCTGAGAACCAAATCTAAGATAAAAGACATCATCCCCTGGCATTGACATCTACTCCTGGATGAAGGCGGGGGCTTTATGATGGTCTTGGAAGGTTTTCGGGGGCCACATGCTTGTTTCAACTCCCTTCAGGGGGCAGGCCAGCTTAATTTTTATTGGGAAAACTAATTGCCTTTCCTGTGATTCCACTCTGTTTCACCCAAGAGGTGTACCTTGGAGGCCCGTTTGCCTTATGGGGCTCAGCCTCATAAAGTTCAAGAATGGCTACTGCCCGAATGCCCTTCCAGATATTCTTCACTCTGCTACTTAACCTCTTCCTTTAAGAATGAAAATCTAGTGTGGATTGACATCCATTCTTTGTATCTCACCGAGTCCCCAGTTTTACAGAGGACCAAGCCCTGAGATTCAGGTCCTCTGTAGGCTCTTAGTGCCCTAAAAAAAAAATCTCCCAAATTGACCTCAAGTAAGGCAAAGTTCTTCACTAGAAATTTGAAGCTATCAACTAAGTGATCAGTATGAAGAATTCACTCAACTGGAACCTCATTAAGGTAGGAATATGATCTTCATCTGTAGCTAAGAACACAGTGTTTGCAACAATGGAGATGAGCAATAAATGCCAGCCCAATGAACAAGTGCACATGTGCATTTGGCCCTACTGCCAACTCTCTCTGGTTGGAAGGACCAGTAAGTGTTCTTGTGTTTTGGAGGAGAGAGTGGTATGGGGGAGCAGGTAGGGGGGGAATATGAGTCTACAAGATAATTAGGAGTCTGGAGCTCAGGGTAAGCTGGGGTTGGAGTTCTCTGTGTATTCTTTGTTTGAACTGTTTTTTGTTTTTCAAAAGTCAGTGTTGGACTTCCCTGGTGGTCCAGTGGCTAAGACTCTGAGCTCCCAACGTAGAGGGCACAGATGCAATCCCTGGTCAGATCCTGCATGCCACAGGGTGTGGCCTTAAAAAAATGCAGTGTTATCTAATGATTTCTTCATCCTATAATCAAAAGCATTCCATAGATATGAAATAATCTCTTCAGTTGGCTTTCACCTACCAATATTGCCTCACTCCCCTTGGATTCATTCATCAACTTTTGTGGAGCACCCACTATAATATGCCAGGCGCTGTACTAACTACAAGGGCAAACACAGTGAAGAAGAAACATGGCCCCTGCCCTCAGAGGGCTTATATTCTGGTGGAGGAGACAAACTTGTACTAAGTTAGTGGAGAAGAATAAAATGGAGAAAGTGTGGAAGTATTATGGAAATACATAAGAGGCAGAACTGACCTGATTGTGGTAGAAGCTGGGGGAAGGGGTGTCACAGAATGCTTCTCTGAGATGGAGACACTTAAGATATGACCTGAGGGGAAAGTGAGAGGGAGGGAAGCAAGAAGGACCTAAAGGGAGGCCAGAGAGAACAAAGGGAGTTTTTCAAAGGGAAGCAATGTAACAGATTGGCACTTTGCAAGGAACATTCTGAGTCGCAGTGTGGGGAACAAATTGCAGGGAGGAGAAGTAGGACACTACCTGAAGATGGTGGCGACTTATAAAGGGGGAAGTAGTAGGTCCTGCTGCTGCTGCTGCTGCTAAGTCGCTTCAGTCGTGTCCGACCCTGTGTGACCCCATAGACGGCAGCCCACCAGGCTAAGAGAGCATTAAAAAAATCTCACTTCACCTGGTCCTAGAGTTAAGTGACATTTCAAGTGAGACTTGAAGGCTGGGTTGGGCATGAGGTGCTGGAGGGGTTGAGGAGTTGGAGAGTCTCCGGCGCTGTAAGCTTCTGCTTTAGCCAAAGCAGTTCTCGTGATTGCTAATGCTTTGGTCTCAACCTAGAATGCCGAGTCCCAGTTCCTTCTAGTCAAATCCTGTATATCTTTCCAGGCCCTCTCAAATCCCACCTTCTCTGCTCACACCCAGATATGGCTTCTCTTGCTTCTAAACCCCTATGCCATGTTTGTCACTTGGCATTTAAAGATCCACTATTTAGTATTGTTACTTAACTTTACACTTATCTGCAAACTCCTTGTAAGCTCCTGAAACTTATGAATAGTCTTCCATGCCTTTGGCATCACCCAGGGTACCTAGCACAGTGATGAGCACATAAGGCACTCAGTGAATGAATGAATGAGGCACTAGAGCCCCTTCAGGGCTCCTTTAGTAATTCCCTATTATCTGTGAAGCTGATAAGGAAACGGTCTTCTTTCCCTACAAGATTTCTGCTACTTGCCTCCGAAGACCTAAGATTCGAGATCGACAGCTCCTTCCCACTGGTCACTGCTTCTCACTCCCCTTCCAATCCTGCCCCCTCTCCCACCACCACCACCTTCTATTGTTTCTCCTGTCTTCTGGTTGTCAGCCAGGATGAGAAAATGGCCTAGCTGTCCTCAGAGACTTACGCCAGCCTGAACTGCTCTGTGGTGCCATGAAGGGCCAGGACTTTTGTTTACAGCTGGGACCATGGCGAGGTGGTGAGCACAGCTGACAGCCCCACGCTGGAGCAAACATCAATCTTCCTCTGTCCTCTTAGCCAAGTTTCACAGACCAGCTCTATTGAAAACTGGCTGCACCCGCCTGAGTCTCACTGACATCCCACCCACCACCCTGGCCTGGGAGCAGCTGGGTGAATCTCGGCTTTGTACCTTTTAGGCACTGCCCTTGGCTCTCTTCTCTGGCCCCAGCCTCTAATCGTATTACCTCAACTTCAGGGCCTTGAAAGAACATGTACTCCCAGGCCCCCACACTCCAAACAATGTCCCACCTCTCCAACCAAATACTCTGACTCCCACCAGTGTACCAACACCCTCATTGGCTCAGTTGAAGTTGAAACACAACAGCAAAAAGAAACAAACCACCCAGTTTTCAGTGTGTACTTTTATGGAGTCTGCCAAGTTTCCAAGTTGAGCAGACAAGGTTCCAGGCCCTTGGACATTCACATGCTTGTGTGATCTTTGCCCGCAGACAGCTTTCCTGCTTGTTTTAAAACCTGCAAATCAGATAGGGCCTGGAGCCTTTACAGAATATCATTTGAAAGCTTAAGTAAGGTCCTCTTTGCACCAAATTCTGTTTCTTGGCCTTCTCCTTCCCTAGCACCTTTGCTCTCTCTAGCACTCACCTGGGGTGAGAATGAAGCCCTATCTCTCGACCCCAGGTTCCCTTTGCCTGTGTTTCTATGCCTACTGGCTAACAGTTTTGACCAGTTAGCTGAGGCCCGTTTCCTGGTTTTCACCCTCTTCCCATTTCCAAAGGTCCATGGGAGATGATTCACTCCTCTCACTTGCAGTGGCTCATCATAGCAACATGTCTTCAGGATCTGGCAGAGAGGGACTTCAGGCCAGAAGAGACTCCCTTTCTAGGAGACCTTCTCAGGATTTCTAGCAGAGAGGTCTTTTCAATCTAAAATAACCTCCTCCCCATTTTTTACATGGTGTCTTCCTATTATTGGTTGTCATCCAATTATTACCTTAGTCGTGTCTGTTTCTTTGCAACCCTGTGAACTGTAGCCCACCAGGCTCCTCTGTCCATGGGATTTCCCAGGCAAGAATACTGGAGCGGGTTGCCATTCCCTTCTCCAAGGGATCTTCCTGACCCAGGGATTGAATCAACATCTCCTGCATTGCAGGCAGATTCTTTATCACTGCACTGTTGGAAAAGCCTATTATCCAAGCCCTTGGTTAACAGAAAAGAATCCCATGTGTATTCTCCTTCCCAGGGCTGACAGCACTTTTTAATTTTTTTCTTTTTCTTTTAAACTGTTTTATTGTAGAAACCTTCCCCCAAAACACCCAAAAGTAGTCTTTAAAATGACAGCTGAAATTTTCAAAAGGTATAGCTTTTATCATTCCCACTAAAATGAGGACTGTGGGGGCAGGTTATAAGCATGAACATAGTTATATTTGAAAAAGGACTCAAAGCATCCTCTCGAGGCAATGCTTGGATCATAGGACCCAGCGTACACTGGTGGAAATCAGTCCTCATCTCTGTTAGTTGATGTGTACCACAGATGGGTTGACACAATCATTCCAAGTGAAGTGTGTGGTTCACAAAAGCACACATTTTGGTGAATCACATGCTAAACTGTTGACTCAGGAAGGGGAAACCAAGTCCATCATTGGCCCTGTCTGTCATGGGCTAGCAAACTAGACTGATCCAGACAAATTTGCCGAACTGGTTTTATGAAATCCCTATGGAACGAGGTAGGTATAAATAGATAGAAAAAACATTGTTATTAAAGAAACACCATTTTGCTTAGCCTTGAAATATTAGGGTTTTTTTTTTAACTTTTAACTTAACCAATCATTCTTCAAACAAACAAACAAACACCCAGTAAGCCCTATGTGCTTAGCTGCTCAATTGTGTCCAACCTCTTGCAACCCCATGGACTGTAGCCCGCCAGGCTCCTCTGTCCATGGGAATCCTCCAGGGAAGAACACTGGAGTTGGTTGCCATGCCCTCCTCCGAAGGATCTTCCCAACCCAGGGCTTGAACCCAGGTCTTCCACATTGCAGGTGAATTCTTTACCATCTGAGCCACCAGAACCCAGTAAGCTAGTCAGAACCAAATGAAAAAAATAGCAAATTAACCTTAGAATAGAGCAATTTCATCTACTACCCAGAAGCCATGGGAAGATACTGGTGTCCCTCTTTATATTCCAGAAGAGACTGACCACTACCTTCCAGACCTAGGAAGAGACCTAGGCTCTTCCAGACCTAGGCTAAGAAATTAGCCAAAGGGTAAGACAAGCAAGGCCAACAGATACCTTTGGGCAGGGTAGGTCCCACCCTGCACAAGGGTACCCAACTGAGAGGGAGCAAATGGAGGCTGAAATTCATTCTTCAACTGCCCTAGTGGCCTCCAACATCCCTGAGAAAGAAAAACATTTTTCTAATTGTTCCTCTAGTGTGGCTGCTTCTCTGCAATTTGTCTGCCCCCAGGTGGCGCATGTTTCTAATTAGCACAAAGGCATCATATGAGCAAATAGTAGCCTTAAAAATTAACTTAGAGATCTTAGAGCCATCAGGTGTTGTGAAGGCTGCAACCATGAATAACCTTTGTCTGGCCTTGGGCCTTGAAACTAAACATTGACTGAAGCTATCTTTCCCTTCCTGTTAACTCAGACTGTGAAGACAGTAATTGAGCTGTAAAATGAAAAGGAAGAAGAGTAACTCGCATTTGCTGAAAATCTGAAAATCTATTAAGAATCAGGAATCTGCTGAAGCTTCATCCCACTAGTAAGTGGAAGGGGCAGGAGATAATTCACCTTTGAGTGGGTACCATGACATAATAGGAAAAATCATGGGTTTTGGAGTCACAAGAGAGAACTCTGAATCTTTGCCCTGCTGTTTACTAGTTGGCAACTTGAAGTGAATATTTAACTTCTCTGGGCTTCAGTGAGGAGTCACAAAGATAATAGATGTAAAGAGCTGAGCATAGTGCTGCCTGGCACATATAAGGCATTCAGCTCCTATGTCTTTTTCTGCTACCACCCTGACTCCAAAGTTAATTCACATTATTCACACCATTGGCCTTTAGGACCTCATTCAATAGAGCATAAGGACGAGTCTGTGCTGTGCTGCTCTGCTCAGTCGTGTCTGACTCTTTGTGACCCCGGGGGCTGTAGTCTGCCAGGCTCTTCCGTCCATGGGATTTCCCAGGCCAGAATACATGGAGTGGGTTGCCATTTCCTTTGCCAAGGTATCTTCCAGACTCAGGGATCAAACCAACATCTCCTGCAATATCAGGCAGATTCTTTACCACTGAGCCACCTGGGAAGCCTCCAAGAATGGGTCTACCAGACAGAATATTGAAGTGAGAGTCAGGAGACATCGGTCCCAATGCCAGACACCTCCCTTGATGTACACTGAGTAAGTTACTCCCCTCTCCTGATCCCATCAATAAAACAAGAGAACACGTCTAGCTCTGATGCTGAAAGGCAAGAGCAGAGGAAATTACTTTTCTTGAGCACCTGCCATGTTATACACACCAAGTTAGGCCCTTTTGCATACCTTATATACATATGCTAAATCAGCACTGTCCCATAAAACTTTCTGATGTTGGGAATGTTCTGTATCTGACAATATCTAATTTGGTACTAACACTAGCCATAAGTATCTACTGAGCCCTTGAAATGTGCATAGTGCAACTGAGGAACTAAATTTTTTATTTTATTTAAATTTAACTAATTCAAATTTAAATACCCATTTATTTAGACAGTGGTTACTGTATTAGATACTGCAGCTCTAAGATAATGAAGCAGGAATATTTGTTCCCATTTACTGTATGTTGAAACTGGGGCTTAGGAAAATTTAAGAATTTGCTGAAAGTAACATAAATAGTAAATAAACCAGATTCAAAACCAAGCAGTAGAAAGTTTAGCAGCTTAGTACTGTCAAATACACCAGGAATTACCTAGGCTCCACTACTCACAAGTTATATAACCAAAGAGAGATAATTATAGTCTCTAGAATTCACTTTCATCGTCTATAAAATAGGGATAATCATCGCCTAATTTGTAGGCTTATTGTTGAGATTAATAGGTTAGAGCTATATAGAGTGTGGCTTTCAGCAACTGTGTTTCCTCACCACCCTTTTACCTCAGCCCCACACAGAAGAGGTTTAGACAGAAACTAAAAAAGATAACTGTAAGGTAGAGGGGGCATTTGGGAAAAATAAAAGCAAGAAAGGAAACACTTATGAGCTTTCATATGTTATCTTTCATAGAATGGAGTTGAGGGAAGGTATGAAATCATCAAACTACTTCCACTTATTTGGTTTGCTTCCTTGCCGTATTCTTGATACTCCAGTCAATGTTAGCCAAGGCAGGGAACAAGGTATATATAATGTATTCTGAGGCCCCAAAAGACAAGACAATGCAGCTGAACAACACAGTACTGTCAAGGGCATGGGCTCAAAGGGCAGGTAAAGTTCAATCCTGGCTCCCAAATTTTGTATGCACAAAATAATATACACCACTTCACAACAGTCTTTCATCTGTGAAACAGGACAGATAACATGCAGGGTGTCTCAATAAAAAACATATACGTTTATTATTTTGCTTTACATTCTGTAGCACCCTCTAGTGGAGTGTACAAAAATAAGCATTATATTTCTACCCTCCAAGAAGTGTGCATTGGAATCACCAGAATAGTTTGTTAAAACACAGACACCCAAACCCTAACAACTACTAGAATTTCTGATTAATTAGTTTGGAGGTGCGAATCTAAATTTCTGACAATTCCCCACCAGGTGGTGCTATTGGTGTGTCTGGAAAACACTTTGAGAACCTCTGCTCTAAATCCCACCCCTCCCCAAAGTGTGCACGTGTGTGCCCAGACACACATATGCACACACACACAAACGTATGGAATCTATAACTGAAATAAGTATAACTTGTGTTGTTTGATTTTATTAGTATGCCTCTAACAAGGATTTTGTGAAGAATTAAAGAATATCATGTGATACGACACAACATCTAAAATATAGAAAGCATGCAAAAAAACTGAGGATCACAGAACATAAATCCCAGGTTCTCAGAACTAGTAAGTGGTGGAATCGGGCTCAAAATTAGGCCTCTAATTAGGCCTCTAAACTCCAAAAACATAATAAAGTTTAACTGTACTACTGCAGAAGACAGGGTGAAAACACAAATATCCGATCATAATTTCAAAAGTGAAAGATCAGTTTTCAATTCCAGGGTCCAAGCCCAGTGAAGACAAATGTCTATACTGACCAGAAAACCACCTGTGTTTTCCCTGCAGCAGAGCAGGGGTCAGGGTGAGGTGGTAAAGGGGGGCAGGTGGCAGCATTTGAAAAGATCCTAACCCCACAGAAAGGGTTAGAATCTTCGTATCTTCATCGGCATCAGTGCTTGGGGGTCATTCATCAAAAATCCCATGGACGGAGGAGCCTGGTGGGCTGCAGTCCATGGGGTCGCGAAGAGTCAGACACGACTGAGCGACTTCACTTTCACTTTTCACTTTTATGCATTGGAGAAGGAAATGGAAACCCACTCCAGTGTTCTTGCCTGGAGAATCCCAGGGACGGGGGGAGCCTGGTGGGCTGCCGTCTATGGGATCGCACAGAGTCAGACACGACTGAAGCGACTTAGCAGCAGCAGCAGCACCCCCAAAAAAGGCAAGAAGAAAGAGATGGGAGGAGGGAATTTTTTTTTTTTAAGGAGGAAAGAAGTAAAGAAAGGAGGTAAACATTTGAATAGAGCCCTACCTGGTAGGGCTATTAATAAGTTAATTTGATTTTTCTCGAGAAATGAGAGATATATATGATCTTTATAGATTGGAAAGTTCAGCAAATCAGGAAAAAAAAAAAAAGGATGGGGGAATCCCATAATTCCAGGGACCAAACAGCCAATCCTTTGCTGGAATTTGGCGGCATCTAGTGGCAAACTCAAAAGGTATAAACCTCACACGGAGAACTTTCTGGAAAATTAGAGTGCATACTTGCGTTAAGAGCACTCTGCCTGGAAATCAGAACAAGCAGGTAAGAGAGCCTCAGCCCCCACAGAAATTCGGAGTCCCTAGTGGAGGGAAAGTCTGTCGTGTACAGATATTCTCAGCAAAATATTGTGGCAGAATTGGACGCAACTTGGGGGTGGGGGATGGACGGGGGAAGGAGCGGGGGTTGGGGGAAGACGGCTATTAGGGAACAGCAAAGCTGCTTTTTGGAACTGCTAGTAAGCGAATGGGGGATTTGGTTGTTAACCGCTGCTGGGCTACGGCTTAGAACGGGATTTTTGATTCGGAGATAGACGTGGGAAGAAAGTGTATTTTTAGGGTTTAAAATCAAATCGATAGGGGAGACCGAAGTATTTCTAGCGAAAACCCTTTATCTCAGTGATGGTCGCCATAACTTAATTGCTTAAATTTCCGTTTTATAAGAATAATTTTCAAACATAAAGTAGAAAAATGATCCGCAGAGAACGCGCGCGCGCACGCGCGCACACACGCGCACGCACCCGCCCCAGAACACACACCAGCCCCGACGCTAGGGGCGCACGCCTGCGCACACCAGCCACCTCCAGCGCCACGAGGCCTGGCGTTCGCGCACACGCCAACGCCAAGGCCACGCGGGCTCGCTTGCGCACAGGAGCCCTGACACCGCGCGCCCGCAGTACCCCCCACCCCCAACTCGCACACACATCAAAACCCCCAGTCAACCTTTATTTTTTTTTTCCTCCGGGAGTTGCGCAAGAGGTTCGGGGGCGTGGCCGCAGATTTGACCTAGCGCTTCCCCACTCGCGGGGACCTTAGCTCATTTCCGCCCATCCTGTTTCCGCAGGCCACGTAGACACTTCCTTTCCCAGTTGGGGGGGGGAACCCACAATGCCTCCCTGCAGGAAAAAAAAAAAAAAAGAAAGAAACCTCTGGGCAGGGGAACTCTGGGTCGTGAAAGTGGGCCACGTGAACACTCTGCCCTATAGACTTATGACCCAACCGCTGTCGCGCTTTTGGAGGGCGGGCTGAAAACCTAAGAGGGCGAACGTCATTGGTCAGAGCCCTCACTAAAGGAGAAAGGTAATTGGTTTCCTTCAAGCCTTAACGGTGAAGAAGCAGGTTGCTAGCACCCGCCTTTACTGCGGCGGAGTGTCATTGCTGACGTGGTGAGCTTCATCCAATCATTTGGTTATAGAACATTCTAAAACTTAGATGAGACGATTGTGATTGGCTGTAGGGCATAAGCCCGCCTCCAGGGTGACGTGTCTGCCTATGGATATCAGTTGCCAGAGAAACCTGGCTTTACTATGGCGGTTGGAGAGTCGGCAGTGATCACACGTCGTCGTCTGTCGGAAAGAACTGGATCCTCGTTTCAGGTTTCGGGGTGGGGGTGGGGAGAAAGGGTTGACGATTTCCTCTTATCGTCGCGTATACAGACAAGATTGATTAATGGCTTTACTATCGGGCAGAACTAGATTCGAATTCCTACTCGCCAACGCCCAGCTTGGGCTGGCTGTTCTTTCTGTGTCTCGGTTTCCATGTTTGTAAAATGGTGATAATAATAGTATCTGCCTCAGAGACTTGTGCCTCAGAGGCGTGTGCTGTATATTAGAGCGTATAATATACGACTGCTAGGTAATGTAATACGTATAATAACTTAATACGCACCGTGGCTCCGGAAGACGTTAGCTATTACTGTGGAGAGAAAAACCCGCGTAATAGAGTGAGAAAAAACGTAAAATTATGTAAAGTCGTTCCTTACAGTGCTTTTCCTATCACCTCCTTCCGTAAAAGAAATTCGAGATACAAAAGAGACGTATCAGTCTTTACCAATGAAATAATTTATTTGACAATTACCTCAAAATAGCGGGGATTGGAATTTTCCGTATTGAAAAGTTAAAAAAAAAAAAGCGGGGGTGGGGAGAAACGGAGAATGAGGAATGAGAGCTAGCTGGAGATGAACCACATGCGATGAGTAGGCCTTGTTTGAATCCTGATTCGGGGAAATCAACTATAAAAAAATACTTAAAGGTGCATCAGGAAATTTTAAAGACGGATTCGACATTTGATTTTTTTAAGGAATTAATGACGATGTTTTAGACGTTGTAATGATACTGTGGTTATGTTTTCAAATTGCCTGTAGCTTACAGAAATATACGAAAATACGAATTAAACAATAAAAGCATTCAGACTGGCTTCAAAATACCTTGATGTCTAGGATTTGCTTCAGAATTAGCTCAGCGGTAAGGGGAAGTGGCGAGGGGCATAGATAAAACAAAATTGACACTAAATTAATCGTTTAAGCTGAGTGATGAGCTTATGGGATTCCTTGTATTGTTCTAGCTTCGTTGGTATATGTTTGAATTTTTCCATAATAAAATACAGAAAGTCAGCTATTCAGTGCTCTTGAGAAAAACAAGAGGGGGGGGGCGGCGAGCAGTGGGTGGGGTTACAGATAAAACAAGATGGCCTTCAGTTGGTAATTGTTGAAGCTGGATGATAGATTCGCAAAGGTTTATATTATTCCCCTACATTTTTATCCATTTGAAATTATCCTTAATAAAACTTAGAAAAAAGCAAAAACAAATTATCGGAAATCATGATAAATGTACAATAAGGTAAATTTAAAAATGTAGCCACAAGAAAGGGGGAAAAACCTTGTACGTTTTTTATCAGCTTTGGTGTCCTTTGTGTATGTTAAAATGCATTGGTGGAAAACAAAACGTTCATCTCATATCTTTATGTCCTTTGCTGTCCCCTTGTTTGACCTTCTAGACTACCATCAGAAAAACTAAGTTTGCTGTGTAGTGAGGATCAGGTCTGATCCTGATTGCAGAACATCCCTCATTACAGAATCTTGGGTAAGTGCCTCCCTTCTCCTGGCCTCAGTTCTCAAACAAGATAATTCCACATAACCTTGATAACTATCTAGGAATATTTTGAGGATTAATAAGGGCCTGTCGAGGAAAGCACTCTACATTCTAAGAATGGAAGGATGGAGCTAAGTCCATCTGTGCTTTCAGTATAGAAAGTGCCTAAAAATCAGTGGGCCCTGTAATCTTACATTCCTTGGTAAAGGATACTCTCTAATACTGCCTATAGTTAGAGCCGTGCATCTATATATATATTTTTTAAAGTTTGTGGCATTCCCTATGCAGCATAATTGAGTGGTCAAGAGCAAATACTGACTTCCTGAATTTAAATCCTGGTTCTGCCACTCACTGTAGGATCCTGGGCAGAATACTTATTCACTTTGTCTCTAAAGTTCCTCATCTGTAAAATAAAGATAATGGTTTCTACTTCATTGGATTATTAAGGAAATTACATGTAAATTGTTTGGCACATATAAGTAGTTGATTTAATTAATCATTGTGACTATTAGTCCTTCTGGTACATCCTGTTTTACACACTTGTGCATATGCACACATGCACACACGTGCTAATAAAAGCAATAGATACCTTTTTGGAGTTGTTAATAATAATAATACTGTTGATTTCTCTCCTGATTTTCCAGAAGCAGCGGTTACTACTAGAACTGAATTCTGAAATTATAACTTCTGACTTATCCTAACACTCTAGAAAGGTATTGAGTATGTTGATCATATTTATTTATAAGGAAATTTCTAGAAACTGTAATTTTTAACTAGCAAATCAAAACCATATTCAGTCTGCTAACAGGTTTTATATTATTCCTCTTTTGTCTCAGACTCAAAAAATAAAATGTTAAACATTAATGTTCCAAGATCCAGAATTGATATAAATGTAACTGACACGGTGTATATGCATTTAAAGATTTATTCCAACAAACCACTGGATTTGTTCACATTCATTTCTGACACAGTCATACACAAAAGTGTCAGTAAATGGAGTCTGTATTCCTGAATAGCCCATCATTTGGGTGAGGAGATGAAAGAAGGTTTTTCAGTCTCTTGACAGCTTTATTTTCCCATGGAGTCACTATATTTTCCTTGCTACTTCCCCCCCCCCCCCCTTCTGAAAGCTAAGTTGCAGAGGAGGGCACACTGCCCTGGTGGGAAAGATGCAACAGATTGGAAAGGGGAGGGCACAGAACCTCTTCATGGGAGGCTATTTGGAGAATGATTAAAGGTGAAAGAGAGGTGGACTGTTAGGCCAGTAGCAGCCCAGAGAAGGCAAGGGTCAAGGTAACCTGAAGGAGCCTCGAGGGGGAAAAGGACCTTGACCTGGGCCTCTGAGGATGGACAGAATCCATAAGGGGAGAAGGAAACCAGTTCAAATGTTATGCATACAAAGTATATGATATACAGTGCTTAAGTCCAGCTGTATGTTAGAACCATGAATAAGAATAGATCCGAAAATTAATAATGATTTTAAATATGCATATTTTAGTGTAAATCTTTAGTCACTTAATTGATATGTGAATCAGTCTCATAATTTACAAAGCTAAAATGTTACAGAGTAGGCCCAGGTTTCCTTTCCTCACGCCCCCATTTCTCTTACTCTCCTCAGAGTTAACCACTATATTATCAGTTCTATTTCCTTCTAGATCTCTAAATTATGCACCTGTTTAAAATGTAGGATATATATATATATAAAATATTCTTTGGTGTTTTCTTTTACATAAATATGCTATCATAGATACTGTTTGACAACTTGCCTTGGATGTCTTCATGTCCATTACAGAGATGTTTGATTCCATTCACAGTGGCATTCCTTTAACTAGTATGATAGTCCATATAAAGAGTAAGCCATGTTTTGTTTTGCCAAATCACTATTGATAGTCCTCCAGGTTGACCCCCAGTGGTTTTCTGTTTAATTTATACTTCACCAAACATCCTTGGAACCCCTTTATAAGTGTTAATTCCAGGGCAATATTTATGTCTTTAAATTATGATGATTAAACCAGTGTTGATACTGGTGGGAGAGGAGCCATCATTATGACAGACTGGATAACCTAGAAACAGTGATACCTTTAAAAATGGAATAATCAAAAATCATTAGAAACTAAGTACCTTTAAAGATCCATATAATTTAGAATGTTATAAAACAATTCAAATCAGTGGGGAAAGGATAGGCTCTATTAATTAGAAAAAAATTAGGCATAATATTTGGAAGAAACTAAAATACTGAGAGAGAATACAGGAAGTCATTTAGAATATTGATTTGGGAGCATTTTCCCCAGGCATGACATGCCAAAGTTCACAAAGGGAAAAGTTGACACATTTGTGTTTTTATACACACAGTGACCCACTTAGAAGAATAATGACAGTTTGGAAAAAATATTTCTAAAATAAAAGACAAAACAACATAGTAGAAACGGGGACAAAATATATAAGAGATGGATACGTACAAATATCTGAACATATGCTCAGTATCACACAAATTCAAATAAAAATATCTTCCTACATATTAGATTCCCCCCCTTTTTTTTGCCAAAAAGATGTTTATCCAGTGTTGCTGAAGTTGTGGGTGAATAAGCTTAACATTTTTGCTGGGAGTACAAATTAAAACATTTCTTCACAAATTAAATTTACCTCTTAAGTCATCAAAGTTGTAAATAAGCAAACCCTTTGAGCAGTTGAGAATGCCCTTCTGAATACTTACTTAATTCGCTAATATATCTATACACTGATATCTGTTAACAACATTTCTGTAATAATGAAGTGTTGGAAACAGCCTAAATGTTCGTTTATATGGGACTGGTTAAATTATACTACGTGGAGATTGTAGAATGATGTGGATGTTAAAAAGAATGAGCTAAGTATGTGGCCATAGATGCCTGTGATAAAGTGAGAAAACGTGAGGGGCAATATGTGTCTCACCTTTGTCAAGACAGTGTAAATCCATGATACATAATCACAATAAGAGCATTACAGACACATTTAGTTTTAAAAGTAGGTTTCTGTGTGAATGTGTACATAAAAAGATTTGAAGACATATTCTGAGATCAGGGAGGGAGGGAAGGTGGTAAGAGGATGCCCATATCTATATATTTTGGTGTTTATAATTATGTAATAGTTTTATGATTATGTAAAGGAACTATTACTCAAATGCTACCACAAAATTAATTACTTGGGAATATAGATTTTCAGTTCACAACATAAATAGTTTTTGGGTGGGTTGAGGAATTAATATATTTTAAAGATCCATTAAAATGTCATCAATTTTTAAGCTTAATGGAAAAACCACATATTTCATCATATGCATCTTTAAAAATCTCATCAGACACTATAAACTGGGAGAAATATTTGCCCAGATATGACAATTGATAAGCAACTATAAAAAACACTTAAGAAGCAACTCAAAATGAATAGAGGACATGTAAAATATACCTAGCCAGGGAACACATTTTTTTAAAATACCAAGACAGCTAATAAAAGAAATAACAAGCACCTATTTTCCTTATCAGGTTACAGTGCACACCAGAGTTGTGAGTTTGAAAATTGGTACAAATTGTGAGAGAAGTAATTTGGCAGCATATTTTAAGCTACTAAATCCACATCTGGGGGCAAAAAAAAATCTTTTAATTACAGGATAAATTGAGGAGGGGAATCACTTTCCAGAAAGAGAGGGTGGTTAGAAAGTATGCCCATTTGGTTTCATCTCATACAGCTCTCAAGATGTATGCATATTCCAACCTTATTAACATGGGGAAATGATCCGTCAAAATAGTAAGGTTTTAAATATCTAAGATTTGATACCAAACCTTCAAGGATTTACACAGAAATGGAAGATAGAAAACTAACACAAACATACGAACATGTTTTCTCTGGCATACCCTAGAACTGACGTAGGGAACAAGTGGGAAAATATTTGATGACCGTCATTCTTAATTTGTGCTTCCGTTTTCCCCATGTGCTGAATCACCTCACTGATTCACTAATGTATACCCAGAAGGGACCTAAGTGCTGCTGCAGAAAGTGAGAGATACATATTACACAAAGCTTATGACAAGTGGAGATTAGTGGTGTAGTTCCATAAGCAGAACAGGTGAAACATTTAAGTAAATACTAAGTTGTGAAGTACTGACAGCTCATATGGTATCAGAGATGGGGCTAGAGAAGTTAGGAAATCTAATGGGACTTTTCCTGGTAGATGAGGTAGCTGAAGGGAGGAAGCATGATGCAAATAACAGGTACACCAAGCCAGTAAACAAACTCAAACTGGCACATTCAGTTTAAAACAGCTCAAAGCAAAGTGTAGTGCTAATGTTTTTAATGAGGAATATCCACAGCATGTATGTCACCAAGTGATGGAGTGATGTAAACTTCTAGCAAGGGAGGTGCAAAGTGCAGTGACCCTAATAATAAGTTTGTATTACAAGTAGGAGACAGACATCAAAAGGATGGTTTTTCCTCCCTTTGATATCTGGCTTCTGACTCCAGGTAGTAATAGTTGGTTGATCTGTGGGATACTCAGATGAAAATAAAGGTACTGAGACCATTCTAAGAAAGGCTGCTTCCTTGGCTTTATTCAGTCTGAGCACAAACCTGGGTATTTTCCTGTCCAGTGTCAGACATTTCATTCAACTCTGGACTTGATATGAATAATAGAATTTGTAAAGAATGATGAAATACACCCACTTAATGAAAACCATGTAGAAATCCTTATGGTTTTCTTTGCATAAATAAGTGTAATCGATGCCATAATATACAGGAGGTTCAGCGGTCATTCTTAGGTTCCTCGGTAAGGAACTGCTGATGACCAGTGTGACATCCAGAAGACTTCTCTGCAGCCTTGCTCCACTTCTGTGTGTGTTGCAGTCTGCTTGGCACTGGGCCATCTTGCTTTTAGTAGTTGGTGTTTTAACTGTCCCCTTGTTTGTGGAAGCTCTGCCCATTATTCCTCAGGTAGGTTTTCTGGATATCACCTCTATTACTTAACTCTGATATCCTCACATACTGTGTCCCCTCTGTCCCAGTTACAGTAAAATTTTTGTAAGAAACATTTTGTAAGCCTAGTAGCTTACGATGTAATACCATGAAACACTAACCACATCTGATCCTTAACAGGATGTGTCTATATATCCCTCTCAGCCAGAAGGTTCTGATTCCTACAGGGTCAGTGTCTGTAGTCACAAATTTTGATGCTGAAGAGCACCTTTGCTCGGATTTCCGCTGAGAGCTTTGTGTTCTGTCAGAGGAAATCATATGCTTAGTGATAGCACCCAGGCCTCTTGCCAATAACTGACTTCCCTGATGCAGGGCTCTAGTTTTCTAGTATTACTTACCTCATTTCCCCTTCAGGGATTCCCTGACACCTGCTCACATAATCTCAGGGGGCCTAGCAGTTGGCAAAAGGGCTTTTTCTATGGGTTAAAATTGTGGTTACCAGAGAAACCTGGTTTCAGGCTTGTCCACCATCACATCTCATTCTTTCCCAGAGGGAACCCTGGTTTTAATAGTCTGATATTTATTCATCTAGATATTTTCTGATGTATACACGTCAGTTTAAAACACAGAAGTTGGACCTCGCTGTTCATAAGAACTATCTAAAACATGCTTATTTCTCCACTTGGGCTATCTCTGGGATCCTGTTGTAAACATTATACATTATGCAACTTGCCTGTTTACCTAATAGTGTATAATTGACTATCATCCCACATCACTACATGAATCTGCTTAATTCATTTGAATGTTCTTCCGTGGTGTGCATACATCATAGTTTCTATTGTCATTTCCCTATTGAAGAATAGATATTTCCAGTTCTTCAGTATTACAAACACCACTGCAATGAACATCCTTGTATCCTTATTCACATATGCAGATACTCCTGCAAGGTACTGTGTTGGCTGTTCAGCCACATTGTATTTATGAAATTCTTACCTAGGGGTAATTTGCCACATTCCATAGATGAAAGAGGCCAAGAAAGCTTAACAGATCTTGCCCAGAGCCTCACAACCCATAAATGACAGCCTAACTGAAGTAGAAGTATGTCTAACAGCAGAACCATGTGTTTTCTCTGATATCACAATTGTAAACCACATGTTTTAAAGTTAGGTTATTTTTTCTTTTTCCTGGATTTCACAAAAGGTCATTGTGATGCCTGCTTCCCCTTTCTAGGTTGTGTCTCACCTCATCTCCACGACCATCCCAGAAGATCTGTAAGATTCCATCTGGGAAAACACTAGGAGTTCTTGGCAGGGAAAGAAGAGGATTGCGTAAGTCAAAGGACTTGTTTAATCTGTCATTCCATAAGAATCACAGAAAACTTGTTTTCATCTTTATCTCACTAACCCTATGCTGCATTTTACAGTGTAAATCATCTTTTTCCTTCTTGAAATTCTCAACTTCTTTGGATTCCAAAATGACATTGTCCTAATTCTCGTATGGCTGCTTGGACCATTTTTGCTTGTGTTTTTTTTTTTTTTTTTTTTTGGTAGTCTTTCTCTCTGCTCATCCCTTAAGTATAATTCTTTCTTAGGTTTGACCAGAATTCTAGACTTGTTCAGTTCTTCCTCTATCCTCCATGAACTATTTCTATTCCTATCTATATGATGATTACACTCAGGTCTCCATTTCTGCTTCTGACCTCTCACCTAAGCATTAAAGTCACATGTTTAACTGCATACCTCACAATTAATAGGTCTATACCAAACTTTCCTTTCCAGTCTCTTTCCTCCTCTTCTAGATACAGTCTTATTTGGTGATAAGACTATCACCTAATCACCCATTCTCAAAACCCTGGCAGTCATCATGGACTTTATCCCTCACCAATTTATCACCGCCAACAAGCTATTGCTGAAAGTAGCATTAGGTACCATTTCTTGTTTGCTCTAAAAATATCCTGTGTTTATATAACTATCACTATACTAACCTTGTTGTTTCGTAATTGTCACTTTAGATACTCGAATCCCTAATACCTGGCATAATACCTGTTCCAAAGTACATAAGCAGTAATATATGAAGACTAACTTGAATGAATGAATTAACTTGTTTCCTATTTTATTACTAATTCCAAACCATTAAAAATTGGTGCTTTTACTAATTCATTAATTACCCAGACCTGAAATTGTAGGGCCACCTGTGACTCCTCTCTCTCCTTCATTTACCAAGTTCTCTGTTCACTTTCTCTTGACTCTGTCATCAGCCTAGTTCAGGCCTACCTGGACTTACACAAAAACCTTTGCTGGTACGCATTTTGCTTCCAGGCAGCTAAATTAATCTTTCTTGTTTCTTTTGTCTTGTCATTTTTCCTGTTCAGAAATCCTGAATTTCACCTCCACTGCCTTTTGTAGTTTAATTCATTCTTTCTCTGAAATTATATTCTTGTCTTTTGAGTAACATCAAAAAACTAATTTATGGGCAGGTCTGATGAGTGACTGGGTAGGCTGAGAGTAGTGGGTGAGGGGTAGTGAGGATCAAAGAGTGAGCAGAGGTAGTAAGTCACTAACAATTAATTGGTTGGCCCTGAAATAGGATCTGAAATCCAGATTTCAAGAGAGTAGTGTGTGTTGTGCTTTAATAGGCCTTTAGGAAGCACACTGTGTTCAAGGTCTCCATAGAAAACAACCAAATAAAATGTTTTATATATTACAGTGGTTGGAATAAAAACAGGGTTGAATGAGTTCCAGAAAGCAGGGTTCTCAAACCCGTGGACACCAATCTGCCGAAGAAGACAATTTCAAAAAACCAACTAGAAGCAATATGCAAAGAAGTAAAATGAGAGGGTCCTCTGGAAAGAAGACAGCTGGTCCCCAGCAGAAGAATCTGGAAGCAGCACTCCCAGGCAGATGGGGGGGTCGCTCTGCTGAGAACCCCCCATCAGGGTCGGTGAGGAAGACCAGAAGGAACAAACAGAAGACCCCTGGGAATGGAGATGGTGGCAGCACCAGCGAAGCACCCCAGCCACCTCGGAAGAAAAGGGCCCGGGCAGACCCCACAGTTGAAAGTGAGGATGCTTTTAAGAATAGAATGGAAGTTAAGGTGAAGATTCCTGAAGAATTAAAACCATGGCTTGTTGAGGACTGGGACTTAGTCACCAGGCAGAAGCAACTTTTCCAACTCCCAGCCAAGAAAAACGTGGATACTATTTTGGAAGAATACGCCAACTGCAAAAGATCACAAGGCAATGTTGACAACAAGGAGTATGCAGTTAATGAGGTGGTGGGAGGGATAAAAGAGTATTTCAATGTGATGTTGGGCACCCAGCTGCTCTACAAATTTGAGAGGCCCCAGTATGCCGAAATTCTCTTGGCTCACCCTGATGCACCAATGTCCCAGGTTTATGGGGCACCACACCTCCTGAGATTATTTGTAAGAATTGGGGCAATGTTGGCATACACGCCCCTTGATGAGAAGAGCCTTGCATTATTGTTGGGCTATTTGCATGATTTCCTGAAATACCTGGCAAAAAATGCTGCGTCTCTGTTCACTGCCAGCGATTATAAAGTGGCTTCTGCTGAGTACCACCGCAAAGCCCTGTGAGGGTCTACTGACCACTCGCTGTTACGTCTGGTATCTGTAAACGCTCTTTTTGTTCTTAGTCTTTTTTCTTGTATAATTGATACTCTTTAAAATCGTTAATGTATAACAGGGCTTATGTTTCAGTTTTCTGTTTTCTCCTAAACAGAAAATAAAAGGAGTGTAAGCTCCTTTTCTCATTTCAAAGTTGCTACCAGTGTATGCAGTAATTAGACAAAGAAGAAACATTCAGTAGAACATTTTATTGCCTAGTTGACAACATTGCTTGAATGCTGGTGGTTCTATCCCTTTGACACTACACAATTTTCTAATATGTGTTAATGCTACGTGAAAAATGCCCTGATTCCTAGTGCCAAAGGTTCAACTTAATGTATATACCCGAAAACCCATGCAATTGTGCTTTTTTTTTTTATGGTGCTTGAAGTAAAACAGCCCATCCTCTGCAAGTCCATCTATGTTGTTCCTTAGGCATTCATTCTATCTTTGCTCAAGTTGTTGAAGGATGGTGGTTTGTTTCATGGTTTTTGTATTTGAGTCTAATGCACGTTCTAACATGATAGAGGCAATGCATTATTGTGTAGCCATGGTTTTCCGGAGAAGTTGATATTTTAGGAATCGTATTTCAGATCTTAAATAAAATTTGTTTCTAAATTTCAAAGCAAGCAATTTGCAGTGTGTCTTTAATGTTACTGAGCCTGAGAAATCAGCAGGCTCAGCAAAGATCTAGGTGGTACTAAAGGAGAGAGTTCTGACTCCTTTTATTGTTGGGTGTAGCAGCTGGGATGCACCCTGCCAGGTCAGCTTCTCTTCTCTCCCCTCTGTGTGGCTGCTCAGGGTGGGATTGCTTTCTACTGATGCTTATAAGAGCCACTTTTGTTCCTGAG
Source organism: Capra hircus (assembly GCF_001704415.2). NCBI lineage: Eukaryota > Metazoa > Chordata > Mammalia > Artiodactyla > Bovidae > Capra > Capra hircus. Next base: position 37,413,720 of record NW_017189517.1, on the reverse strand, counting down.
GCACCTTGTCTCTATGAGTTGGGCTAGTATAATAGGATATTTAATGGGTACTGCAACACTCCTTTAAAGTTAGGGAGAGCATTGCTGTTTCCCACCAGAGGAAGCATGGGCAGCCACCTCCAGTATTAGACATACTTGTAGATTTGGGAACAAGGATGGCAGCTTTTCCAGCTCCAGCATTAATGCCATGTTCCCAATGCTTCAATAAACCCTTGGACATAAGATTGGGAATCTTATGTTAGGGAGTCTGTGGAGAAGAGGGACACCTGTGACGATAAATCCGTCTTCTGTGAAAATCCCCTAGTCAAACGAAGTTTTGCTTCACAACACTGTTACTACTTTAGTGAAAAAAGTATTCTATGGTTACCACAGAAACTTTGGAAAATACGCTAAGAACAAACAGAATAAGAATCAAATATAATCCTGGGTCTGTCAAGGTCTGAAGAAATAAATGGGACCCAAAATGGATGATTTGAGTTTAACAGAATTTTCCCCAAGTTGTCAGTCGAGGAGTCACCCACAGACTGGGTAACTTAAAAATTCTAATCTCTTAAAAGGAGGCCAGTCGTCTTAGACTAGGGCTCACCCTAATGAACTCATTTTAACTTAGTTACCTCTATAAAGACTCTGTCTCCAAACAGCCACACTATGAGATACTGTGTTGGGGTCGGGTCCCAAGTGGTGGTAGGAATTTAACATGAGTTTGGAGGTAACTCAGTTCAGTTTGTAACATGGTGTTACTACCTCTAGACAGGAGGAGAGGAGAGAGCAGGATGAGGTGAGGGAGGAGGGAGGGGGGAAGACTGGAATAGGAGCTGGGGAGGAGTAAGAGGAAGGAGCAGGGGGAAGGGAAGGAGGAATGACTGGAATGGAATGGAATATTCAAGATGCAGTTAGCTCACAGAAACCTTGAGGAAGACAGAACCCCGGAAGGACTGGGGTGAAGTACCTGCCCTCATTCTTCCCTCCGTTTTATCTACTGCTCGGTATTTCCCTTTGGCCACATTGGAAATCAAAAGGCAAAGATGACATTTGATATATCTACATGGGTAAGCTTGGGGGATACAGCAGGGAATAAAAGTAGATTGGTGGGGGGAAGGCAGATGAGATTTCTAGCACACACATACCTGAAACTAACCATCATTCATACTTTGTCATATATTAGAATTATTATGTTCTCTCTGGGACCTAGGGCCTTAGCCAACTAGAGGAGTTCTTAACAAGGACTTTTATCCATTTAACAGGAAGCCTAGTATACAAGTAAACACATCATCTCTATAGTATAAGAATAGTTGTTAAGTTTATTATTTATAAAATTGTTTAGTTGCTCAGTCGTGTCCTACTCTGAACCCATGGACTATAGCCCACCAGGCTCCTCTGTCCGTGTGATTTTCCAGGCAAGGATACTGGAGTGGGTAGCCATTTCCTTAGCACACATGTCTGACTATGTTAGAAATATCACATTGCCTCTAAATGAACATAAATATGACCCTGAGATCCAACCGTAGCATGTTGGTGGGATATTTACTAAAGTTATTATTGAGGATTCCCCATCTCTATTGGTTGTACAGATATCCTATGGTCTTATCTAGCACCAAAGCCTGAGGAGATCCCTGCTGACATCAGATGACTCTCCACACTAGCTGGGGATGAGGTGCACCTTTACCGAATTGGCCCAATATCTTCAGATCCTTTGTCCCTGCTGCTTCCATCAACCCTTGGGTAGGGGGATCTTTGGTAAGACTAGGTTCCCAGCTTCCCTGAGCCCTCCAGAGTCTTCCCTGGGGCCTGATAAGGGAAAATACTCATGTCTCTGCTACTGGAAGGACCTACAAATCCTGACCTCTTTTCTCTTGCTACCTTCACATGGCCTCCATTGCCACCTAGTGAAACCTAGCTTGATTTTGTCAGGATACAATCCTTTTCAAAATATAAAACCAATTGGCTTCAAGTACCTTCTGTCTCCAGCTCTGCCACAAACCTCACTCTCATGGATCTCTGCAGAAAATGAGAGGAGAGAAAAATATAAGAACACAATACACATGTTAATATCTCAATGACATAATTCGATATTTCCCATTTCATAGGTGGTTAGCTTATTTCTTCATTTTTAAAAAATACATTAGGAATATTCAGGAGAGGCCTAAAGTACTTTATTAGGATGTAAACCAGGCTATCCTATTGACCAAAAAAATAGACAATTACAATAACTATACCCAAATTATCCAAATCTGTTGATTTAGCAAGTTTCTCATCTTAAACTACACAGGTGATGTAGTTTCATCTAGCCATCTAGATGACTAAATGGCTTCCCTTCTGAAACTGAAGGGTGGTTTTAAGAATGTATTTGCCCCATCAGATTCAATGCCTAGCTAACATGGTGGTTCCATGATGTTGTTATAATTGTCATTTGTAATTTTCATCAATATGATTAACAACAAAAATAAGTTTTCCATTCAGGATAATGTACGTGGATTTCACAATGGAAGCGGGTTGTGAAATAACCTCATGACACCAGTTAAACACTTAGAAAGTAAAGAAGGTAGCCATTAAATATAAGCCTTGTCTTGCCTAAGAAAATTTTCTGGTACAGAATAAATGTTCAAAAATGACAATTCTCTCACCTGTTTCCCTTCCCAAAAGAAAAGGGTGATAATATATATTTTAAGATCAGTGGTTCTCAACCTGAGGTCCTCAGACTCTTAAGGGTTTTGAAAGATACCATTAAGAATTGAACCCTTATTTGTTTCCTCTTATTTTTTTCATAATTCATTATGAGGTAACACCTAGCTGAGCTTTTTCTAGAATCAAATGAGATTTTAAAATATATCATGAACTGTGAACTATTGTAATAATAATGGTTAACAGTTTATATAGATAGACATTTCAAAATGTGAAAGTCTGTATAAGGAAGAACAGAAGTTGGAGATACTTTGGATTTTGTTAAATAATATAAAGTTAGGGGAGGCATCACGCCATCTCACTGGTTCATGTGTTTGCCTGTACCTTAATTTTAGCTTCTAGGTAAAAGTCACTAAGCATATACACTTAGAGTTCTAGAACCTTGAGAGTTCCAGAGCGAAGCTCATCTATAGCTACAAGACTTGATAAGATCCTTCCCCTCTTCTACCTTCATCTACCGGAGATGGTAAAATACCTGATATTATTTAATATGTGTGAGAGACTAAGTGCTCTTTATAAAAATCATTCATATAACCTCACAACAATCCTAAGAGGAAGTAATGTCATTGTCCTGGTTTTAGAAAAGGGGCACAGAGGCCAAGGACACACAGCTAAAAGTAACAGACCTGGGACTTGAACCCAGTGAAGTCAGGCTTTTTACTATACTACCCTGCCTCTCTGAAAAACAGTACAGCTATTGAGAAATGTGAAACATGAGCTTCCATTTGTGAAAATACCCTGAGCCTGTGTATCGGTGCAGGCCCTCCTGGAAGCAAGTGCCAAGATAGGATTAGACAAGATTAGAGATTTACTGGGGGAACACCTATGAAAAATAGAGGAAGGAGCCAGATGACCTGGGAAAAGCCGTCAGACTGTGATGCACAGCTCACATCTATGGAAAGAAGAGAGGGAACGAAGGCAGATTAGGCAGGAAGAGTCTCAGACTGTGGTGTAATAATAAGAGAGTCTGTGCCAGGCCAGTGAGGACAAGCAAAGTTGAGGGAGTCCTTCCACGAGCAGAAACTGCCTGGCTCTGGCTGCCCAAATGTGCTCAGAGTATGGGAACAATCTGGAGCAAATGTGGCCTTCGCATAAATGTCAGGGGAGATCTAAAGGTTCTTTTGAGGAAATATTTGAACTATGTGACTCCCTGGCCACCAAAGACCTGGTGACTTTTTCCTGGCAGTCGTCCACATAACTTCTGGCGCCTGAGTGTTTTGTAAGAACCCTGAACCTGATCCCTCTATGCTTCCTCACCAGAGGGGCTCCCACTCCCAGGCATTGTGGGCATCCTGCTTAGCACACAGCTCTCTCCAGGGTCCTGGACCCTCAATGCTTTGTGCTCTGGAGTTGGCAGGCTGGTAGCTTCTTGGACATGTGACAGGGATACCAGCCTTCCGTGTGAGCAGGGAAGTGGTGAGAGGCCCAGAAAACCAGACTCTGGTTGCTGCTGACCCTCCACCATCAACACCCCCAAAATGTCTTCACACCAACCCACAGCCTGACTGCCCTGACCCCTGGAACTGCAGTGCATAGGGGTGTTCACACAGGAGTGACACCTCTGTTCTCCTGAGCTGTAAGACCACAGGCCTTTAAAGCTCCCTTTACCTGGGGGCATCTGTACCTCTGGGCCTGGGCTGACGCAAACATCAGAAGCGCCGCACCAGCACACACAGACCTAAAGTCACCACAGAACCACCCAAACAGGCCAGGGCACATCTGAGGCCCTTCCGGGAATCTGAGCAAGGTGAGTGGGAGAGGGATGGGTGAGGTCTTGTCTGAGGTCTAACTCCATTTCGGGATGGGGGCGGGTACTTCACTGGACTCTGACAGAAGGCGCAGGCCCTTCTGCTTCAGCCCTAAGTTACCTGGTTAGGCCCAGGCCAGACACCTGTTTGCTCAAGTATCCCAACCAGTGTTTCCAGTTGGGAATCCTTGGGCTTTATCTCCCCCCCCTATAGAAGGTTCCCCAAAAGAGGGAGGGAGAAGGAAGGAGAGGCAAAGTGCTCTGACCTGCAATGGGGACAGTCGTCTTCCAGGTATGCATGTCTAGGACAGTCTGGGCCTCAGCCTAGAAGAGTCTGGTGCCCGCTGCGGGCTGGAGCAGAGAAACCAATGTCAGACCACCCTGGAGAGGGGTGTGCCTTGGGGGAGCCCCTCCACATCCTGCCCAGGGGCTGGATTCCTGTCCTATAGAACTGGTGTGTTGCTGGACTCTCATCTCACTCCAGCCAGAATCCAGCTGCACCAGCATCCATCAAACTTAAAGAATAGTCTGAAGATTCCCCCAAAATAACAACATAGAGGGAAAAAAAAAAAGCCAAGGGTTCATTCATTCTTGCTTTGTTCCATAGAACTTGTCAATTTTCTTTACAATTTTCAATTTTTTCTTCTAGTGCTTTACAAAGGCACTCCCCCTGGAATTTTTATGAATATTTTCTGTTTATACACTGCCTCTCCACACACAGAAAACTATACTTCTAATCCCATAGCTCTCTCAGCCCCTTATCATTAGGTGAGGTTACAGGATTAGTTTTGGCTAATCAGCTGTGCATGGCAGTGACTTCTGTTACTTCTAGACTACAGTGACTTTATAGAGGGAGGAGGTGAGAGATTTCTATGGCACTCTCCCCTTGCCACAGTAACCAGCAAGCTTCCAGGTTGTGGAGCCTCTGTCAGCTTGGGGTCCATGACAGACTATAGGAATCAGAGCCCCCTCACCCCTGACCTTCACCAAGGGATGCTGGGCATTCCTTGTGTGCTGAAAACTAAACCATGTTAAGCCACTGAAGTTTGGGGATTGTTACCCCAGCATAAGCTTAGCCTAACCTGACAAGAGATGGCTCTCAAAGCTTAGGATGCAAGAGTCACCTGTGAAACGTTAAAATACATATTGTGTAACAAAAACATATTGGGGGACAGACTTATGGATTAGTGATGTTAAAACAATTATCTGATGATTTGACAAAGCCTTTTGAATTTTATACCTTTTAATCTTTTTAACTTTATTTGTTACCCAAGTACAAGGAAAAACAGAAGACGCGAACAAAAGAGGAAAAATTAAAAAAAAAAAAATCCAGAACTATATTGCTAATCTTCTAGTGTGGCATGTCAGGAATTTTCTTGTGAAAAAAGACCATGTTTTCCTTACACGCCTTTCCAGAGCTCCATCAACTCCGCAGGGTGACAGGGCGAGAGTGTGGGGAATGCAGTCCCTGAAAGGATTTGCTTCCATGTCTGCCCGCCCCCACCCCTAGGGTCTGCAAGCACCCCACCGGCAGGAATCCGGTGTGCTTACCTCTCTCCATCTTTCCCTCCACCCACCCGCCCATGTCTTCAGCAATAGGAAGCTTGCACCCACGCAGGGTTCCCGCCCACCTCCCCAGCATTCCCGTTGCCCACCATTTTCTGAATCAAAATGGATAGAAGACGAGGCTGTGGGGGAACACTGCAGTACTGGACCTGCTCCCGGTCCCCCCTCCCCACTTTCCTTTCCGGTGGTTTGCAGGTGGAAGCCACCTGCACTTGCAGGGAACCCAGGGATTTGCCTCCTCCTCCTCTCTTCCTGGGCGGGAGGCCAACCTGCTTTCAATGCAGTAGGGAGCTGGTACCCAAGCCTGACCGCCGCGCCACAAGCCCACCATTTTTTTTGCCCCAAAGTCGACAGGAGCAGGAGCAGGAAAGGAGCATAGGCAATGCAGTCGTGGGCCCGCATTGGTGTTCGCCCTCGCCTTTGGATAGCCTCTGATCAAATCGCGGGCAGATGCTACTCTCCTCCTCTGGTCTAGAAGCGCGCCCGCCTACGCCTACTCCAAGGTAAGCGGGAGATGGTGCCTCGGCGGGAAAGAGGACTCAGACTACACAGTGAGTGAAGTTCACGTCAGCACTTTGTCCAGCGAGGCCATGTTAACAGTGAGTTCAGGTCCTCGACTAACTCAACAGCACAGCTGGAGCCGAGGTGTCCGCCCCCCGGCACCTGAAAATCTTTTGTCAAGTGTGTTATCTCCTCGGAATGTCTATGTGGCTTTCTCAGATTATCAGAGAGAATCAGCCCTTGAGGGTTAATCCCCGGAGTCTCCTTTCTTTTCCCTCCGCCTGCTTCCTAGACTTTCCACCTCCCCTCCCCCGGAGGTCGACCATTTCCCTTGCAGTCCTGTCCAGGCACTTGAAATAGGGTTGAGGAATTGAGGGTCCGAGTGGGAGAGATTTTTACTAGTTCTTTTTAATATTTGTCAGTTCTGTTCCTTATAGTTATTATTATCATTACTGTTCTTACTATCAGCCTACATCCTGTTTGCCATTAAAAAAGAGAAAAGAGCTCTCTGCTGTCATTTGGGAAGCAGGAGGTAGATTCAAGCATGTGTGGAAATAAGTAAACAACCCAGCCACCTGTTTTCCCTGCCCAGCGATAATACAAATATGGATCCTTCAGGCAGCCACGTTTTTTTTTTTTTTGAAGTTTGAAATGGACAGAGCAGCTGAGGCTCCCCTTGTGAAGGGCCCCTGTGTATGTGGCGGCGGAGGGAGGGGAGGGTCCATGAAGTCAGCCTCTGAGGTCACATAATTTCATAATACCAACTTGGAGCTTCAGATTTTAAAAGCTGGTCAGTCACATGTTCAAGTCTTCAAGATTGTGATTAACCTCCACAATTCCTCTATTTCCTAGTTCCCTATCATGGCCACATCCATATTATCCCTTTCCAATTACAATCAGAATTTCATACTACTTCTTACCATCTCAGGGACAGATCTAAGTTGTGAGGCCTGAAACTTAAAATTCAGGGGACGTGCTTTATGAAAAAGGATGTCAAAAATACATGAGCAATGCAGGCAACTAGGTGCCAAAGTTAATATTAATTTTTAATAAATCACAAGAAATTTTGAAATTTGAACAGCTGATATATACAAAACATCTCAATTTCCATACACACAGCATTTTTATTAATTACTGCCTGGCCCACTTCTATGATTTTTTCCCTACAATTTTTTTTTATTACAAACTTTTGCTCCTCTCTTCATATGTCTGTGTAATATAATTTTTCTTAGAGAAAAATGTAAATATAATTCTGTCTTTCCTTTGCATGGTTAATACATTTGTTACTATTATTATTGTTGATAAAAATTTTAGTTTTACAACTCATTATTGGTGGCAGGTGAAATTTTAGAGGTAGAGCTGCTGTCTACCTCTGTCAAATTTCTTTCTTTTATGAGCTTAACATTGAAGTTTTCTTGTGAATATTTTTATCTTAAATACTCTTACTAATGATGCTTACAAACCAGTTTGATGTCAGTGTCCTGAAGAGGAGCAGAATTTGCCACTCCAAAATATACCTTTGGGCACAAGATTATTTTAGGCTAATGATTTTTTAAGAAATCCAGACCTAGCAGAAGCTCAGAAAACCGGTAAGTTACCCTTTCCTAAGAGATATTTACATTTATAAGGGAAATTTCCACTTGTAAGGGAAATTCCAGTACCTGGAAGAGAAGGATGACTAAATCTCTAGAAGCTTTTATCAATGGAGAAGGCTGCAAGTTAAATTAGCATAACAACCTTATTCTTGTTTACCTCACTTTTCCTGCTTGCCTCTATTGACTGGTCTCCCGCATTCCCACCTCCACCAGTAACATCCTTTGTCTTTAGCTGGAGATGGGATTTAAGGGGGTGTCTTGGGCTATTTCTGGGAGTTACTCAGTTTTGCTGGGTCTCCTCTTTATATACAGGACCTATGCGTGCATGTGTGCTCACTCAGTCTTGACCAACTCTTTGCAACTGTTTCCAACTACATGGACTGTTGCCAGCCAGGCTCCTCTGTCAATGGAATGTTCCAGGTAAGAACGCTGGAGTGGATTGCCCTTTCTTCCTCCAGGGTATCTTCCTGACCCAAGGATCAAACCCACTTCTCTTGGGCCTTCTGCATTGGCAGGCAGACTCTTTACCACTAGCGCCACCTGGGTTGTATACATGTTATTAAATGTGTTTGTTCTTCTCTTACTAATCTGTTCTTTATTACAGGAGGGTCTCAGTAAAGAACCTAGAAGGGTAGAGGGAATATTATTTGTCCTCTCCCACAGTCTTCACAGTAGTAGAAATTTTGAATTTTAAGGTATCTTCTTAGTCAATGTCAATATTTCCTACCATATCACCAAGAAATTAATATGAAGCTATGTGGATGTGATTGGGCAAACCCATACATGTAGTTAGTGTAGCAAAAGATCAGAAGTTCATCTTTGATAAATCACATTTTACATATTTATAGGGAAGCAATGGGAGCCAAGACTGAAAAAGTATCTTGGAATCAGGTAATGAAGTGGGAAATAGCATCAAATGCTAGCAAGTGGCTGGTGTTAAACCACCATGGTATTCATTTGAGCTGTAAAATTTATTCAAGATTCACTAAAAGTATGAACAGCAATAGAATATAGCATGAGTTCATTAGCATTAGAGGCAGATAACTGTAGTTTGTATCTTAGAGCACTTAGTACACTGTGAAATCTTACTGGTAATTAATTATATGCAGAAGTGACTGAGAAAAGCATGAATAAATTATACAAGTAAACCCAAACTAAATGTAATTCCAAATCAACTTCACCTTAATTTGATCCCAAACATGCCCACCTCCATCTCACCACTACCAACATGAGGGGAGTCAGAGTAAAAAAAGACAGTATTTTTTAATTGTCAGTATTTTTGCTTTGGTAACTTTACAGAAATATCTGAGACATTGTATGACTCCTGTATTAGTTTTCTGTTGTCATGTAACAAAATACCAAATTTAGCTGCTTGAAATAACATCCATTTCTTTGGCTACCAGTTCAGTAAGTCAGAAGTCAGGCGTGTACTGAGTTCTCTGTTCAGGATCTCATAAGGCTGAAATCAAGGTGTCAGCCAGGCTACACTCATCTGGAACTTAAGAGTCCTTTTCCAGGCTTACATGGTTGTGGCAGAATTAAGTTCCTTGTGGTTGTAGGATTGAGATCCGGCTTTCCTCCTGACCATCAGCCGGGGGCCACACTTTGCTCGGACGTCACCCACATTCCTTCCCACATGGCCCCTCTATCTTGAAAGCCAAAAGTGGAAAATCTCCCTCACATCAAATCCTTTTCACACTTCAAGTCTTTCTGACTTAAGGAATAGCCATCTGTTTAAGGACTTGTTCAGTTAGGTCAGACCCACTAAGTGATTGCCCTTCTGATTAACACAGTGATTTGGGACATGGATTCTATCTGCAGAATCCGTTTTGCCATGTAATGTGACATAATCATGGGAGCGGTAGCTCTTCATATTCATCAGTCCCATCTACAATAAATAGGAGGGAATAAGCTTGAAGGTCTTTGGGACCATCTTAAAATTTTGCCTGCCATAACCCTTCTTAGATAGTGCCCATACAAACCAAGGGGCCCTTTTCAGGGTGAATTAACCTCTGCATTGCATCTATGCATTCAGAGTTTTCCATTTCATCTATGCAACTGTATTCGGCTAATGAGCCCCCCAAACCTCACATATACATAATCATGAATTAGTTACTGCTTACAGTTTTAACAGAATTTCTAAGCTGTATTAACCAACATTGTTTTGGCTGCTAAGAATTTTACCATTTACCTAAATTGGGGGTGCTGAAGCCTTCCATCTTGGACATGCAATGAAAGGCAGTTATGATTGTTTTGTATAACCACCAGTGTATATGTTACATTGAGGGTGAATAAATTGCAGGAGACAAAAAGGCCAAATCACAAGGAAATAATTATCCTTTAGAGGTCTCTGGGAACTTATCACTACTGTACCTGCTATGTGTCCTGCATTGGGACAGTTGCTTTATATAGGCCAGTGCACAGCTCCTCATGCCCTCTCACCTCTTGCGTGAGGTGGGGATTATTAGCAGGTCAGTAGAAATTTGGAGAAGATAATGTCCAGTGCAAACTGGAATTAATCTACCATATTTCCTGATTTTATCTTGCCATTCTGCTCATGCTCTGGCCCACAGTTCATTGAACAATCTTAGATTCCCTATCCTGACCTTCATTACTCTTCAGGATCTAGTCTGAGTCTCACAGTCTAAGCTTTATTAACAGTTTTTCCTCTGTACCAGCGAAAAGAGACCCCGACCCCGAGTCAGTGTGACTCCCAACATGTCTTACCCATTCTGCTCCTGCTGTGCCATTCTTCTAGAAGGAATAGTTACCCAGACCTGGTACTATAAAGGAATATGAACAGGAAGTGTAAAGGAAGGCACATCTCATAAAGGAAATGCTCCTTGGGATGTTTCAGGAGCATAAAAATAGATCACGGGTACAGAGAGCCATACGAACATATGACCTCAAAGGCCTCACACCACCATTGCTTTTCGAGAGAACCAGGTACTTTAGCTCAGGCTAGAAGAAAAAGGATTATTTTCAGAGCACTGTGGACCCATGGCTTGGATGGTAGTCAACATCTGATTTCATCACTTATCATGGCAGATAGTGAAGATCTCCTTCACTTCAAACACCTTGATCTCTTCTTTTATCCTTTCTCATGCCTCCCTTTATGCTGTTAATATATGTTCCTTACTTTTTTCCACACGATCTTTGGATCAATATTCTAGGACTTTTCTTCTGCCAAATTGAGCAGAGGTGGACATATTCTCCTCCCAATGAAATAGATCATGTCTAGCCCTGTCCACAAAAATGCCCCTGAGTTGACATGCACTGAAAACTCCTTACCTGAAGACCAAATACAGAAGAGAGGCATTTCTCAGTGCTGTCACAGAATGTCAAGGCCCAGAAGCTGGCATTAGGTCTTGGTGAAGTGCCTCACACAGAGCTGATAAGAGCGCCTTGTGAAAGTAAAAGTGAAAGTCGCTCAGTCGCGTTCAACTCTTTGTGACCCCATGGACTATACGGTTCATGGAATTCTCCAGGCCAGAATACTGGAGTGAGTATCCTTTCCCTTCTCCAGGGGATCTTCCCAACCCAGGGATCGAACCCAGGTCTCCTGCTTTGTGGGCGGATTCTTTACCAGCTGAGCCACAAGGGAAGCGCCTTGTAGGTTAGTCTATAATTATTTCTGCAAGCTGACAGCACTGGGAGCTTAACACATCATTGACAAGAGATGTATTCATGCCACAGTTGTGAATTTCAACAAAAATCGCTGGTCAATAACATGTTAAACAGTGGTGAACCCACAGTTCTGTGCTCCTCTGACTTGGTGAGCATCTCATGTCACATGGGCTGCCAAGACCACTGGGCTTTGGCCACACTACAGTGACCTACAAGACAGAGAAGGGATTGCTTCCTTCAGTCACCTGCACTATCATCTCTTTTGTGTCCTTTGCTTTGTATATTTGCTACTTTAGTTGTAACCAAACTAACACCACTTTGAACCTAGTCCAAAAGGTCGTTATTGTGCATCTCTGAATTGAGACCAGATTGAAAATTTATTTATACATGCTATACAGACACAATTTTATAAATCTGCTTTTGGTCTTATTTACAGATGAGAAAATAGACCTGGAAAAAGATTAAATATATTGCTAAGTTCATCTAGCAAGCCAGGAAAGAGACCAGCCCTGGGACATACATCTATGGACTTCCGGTTATCCTCACTAGGTTCCTTGATGGCTTGTATGATTCAGGAGGGACTTGCTCCCAACATCCCACCATCTAGAGATGTTCAGAATATGCTACAGGGATATTTCCTTGGTGAAAGCTACTCACAGAGACGTGGGCTCCAGCCATGTTTACTTGCAGTCTAGGTGGACAGCAGAGGCCTTTTCAGGGAACAGGAGCTGAAGGTCCCAGAAGGCAGGCAGGGCAGTCATGCAGGCCAAGGGGGAAGACTGTCAGCCCCTGCCAGCTGCTGCCATGACAGCAGTCTCCAGGGCCGTGGCCTTTCTCTGGGAGCTCTGAGGAAGCCCAGGGTAGGTCTCTGGTTCAGGGATCCCTGCTCCCTGGTGAGACTGCGCTTGTGTGGCAGATACCGAGTCCCCCGCGAGCCTTGCCTGCAGAGAGAGCCCCTCTCCAGCACAGACTCCATGGAGGTCTGGTTTGCCTTTGCAGGGCCCACCTGTCTGGAGATGGACTTGAGGAATTCTGCTCTCTCCAGCCCAGACGTTCCCCCTGCTGCTACCGCCTCTGCGTTCTTTCCTGATGACGCCCGTGTCAGTACTTGGATCTCAAGACTTGCTGCCTGGGACTGTAGCAGGCCCCGTCCAGCCTGGGGCGCCCAGGCCTGCCTCCCCAACTCCCGCCCCAGGGGGAATAGCCAGGTGGGAAGTGCAGTGACAGGAGCCCCTCTCTTCTGCTTCTGGCCTCGTCCTAACTGAACCGGGACACACATACACATGCACGCGCACACACACACACACTGCAGATGTCCAGAGAAATGAGGAAGGGACACACACACGCACACACCCTTGCAGATGCCCGGAGAAAGAAGGAGGGGACTCTGAGGAAAGGTGGGGTGGCACCTCCGTTTTCTGGGAGACACTCAGGGGGAGGGAAGGCAGGTGCAGACCTGGGCTGAAGGTTGCAGTGGCGGGCTCTTGGCTGGGCAGGGCTTGGGCTGCCACTGGCTGAAGGGCCGTGAAGGCTGGGCGCCCTCTACCCTTCTCCATGCCTCTGTGTCCTCTTCCTGCTCCCTGAAACGTGGGCTCAGGGGCTGTGGTAGAGCAATGCACACGGTCCCTTCCAGACCCAGGATGCTCTGAGTCCACACTGTCCACCAGAATGGAGTGACAAGGGGTCTTTCTTAGGAACACCATTTGGCCTGACTGGGGGCCTTTCCAGACTGGTGGCTGCTGCCTTTCCCAGAATCCAGGTGAACTTAGAGCACAGAACTCTTCCCTCCTGAGCCCCAGCCTTCTCACAGCCTTACTCACTCTTGGCCTCTCAGCCTCTCGAAAGGGTCCAAATCAACCCTAGTTTTTTGAGGTCTGGGTGATAGAGGTTGAAACAGAGGAGACAGTTACAATCTTGAATATTTGGTTCACCAAACTTATATTTACTAAATCTTTTATCCTCTGTCCTATATAGGATATCAAATAAGACACAAATGTTCCCGGGGATCACTGGTTTATATGGGAGCATGTGTGTGTGCTAGGTCACTTCATTTGTGTCCGACTCTGTGCAACTCCATGGGCTGTAGCCCACCAGGCTCCTCTGTCCATGGGATTCTCCAGGCAAGAATATCAGAGTGGGTTGCCATGCCCTCTTCCAGAGGATCTTCCCAACCCAGGGATTGAACCTGCATCTCTTATGTCCCCTGCATTGGCAGGTGGGTTCTTTACCACTGAACTACCTGAGAAGCCTTTATATGGGAGAGAGACGTCTAAACATAGTTTTAGCTTGATAATAAATCTGGTCAACTGGTAATTCTAGGAACACCAGGAAAAGACATGTAACTCTGATGACTGTGAAGAAGATACTTCAGTTGAGTTTTAGTGATTAAATAGGATTTTGCTTAACAGAGAAGCAGAGGGCAGTCTAGACAGAAGGGGGAAAGCAGGAGAAAGCTTGAGGCAAAGCCATGGAGGTTTGGCCTCAGAGATCTGACTGAACCAGTCCAGCAGCAATTCAGATGACAGATATCCATTACAGAGGCCAGTTTTTTAACCCACCAAGAAATTAACAACTCTGACACTGAGGGGGTGTCAGATCCCACATGTTAAGGGCTTATTTCCACAAGACTGTGCCCTCTTGTACTCCAGATGTCAACCTGTGCTTCTGACAGACCAGTTATAGACCAGAGGTTCCCATGAACCTCTGCCTCAGTTTGATAGACTTGCTAGATTGGCTCACAGAACTTGGAGAGGTTTACTTATGTTTTCCAGTTTATTTTAAAGAAATTAGATGAATAGTCAGATGAGGTAGGGGCAAGGTCCTGAAGGGACCTGAATGCATGGACTTCTGTTCCCAAGGGAGTGGGGTGTCCCACCCTCTCAGCATGTGGATGCATTCGCCAGCCTGTGCTTGCATGCTTAGCTGTGTCCAACTCTTTGTGCCAGGTCCCTCTTTCCATGGGATTTTTTAGGTAAGAACACTAGCCTCCAGGGGATGTTCCTGACTGAGGAATAAAAACAAACCTCCCCTGCATCTCCTTCATTGCAGGTGGATTCTTTACCCACTGGGCTCCCCTTGTGGCTCAGCTGGTAAAGAATCCTCCTGCAATGCGGGAGACCTGGGTTTGATTCCTGGGTTGGGAAGATCCCCTGCAGAAGGGAAAAGCTACCTACTCTAGTGTTCTGGCCTGAAGAATGCTCCATGGGGTCTCAAAAAGTCAGACACGACTGAGTGACTTTCACTTCACTCTTTACCCGCTGAGCCACTGGGGAAGCCAACTGGAAGCTCATCCAGTCTTGTTCCCCTTCCCAGTTGTCCTTGGGGCTGAAAGTTCTGGTTTCTGGTGACCAGCCCCATCTTGAAGCTATCTAGTGGCCCCACGCCCTTAAGCATGAGCTCAAAAGGGTCTCCCTATGAATAACAATAGACTCCTACCACTCAGGCAGTTCCAAAGCTTTGAAGAGCAATGCGCAAGTAACGGGACAAAAATCAAATACATTTCTTATTATACCATAGTAGGTAACAACCTGGATAGATTTCTAAGACATGCTGGAATGGAAAAAAGAACATTTTGTTGAATGAAAAGTAGGGTATAATGTCATTTATATAATATCATTCAAATTCTATGAATATGTGTGTTTCCATGTGTATGAATTGTTTCTCATGTGAACTCCATATACTTTGCTTATTTTCTATTGGTGAGTGGAGATTTATATGTTTTAATATATTTCAAAGATATCTCAAAATCTGTAATATATGTTTATCTCAAAATCTGTATTGTATGTTTATCTCAAAATCTGTAATATATGTTTTAAATATTTCATCTGTTTCTCATGTGCCAGTTGATATTCGTTGAGATTTTTTTAACTTCAAAAATTTTGAAAGAGATCATTCTATTAAATTTTCTGATTGCAAAAGCATTCTTGTGGTAGATAATAAGAGTGGGATAGTGTTCACACCTTTTCTGAGTTCCAAAAAGTGAGTGCCGCTAGACTCAGTGTGAAATTTTAGGAGCAAGCAAGGCATAATGGTTAAGAGGCAGACAAATGTAAGTTCAAATCCAGCCTCCTCCTACAGATTGTGTGATCCTGTATAAGTCACCAAACCTTTTTGAGTTTCAGTCTCCTCATCTATAATAAGGATGAACGCCTTCCTCAAAGTGTTGTAAGGATTTAAGATCTCAGAGATTAAATATCTGGCCTAAAGTAGGTTCTAGCTCATTTTGAATTTCTTTGCTCGGTTCCAAACAGAGCTAGTGCTCTTTGCTCTACCTTATGCTTTTTTTGGGGACCTGCCCATTCATGTGGCCTTCAGACAGAGGCCTCTGAAATCAATGAGAACAATTTTATGTTCACTATAGACACCACTGTCCAGGACTGTGGTTGATGGAATGTCCATGTGGATGAATGCCATGGTACATGTGTAAAAAAAAAAAGGAATCAATAAAATATATGCTATATAATATATGACGACAATAAATATGTAAATGAATACATATGCACATCTTCTTAGTTGACAATATTATATAAATATATAAGGTAACATACATATATACTATATAGAAAAGTAAATTGACAAACTGTACGTGAAGTCGCTCAGTCGTGTTTGACTCTTCGTGAACCCATGGACTGTAGCCTGCCAGGTTCCTCTGTCCATGGGATTTTTCCAGGCAAGAGTACTGAAGTGGGTTGCTGTTTCCTTTTCCAGGGGATATTCCCAACCTAGGGATCGAACCCAGGTCTCCTACACTGCAGGCAGATACCTTACTATCTGAGCCACCAGGGAACAAACTGTATAAAAGGAGTACATGTGTTGTAGGGGAGGAAAAATAATTTTCCCTCTATCCTTCTGGGGCCTTGGCTGAGACCCCCCTGTGTAATAAAAGATAGATTAAGAAGGAAATGGCAACCCACTCCAGCACTCTTGCCGGGAAAATCCCATGGACGGGGGAATCTAGTAGGCTATAGTCCATGGGGTCGCAAAGAGTCAGACACGACTGAGCGACTTCACTTCACTTCACTTCAACCTTAGAAAAACAAACAGAAATTTGATACTATATATACCTCCTGTATACATAGGAGATAATCAAGGAAAACTGAGTAACTCCCTGAAATAGCCCGAACGACCACCTTAAATAGCATCTTCAGCTAAAGACAAAAGAAAGATGTTTGGAGGGAGGGGCAGCTATGAGATGCTATCAAGCAAAATACAAAACATCAAACACATTTAACAGGACTAGAATCTGAAATCCACACAGGTATATTACAGTTTCCACTGAAAACATAATTTTATTCTCCACACTCACCCCCATTTCTATCAGGGATAATCAAAGGAAGACTAATTAGTTTGCAAAATGAGTCTAGTAAGGGAAGTCTGCTTTGTAAGGGTGTCTTCCTCTTGGTACCAGGAAGAGGAGGAGGACAGAAATATCTATAAACTCATGGAGAAGGAGCAAACTTAAATAACGGCACTCTTGTTTGCTGTGCTTTGTCTGACTATAAAACCATGCCCCATAGGGTTAACAGAAGCTGGCACCTTAACCGAAATCCTTGAGTGTATCTTACAGAACAGCAGATAAGGGAACAGCTTGTTAAAAAAAAAAAAAAAAAAAACCCGATGTTTGTAATCTGTCTTTACTGATTAAGCATGCTTGCAACTTTTTTTTTTCTATTTTTTTCCTTCTTCAATTGCATATCCTCCAAGCTTAGGTAATATATCATAAGACTTCTTAACCACCCCTACCATCTCTGACGTAGGGGTCACTATAGTAACGGGGCTTAAGTTGTTTTCTAGGAACTTGGAGTTAGCTCCTGTCCAGTTCAAACTGGCTAAAACTGGTTGGGACCAGCAATCCTAAAATCAAGCCTGCACAGGTGTCCAATGAAGGACCTTTTAACATCAAAGGGCCAAAAACTCTACCCTTAGATTATGATAAGCACCTCCACTTTTTCATAACATACATCCCATGAAGAAGCAGGTAACTCAGATATGCCTGCACAAAACACTAATTACCTAACCTTTTCCCTACTACCTCCAATCACCTTTCCCCATGCCTATGGCCACCCTGCTTCTTTATCCCATAAATATCTCAAGCTTCTCAATATCGGGGAGGCAGATCTGAGACTTGTTCTCCTGTCTCCTTGTGAATAAACTTGGCTGCCTTGTGAATAAACTTGTCCTCTGCTATAAAACCTCAGCATCTCACCATTCGCCTTGCTGAACATCAAGCAAATAAAGCCAGTTCAATAACAGTAACCACCTGTGACTGCCCCCACCCCCACCAACATCTTTTGTCTTTAGCAGAAGATAGTATTTAAGGTGATGGCTTGGGCCATTTGGGGGAGTTGCTCAGTTTTCCTGGGTACCTCCTCACAGGAGGTATCCGTGCATGCATGCTAAGTTGTTTTAGTCATGTTGACTCTTTGTGACCCCACGAACTGAAAAGGAGGTATACATGATATTAAACTTCTGCTTGTTTTTCTCCTGTTAGTCTTTTATTACAGCAGATCTCAACTACAACCTTGGAAAGGTAGAGAGAAAATTATATTTCTTCTCCTACACAGTTAAAGCCTTGTTAATATAACCAGTGTTTCTAATTGTGTCCTGTTAATTGCTAATTGCCATGAAAACTACCCAGTAAGGTTCCAAATTCTAGAGGGATCAGATAGGGAGGAAAATCAATTGTTTCACCTTTGTTCATAAGGGTATACTTTGTGTGTGTGTTAGTCACTCAGTTGTGTCCGACTCTGCAACCCCAGTCTGTTAAGCTCCTCTGTCCATGGAATTCTCCAGGCAAGAATACTGGAATGGGTAGCCATTCCCTTCTCCAGGGTATCTTCCCAACCCAGGGATCAAACCCACATTTCCTGCATTGCAGGTAGACTCTTTACCATCTGAGCCACCTGGGAAGCCCCAAGAGTATACTTGAACAACTAGATATAAGTCATAGATAGCTTAAGAGAAAAGAAAAAGAGGTTTCCTTAAATGTGGAAAACAAAACGTTGAATCAAGATGTTTCAAACAAGTCATAAAAAATTCCAATCATCCTCATTAGTTGATTCAGCCCCACATGAATTAACTCTTGTTGATCTTGTTCTTTTGTTAGCAGTTTTATGAATTCAATTTTTTCATTAGGGTTCTGTAAATTCTTATCCAGTCCAGTGGTATGATGTGAAAGATTTCAGAAATCGTAGTTCTCATAGTCCTTCCCATGAATCTGGAAGATGAAGCACTTTTGCAAAATCATCAGAATGAAACAATCAGTTCAGTTCAGTTGCTCAGTCATGTCTGACTCTTTGCAACCCCATGGACTGCAGCAGGCCAGGCTTCCCTGTCCATCACCAGCATCAGGAAATTGCTCAAACTCATCTCATGTCCATTGAATCAGTGATGCCATCCAACCATCTCATCCTCCATCGTCCCCTTCTCCTGCCTTCAATCTTTCCCAGCATCAGGGTCTTTTCCAGGGAGTCAGTTTTTTGCATCAGGTGGCCAAAGTATTGGAGTTGCAGCTTCAACATCAGTCCTTCCAATGAATATTCATGACTGATTTCCTTTAG
Source organism: Capra hircus (assembly GCF_001704415.2). Lineage (NCBI taxonomy): Eukaryota > Metazoa > Chordata > Mammalia > Artiodactyla > Bovidae > Capra > Capra hircus. The sequence goes on along the minus strand of NW_017189517.1, from coordinate 37,394,443 downwards.
GATTGACTGGTTTGATCTCCTTTCTATAAATGACAAAAGGCTTAAAAATGGCCATCGTTAAAGATATGATGAGAGTACGTTGTAATGCAATTGATAAGGAAATTTGGCTATTTCTGTGACAGTATTTTAAGATAATTAGAATTATGACTGATAACATTATACTAGGACATATCAGAAATCTAGAAATTTTCATACAATTTCTGAAACACTTATATTTAACATATATGAATATAACCCAAAGAAAGTTTAAAATATCAAATAAGCCTAATTAGTTTAATAGCTCATTTTTTTAAAAGGAGAGAGAATAAATCTTTTGAAATTTTCCAGAGCACCTTTGGGAAATTCCAAAATTACTTTGAGGTCAAAAAGACTTCATTTATAATTTGATTTGGGGAAGTTAATACAAAATAAAAAAAGGTGGACGCTTGACTAAGAAGGATCACAGATCATTATGAAGCTACTTAATTATCCATCTAACCAAAGTGAAAAAAGATTTTAAAGGCAAATACTCAGAAGACTTGGTTTTAAGTAACTGGAGACCCGATGATGAATATAAAGCATAGGAAATTACTTCGGTAAGACACAAAATCTTTGTTTTTTTCTAGGCAGATTAAAAGGTAAAGAAAAACCTTTCATAATCTCTTATCAAGAGCAGACTGATAGTCTATTAAACTTTTTCCTTATACCAGAGAAAAAGAGAATTAAGTTTTAGTTTTATATAGATACACCATGGACTGTAGCTTGCCAGGCTCCTCTGTCCATGGAATTTTCCTGGCAAGAATACTAGAGTGGCTTGCCATTCCCTATTTCATGGGATCTTTCCCATCCAGGAATCAAAGCTGCATCTCATGCATTGGCAGGCAGATTCTTTACCACTAGCACCACCTGGGAAGCCCCACACTATTGATACTAAAGCGTATTTTTAAAGGCCCTTAAAATATCAATTTGATTATATTCTTTGCAGCCAAAAATGGAGAAACTCTATGTAGTCAGCAAAAACAAGACTGGAAGCTGACTGTGGCTCAGATCATGAACTCCTTATTGCCAAATTCAGACTTAAATTGAAGAAAATGAGGAAAACCACTAGACCATTCATGTACTACCTAAATCAAATCCCTTGTGACTATACAGTGGAAGTGAGAAATAAATTTAAGGGACTAGATCTGATAGACAGAGTGCCTAATTAACTATGGACAGAGGTTCCTGACATTGTACAGGAGACAGGGATCAAGACCATCCACAAGAAAAAGAAATGCAAAAAGGCAAAATGGCTGTCTGAGGAGGCCTTACAAATAGGTGTGAAAAGAAGAGAAGCGAAAAACAAAGGAGGAAAGGAAAGATATAAGCATCCGAATGCAGAGTTCCAAAGAAAAGCAAGGAGAGATAAGAAAGCCTTCCTCAGCAATCAATGCAAAGAAATAGAGGAAAACAATAGAACTGGAAAGACTAGAGATCTCTTCAAGAAAATTAGAGATACCAAGGGAACATTTCATGCAAAGATGGGCTCAATAAAGGACAGAAATGGTAGGGACCTAACAGAAGCAGAAGATATTAAGAAGAGGTGGCAAGAATACACAGAAGAACTGTATGAAAAAGATCTTCACGACCCAGATAATCACGATGGTGTGATCACTCACACTCACCTAGAGCCAGACATCCTGGAATGTGAAGTCAAGTGGGCCTTAGAAAGCATCACTACAAACAAAACTAGTGGAGGTGATTGCACTCATCTCACATGCTAGTAAAGTAATGCTCAAAATTCTCCAAGCCAGGCTTCAGCAATTTGTGAACCGTGAACTTCCAGATGTTCAAGCTGGTTTTAGAAAAGGCAGAGAAACCAGAGATCAAATTGCCAACATCCACTGGATCATCGAAAAAGCAAGATAGTTTCAGAAAAACATCTATTTCTGCTTTATTTACTATGCCAAAGCCTTTGACTGTGTGGATCACAATAAACTGTGGAAAATTCTGAAAGAGATGGGAATACCAGACCACCTGACCTGCCTGTTGAGAAACCTGTATGCAGGTGAGGAAGCAACAATTAGAACTGGACATGGAACAACAGACTGGTTCCAAATAGGAAAAGGAGTACATCAAGTCTGTATATTGTCACCCTGCTTATTTAACTTCTATGCAGGTTATAGCATGAGAAAGCTGGCTTGGAAGGAAGCACAAGCTGGAATCAAGATTGCCAGGAGAAATATCAATAACCTCAGATATGCAGATGACACCACCCTGTGGCAGAAAGTGAAGAACTAAAGAGCCTCTTGATGAAAGTGAAAGAGGAGAGTGAAAAAGTTGGCTTAAAGCTCAACATTCAGAAAACGAAGATCATGGCATCCAGTCCCATCACTTCACGGCAAATAGATGGGAAAACAGTGAAAACAGTGTCAGACTTTATTTTGGGCGGGGGCTCCAAAATCACTGCAGATGGTGATTGCAGCCTTGAAATTAAAAGATGCTTACTCCTTGGAAGGAAAGTTATGACCAACCTAGACAGCATGTTAAAAAGCAGAGACATTACTTTGTCAACAAAGGTCCGTCTAGTCAAGGCTATGGTTTTTCCAGTAGTTATGTATGAATGTGAGAGTTGGAATATAAAGAAAGCTGAGCCCTGAAAAATTGATGTTTTTGAATTGTGGTGTTGGAGAAGACTCTTGAGAGTCCCTTGGACTGCAAGGAGATCCAAATAGTCCATCCTAAAGGAGATCAGTCCTGGGTGCTCATTGGAAGGACTGATGTTGAAGCTGAAACTCCAATACTTTGGCCACCTGATGCAAAGAGCTGACTCATTTGAAAAGACCCTGATGCTGGGAAAGATTGAGGGCAGGAGGAGAAGGGGATGACAGAGGATGAGATGGGTGGATGGCATCACTGACTCAATGGACATGGCTTTGGGTAGATTTCGGCAGTTGGTGATGGACAGGGAGGCCTGGAGTGGTGCAGTTCATGGGGTCACAAAGAGTCGGACACAACTGAGCGAGTGAACTGAACTGAACCAATGTCAATTTTAGCCAGCTTGACTACACATGGTGAGATGCTTTTCCTTGTCAAGCAGTATGGCTGATGGAATGAATACCTATATGAATATCATGGCACACGTAAAGAAAAATAAAGGAATAAACAAAATATATGCTATATAAGATGGCTTCCCTGGTGGCTCAGAGGTTAAAGCGTCTGCCCACAATGTGGGAGACCTGGGTTCAATCCCTGGGTCAGGAAGATCCCCTGGAGAAGGAAATGGCAACCCACTCCATTCTCTTGCCTGGAGAATCCCATGGGCGGAAGAGCGACTTCAATTCAATTCAATTCAATTCAATGCTATATAAGATATAAATACAAATATACATATGAATACATAAAGGTATTCAGATATATATCACATAATTATATAAAGTAATACACATATGTGTTAGTCCCTCAGTCCTTTCCAACTCTTTGGAACCCCATGGACTATAGCCCGCCAGGCTCCTCTGTCCATGGGGATTCTCCAGGCAAGAATACTTGAGTGGGTTGCCATTTCCTTTTCCAGTACATATATACTATATAAAAAGTAAGTTATGAGTATATAAAAGGAGATATATATATATATTTACACACAATATAAGTAATGCATATTAATATTAATTATTTTCTCTACATAAACTAATTTATATCTTCTTTTATACTTTTCTATATTTGCATATATTTTTCTAGTAGAAATATGTAACTTCCCATTGAGAGAAAAAGTGACAATAGTGTAAGATTAAACCACCTTCTTGTGCCATCTTACTACCCCTGCCTGCCCAGGAAGAAGCTGATAACTGTGTCGGCCCAGTGTCAGTCAGGATTGAGGTCTTCTTCCCCCAATCACCTGATAGTTTCTCCTTCCCTCTTGAATGAGTGAGTGTGTTAGTCGCTCAGTCGTGTCCGACTCTTTGCGACCCCATGGACTGTAGCCCAACAGGCTCCTCTGTCCATGGAACTTCTCAAGCAAGAATACTGGAGTGGGTTGCCAATCCCTTCTCCAAAGGATCTTCCTGACCCAGGGATCGAACTGGGATCTCCTGCATTGCCAAAGCATAGTGACTCAGATGGTAAAGAGTCTGCCTGCAATGCAGATGTGGCTTCCATTCCTGGGTAGGGAAGATCCCCTGGAGAAGGGAGTGGCAACCCACTCCAGTATTCTTGCCTGGAGAATTTCATGGACAGAGGAGCCTGGCGGGCCCCAATCCTTGAGGTCGCAAAGAGTCGGATTCGGATTCACTCACTCAAGGAGAGGGAAGGAGAAACTATTGGGTGATGAGGGGAGAAGACCTCAATCCTGCCAGACACTACTGGCACAGCATAGCTGTTTTCTACTCGCAGTTCTGGCTAAGGCCACGAGATGGCGCGCTTACCTCTAGTTTCTAAACTTAAAAAAAGGGGTATTATCTTGGCTGCTGCTGCTAAGTCGCTTCAGTCGTGTCCGACTCTGTGCGACACCATAGACGGCAGCCCACCAGGCTTCCCCGTCCCTGGGATTCTCCAGGCAAGAACACTGGAGTGGGTTGCCATTTCCTTCTCCAATGCATGAAAGTGAAAAGTGAAAGTGAAGTCGCTCAGTCGTGTCCGACTCTAGCGACCCCATGGACTGCAGCCTACCAGGCCCCTCCGTCCATGGGATTTTCCAGGCAAAAGTACTGGAGTGGGGTGCCATTGCCTTCTCCATTATCTTGGCAAAGAGGTGTAAAGAAAAAGATCATTTTTTACACACAGATCATGAATCAGTGAATTCAGTAGAATCTCACTCTGAAACGTGGATATTTATAGTAAAGGGTAGAAGGATATTCAATCAGATTCTTGATTACTACGCACCGAGCTGTGTGCGTGCTCAGTCGCTTCAGTCCTGTCCTATTCTGTGTGACCCCATGGACTGTAGCCTGTCAGGCTCCTCTGTCCATGGGATTCTCCAGGCAAGAATACTGGAGCGGGTTGTCATACCCTCCTCCAGGGGCTCTTCCCCACCCAGGGATCAAACGTGTGTCTCCTGCATTGCAGGCAGATTCTTTAACCGCTGAGTTTCTGGGATGGACTGCATACCACAAGCCAAAATCCCTATTTCCATGCCAGTCTCTTCCAAATTCTAGACACATATCTAACTGCCTACTGGACATTTCCACCTGGAAAAAGATAAGTGTGGAAACTCACCCAAATGCACAAACCAACAAGGATAGCATACTTAGCAAATCCAAATAAATTATTATTTAAGCCCCAGAAAGCTACAATCTAAATTGGAGGCAGACTGGGGAGAATACAGAATTTGATTGAGATAAATCTGAGAACACATGGTCTACCTCTTATTTATCTGTGTAATCTTCCTTATTTGTAAAAATAATTGAGTTTGTATTTCTGAATGGGAAAGGAAGCAGTCTCTGGGCATTTTCAAGAACCCTGAACCTGATCCCTCTATGCTTCCTCACCAGAGGGGCTCCCACTCCCAGGCATTGTGGGCATCCTGCTTAGCACACAGCTCTCTCCAGGGTCCTGGACCCTCAATGCTTTGTGCTCTGGAGTTGGCAGGCTGGTAGCTTCTTGGACATGTGACAGGGATACCAGCCTTCTGTGTGAGCAGGGAAGTGGTGAGAGGCCCAGAAAACCAGACTCTGGATGCTGCTGACCCTCCACCATCAACACCCCCAAAACGTCTTCACACCAACCCACAGCCTGACTGCCCTGACCCCTGGAACTGCAGTGCATAGGGGTGTTCACACAGGAGTGACACCTCTGTTCTCCTGAGCTGTAAGACCACAGGCCTTTAAAGCTCCCTTTACCTGGGGGCATCTGTACCTCTGGGCCTGGGCTGACGCAAACATCAGAAGCGCCGCACCAGCACACACAGACCTAAAGTCACCACAGAACCACCCAAACAGGCCAGGGCACATCTGAGGCCCTTCCGGGAATCTGAGCAAGGTGAGTGGGAGAGGGATGGGTGAGGTCTTGTCTGAGGTCTAACTCCATTTCGGGATGGGGGCGGGTACTTCACTGGACTCTGACAGAAGGCGCAGGCCCTTCTGCTTCAGCCCTAAGTTACCTGGTTAGGCCCAGGCCAGACACCTGTTTGCTCAAGTATCCCAACCAGTGTTTCCAGTTGGGAATCCTTGGGCTTTATCTCCCCCACTATAGAAGGTTCCCCAAAAGAGGGAGGGAGAAGGAAGGAGAGGCAAAGTGCTCTGACCTGCAATGGGGACAGTCGTCTTCCAGGTATGCATGTCTAGGACAGTCTGGGCCTCAGCCTAGAAGAGTCTGGTGCCCGCTGCGGGCTGGAGCAGAGAAACCAATGTCAGACCACCCTGGAGAGGGGTGTGCCTTGGGGGAGCCCCTCCACATCCTGCCCAGGGGCTGGATTCATCCTGTCCTATAGAGTCGCTAGACCCTCGTCTCACTCCAGCCAGAATCCAGCCCAATCAGCATGATCAGGCTACCATAATCTTGAGGAATGGTCTGAAGACATGAAGATCCTCCAAATGGCATCACACAGTGAAAAAATTAAAAGCAAAATCAAGGGCACAGGACTGGCTTACCACTTTGAGATCTGATTACCAAAGAACTTTCAACTTATTTTTGATGTACTTTACTCATATTGTAAGGAAGCAGTGCAAGGCATTCCATAATGTCAGTCATAGAAAATACATCTTGCTGTTTTGTCACCTCTCTTAGGTTTTTATTTATTTTTACCATATTTATTCTGTATATGGTCTTGCTTTGCTGCAAAAAAATCTAAACTTTTTGTTTATTTTTGTCTGTGCCATGCCACATGTGGGATCTTAGTTCTCCAACCAGGGATCAAATCCATGCCCCCTGCACTGGAAGCATGGAGGCTTAATTACTGGGCCACCAGGGAAGCCCCCTCACCCCCCAAATTAAATTTTATGTAGTAAAATTGATGGAGTTATTTTTAATTCCTTATTTAAAAATATGGTTGGACAAGGCTTTTACCTCTTTAGTTTTCTTATAATCATCTGTACTTCTATTTATGTCATAATTTATCCTTACTAAAACTAGGAATATATTGTATATAGCTAGCAGTCACTTTCTTATGTGCTTATAAACAGAAAAGCAGATTTAGTGGGTCTGGGGTACAGCCCAGGTCTCTGCTTATTTTATAGGAGAAACACTGACACCTGAAATCTTTAAATTTTACTGTTGAATTTGGGGAAACAATACCTCTCCCAGATCCCTTTGGAACTGCAAATTACACTTTCTAGAGATGTGAACACACTGAAGCTTACGTAGTTCATCAGACAGACTGGGTTCATGATTGGGTTACAATTCTGAGAAATTATTAACCACTGTCCGTGTTTCTAGAGTGAATACAATGAATAAAACAAAATTTTAGGTTTTTACAAACAAGTTTAACACAGAAATCATATCTGATACAGACATATATAGTAATTTAATGACTTACAATGTACTTCTGCGTGTTTCTTGTTGGTGTAGGGTGGGGCAGATGGGTAATATCCTAGCTTGAGCTTAAGTCATAATTTCCTCTAACTTATACCTACTGAGCAAGTTAGAGGAATTGGTAAGGCAAGCCTGCCAGAAGCCTCTGGGAGAGAACTCATCCTAAGACAAGTATTGGGCAATTACAACCATAGTTATCCTTGGAAATGATTTGAGAGAGGAGGGTTCCAATTCTAGGCACATAGCATTGTGTCTGGCTCACAAATTTTTCTCCAAGCCCAGGTGAACTCATGATTGTGTCCAATGGAGAAAAGGGAGGCTTTCAGGAGAAAAATAAATAAGGACTATTTTGCTAAGAATTCTATAAGATTTAGAGATTTTAAGCAGCACTGGGATGGTATCCACCTGGATAGGTGTAATATTAAAGCTAGAGAAGGGGCATCCTTCATATATCTTAAGAGACAGGGTTCAGCTTTGGTCCTGAAGGGACTCCAGAGCAATCAACAAAGCTTTGCACCTGGAGAACTCTGGTACCTCAGCTGTGATGGGGGCCACTGAAGGAGCAGGACCCAGGAGAAGGGGCAGCTATAGCCAGTCGACATGGCAGTATCCAGGGAAGAGAATAGCAGGACAGGAGGAGTATGTAGCATTTATCTGGCATCATACAGGATTTGAGTGCAAACAAGACCTTTGGGTACTATCCCCAGTATCTGAAGGGAATCTATAGGGGATGGGTCCAGCCTGTGCCAGTAGGGGAAAAAATATAGCTCACATGACCTTCACCTCACTTGGTTCCACTGAGGCCCCATAATAAATAAATCATAAATAATAAATCATCTTATTCCTATTTAAGTAGGAAAACATTTGTTTACATTTCTGTCTAAGAGATTCAGGAAAAAAAGGTGGGATTTACTTTTCTTTTTTAAAGTTCTGCAAAGTATTTATTAAGTGCCACATTTTCTTTATAAGCTGATTGACAAATTTTTTCATTGCTTTACAATTTTTCCCATTGTATTGTCTTTTTTTGGTAACATGTAAAATGTGTTCATCTTGAGAAAATGAGAAATTCAGATGAAGCGAAAATGAAAAACAAAGCAAATCACCTGTTATCCTACCACACAGACAATCACTGTTAAATCTCTGCAGTATATACTGAGTTTTTTCTTTGCATATTAATATACAAATATACACTTTTTACAAAAATGGGATACTACATATACTTTTTGAAAATTGCTTTTCTCCACTCCACAATATATGCTGTGCATCTTTCCATGCAAATGGAGAAGACATGATTGAAAGAGGACGTCTTGCAGATGGGGGTGAGACGCAATTTTATGCCAGTTACTAGAGAAATACCTCATAGCCACACAAAAAGTCCAGATTAGGAAGACGTTGTAAGGTATGTAAGAAAAAGCCAAGTTCAAGTGATAATACATCCGGCGAAACAAAATTCCAAGCGGAACACATTAAATAGGATAAGGACGGTTCCGCCTGGCCTTCCAATGCATGATCATCAGTTTGTTCCGTACTCGCTTCATCTCTTCCATCTCCTCTGCTACCTTTATCATCTCCTCGTTGCTTAAATTCCTGCCGTGTATGTCCCCTCTAAACTGCGGGCGGGAGCGGGCCAGCCTTTCCTTAAAGCTCCCCTCTTCTAGTTTGTGCTTGCCCACTCCGCAAGGAGGCTGCTCCATGGGGGGCCGCGCCTCAAAAAGGTCCTTCCTCGACAGGCGCTCCTGGGGAGGGCGCTCCTCGGACTCGAGCATCTCGGGAAGAAGCTCAGGAAGGAGTTCGTCGGGAAAGAACTCCTCCTCCGAGGACACCTCCTCCGAAGACTGCTCCTCCGGGGACGACTTTTCGGGAGACGGCTCCACAGAAGGCCGCTCTTCACCCGCCTGGGGCGAGCTCTGTGGCTGCTCCTCGGGCTCTTTGCCGGCTTTTTCCATGTTCAGGATGGTCTTTTTCTAAGCACGGTGATGCAGAGGAGACAAGAAAGGCAGAGGCGAGTCAGAGTACGCGCCGCCCGGACTGAGACCCCGCCCACGAGTCCCAGTACCTGCCTCTTCCCCAGTCCGGGCCCGAGTCCTGCAGCCTCCGCTGACGGAGGGGCCCTGCGGCCCCGGGGCCCCGCCGCGTCCGGTTCCCCTCCCACCCCCCGCCACCTTGTCGCCCCCTCCTTCCGAAAGCCCACCATTTTCCCGGCAGGCCTTGCCACACAGGCCTCTCCCGCAGGGACCCGGGCGGAGCGGGCCGGCGGTGCCGTGGACCCGGCTCCCTCCGGCAGCCTCCCTCGCACCCCCGTCCCGGCCCGCCGGCCGCCCCTTCCCCTACCTGGACCTCTCCCGGCGGCTGGTTCCGAGGCGGCCTCTCCTCCAGGTGCGCCGCTGTGACCTGCGGAGCGGCAGACAGACGCCGAGACAGGGTAGGGGGCGGGGAGGAGGGAAAAACTGACTCACGCCCCTTTTCTGGGCACGGGCCGCCGCCCCCCGTTTTCCCCTGCCCCCGCCCCGCTCCATCTCAGAGCTTCGTGCTCCCCCCACCCCAGCCCTACCCGGTAACGCTCGTCATTTCTTTTCAGGCGGGAAGTGAAAGCGAAGGTCTGCTTAGAAACTAGTTCTCAATGCCCGTGTTGTCTTCCCGGGCGGGGGGATCCACTCACCTCCCCAGCCCACTCCCTAGACCACCATTTTTTACACCGAAATGGGGGCGCGGGGGCGGGGTTTTGCAGGGAGAACGCCTGGACTCAGTGCCATCCCAATCCCAGAGGTTACTGGGCAGCACCAACACTCACACCGATTTAAGAGGGCGAAGGGGACTTACTTTCTTCTGCTTTTCCCCTCGTCCAAAGGGCGATAGGCAGATGGTGTTTGGACAGGCAAAAAGGACCAGGACGAGAAGGACTTGGGCAGACACGGGCTCTGGTCACGTGAGGGCCGCGCGTCACCGCCGAGCTCAGATCCCCAGTTACCACTTTGACCGGCGGCCGTGCTGCCGCAACCAGCCGGTATTTCTTGACCCCTGACACACTAGACATAGTCACTCACCTCTCTTGTTTACGTGTGCCTTTTCTTGGTTACCAGAGACGGTCAGCATCCAGTCTTGAGGGTTATTGCCTCTTCCTCTCTGCCTTCCCTTGATAACACCTCTCTCCCTCATTCTCCTGTCATCAGCTACCAAGGCCCATTATTTCCCTTACAGTTCAGATCCTGCACTGAAACTGGACTGTTTCTCTTTAATGAGCCACTATCATATGCCACCTCTTCCGGTTTTAATCCACATCCATAACTCAGTCATGTCCGTTTAGGTTCTATCAAAATGATTCTCATGTCTTATCATTTTCATGGACAATAAGCTTTCACTTTTCCGTGACTTCAGGATTTTTGAGTCTCTAGACCTAAATCACAAACAGAAGCGCCAGTCTAAATTAGTAATCATTCAGTTCTAGAACTCTAGAATAAAGTAAAGTTTGTAAAGAACATGAATCTAAAAAGACTGAGTACTTTGATTTTCATAAATCAGAATGCACATTCATGCATCTAAGTACAAATAGTTTGAAAACATTGATTATCTGAAATGGGAGCATTTTTGATGGCTGCTGCTGCTAAGTCACTTCAGTCGTGTCCGACTCTTTGTGCGACCCCATAGACGGCAGCCCACCAGGCTCCCCCGTCCCTGGGATTCTCCAGGCAAGAACACTGGAGTGGGTTGTCATTTCCTTCAATACATGAAAGTGAAAAGTGAAAGTGAAGTCGCTCAGTTGTGTCCGACTCTTCGTGACCCCATGGACTGTAGCCTACCAGGCTCCTCTGTCCATGGGATTTTCCAGGCAAGAGTACTGGAGTGGGGTGCCATTGCCTTCTGGAGAACACAGCATTATTAATGGGCTTCCCTTGTAGCTCAGTCGGTAAAGAATCTACCTGCAATGCAGGAGATATGGGTTCGATCCCTGCGTTGGGAAGATCCCTGGAGAAGGAAACGGCAACCCACTCCAGTATCCTTGCCTGGAAAATCTTATGGACAGAGGAGCGTGGTGGGCTGCAGTCCATGGGGTTGCAAAGAGTCCGGCACGACTGAGCAACTTAACACTATGGTATTACTATATATATATATATGTATGTATTTGCATATTGTATATATGTACTCTACGTATATATACAATTCAGTAATTATAATAGAAGTAAGAAAGAATTTGCTGGAACTCAATCTTTGGATTGGAACAGCAATCTGTTCCAGCAATCTTGGAACAGCAACCTCCTGGTGTTGCTGGTTGAGGCAGTTTACATTAATTCATTAAATCAGCAAATATTTGCATCCTGGGACTGCTACACCCAAAAAGATTCAGCACAGAGGACATTCATATTAAACTATGCAATAATTCTGTGGACTGCACACAGAGTACCAGGATTAAAATCATGCTAACACAGTTATTACAAGCATGTGTTTTTGGATCTAATGGTGTTTTATGATCTTCAACTTCATACCTGCGTCTCACACCAACCTAGATGCCACTTTATCATGCAGATGCCCTTTTTTCCAGAGAGCAGACTATACCTCTCCTCACTGTATTTTACACTTTCAGGATAGGTCACCGTTAGACCTGTGAGGATCCTAGGTGGTCTAGTAAGTTTCCAAACAGAAGTTCATATGTGGAATTTCCCATTTTAAGAGCTTTTAGTCACTTTTCTTGAACATCTAATTTACTTTGTGTTGAGAAGCATCAAAACAGCTAGACATTATATCCTTTCCATAACTGTTTTACTTTTCTTTTTTTTTACGTATTTAAAAAAATATGGCAACCCAACTGATTCTTTTTTTTTAATTTTTGAAAATTTATTTATTTTTCTATTATTTTTGACTGCACTGGGTCTTCGTTATTTCGAGTGGGGGCTACTCTCTAGCTGCGGTACGAGGGCTTCTTATTGCGGTGACTTCTCTTGCTGCAGAACATGGGTTCTAAAGCACATGAGCTTAGTCACTCCATGGCATGTGGAATCTTCCCAGACCAGGGATTGAACCTGTGTCCTGTGCATTGGCAGGCAAATTCTTAACCACTGGACCACCAGGGAAGTCCCAATATGTGTCTTTTAAACCAAGTTTCAATAGACCTTCTTTATTCTTTTTTCACCGGGTCACACAGCTTTCAGGATCTTAGTTCCTGGACCAGGGATCCAACCCACAGACCAGGGATCTTGCCGCTACAGTGGAAACCTAGATTTTTAACCACTGGACCACCAGAGAATTCCCTTCATCCATTTCACCAAGGGTTGGCTTCATCATTAGTATGGTTCCTTTCCAAGAGGAACCCCATTTATTTATTCTTTTATCTTTTTTTCCCTTACATCCTGTGATGGAGAACTCACTACCTTAAAAGACACCCCACTGAAATTTCAGACAGTTGTAATCATTCAGTGTCCCCCCCCACTCCCCCCCACTTTGAGCTGAAATCTGCCTTCCTGTAATTTACACACATTGGTCCTGGTTCTCCCTTCTGGAGTGTTACAAAAGAATTGTGTGCGTGTGTGCTAAGTTGTTTCAGTCATGTCCAACTCTTTGCAACCCCATGAACTGTAGCCCACAAGGCTTCTCTGTCCACAGGATTTCCCAGGCAAGAATACTGGAGTGGGTTGCCATGCCCTCCTCCAGAGGGTCTTCCCCACCCAGGAATCTCACCCGAGTCTCTTACATCTCCTGTACTTGCAGGTGGGTTCTTTACCACTAGCGCCACCTGAGAAGCCCACAAAGACATATGAAATAACAAACGTGCCTTTTACCCCCGACAGCCTGACTCTGGCAAAGTTAACATTCTGCTTCCTTCCCCTGCCCACCTGTGAGACACTGTGCGATATTCTCGACTTTTCTGTGACTCTACTTCCTCATCTGCAAAACTGGAGACTATTAGTACCTACCTCACAGGACTGGTAAGAGGAATCAATGAGTCAGTATATGTAAAGGACCTGGAGTAGTGCCCAGCATATAGAAAGCATTCTATAAGTATTAACTGTAATAATAGTAACTAATGATAGTATGATAATACTAATAATACTACTAATTATCATCCTTTTTTATTAACATTAATTGAACATGCACTAAGCACTGTCACATATGCTGTCTCATTTAATCTTTAAACAATTACCTTCTCATTGTTTTTTTTTGTTCAGTTTAATTTCCCAAGTTATTTTGGCTCATTCTAATGTGATATATTTGTTCAAAGTCACTCACCATCCTACATGCCTCTGAATTCATAAATGTCTGAAAATACTGAATATTCTTCCTGGTATAGCATGGAGGGATTTGGCCACATCCTTCATTCTAAAATAGCTGAGTTATATCTACAGATGCATCCTAAGATCGTAGTAGATTTCGTAGATGCCATATCACACAGTTGAATCCACTTTAAGTTGCAGTCAGCTGAGAACCCCTCAATCCCTGTTAATACACTTCTGTAAATCAGTTTAGATTTTTTTAAAAGAGATTATTTATTTACCTAGTTTTCACTGAGCTGGGTCTTCATTGTTGCATGTCGGCTTTTTCTACTTGCAGTGATTGCGGGCCATTCTTTGTTGCAGTGTGCAGGCTTCTCATTGCGGTGGCTTCTCTTGTTGTCGAGTGAAAGCTCTCGGCATGTGGGCTTCAGTAGTTGTGGTGCACAGGCTTAGTTGCTCTGTGGCATGTGGAATCTTCCCGGACCAGGCATCAAACCCATGTCCCCTGCATTGGCAGGCAGATTCCCTATCCACTGTGCCAAAAGGGAAGTCCATCAGTTTAGTTTTAACCCAAGTGCAGAAGCTTGTATTTTTCTGGGTTAAATGTTATCTGTAAGATTCACTTCCTCATTCTTTGAATCCAGATTCAGTACATTAGCTACAAAATATTAGTTTATAGCACACTATTAGTACAAAATGGGATGATAACTTCAGCAAGCTCAGGAAGGATCTAAGGGAGATCCTCAGCAAAGAGCTCTGACTCCTAATGAAAAAAATAAATTCCTTTTCCCTTTGGGTGTGGCAGCCAGGAGTATACCTTGCCAGGCCAACCCCGCTTCTTTCCTTTCTTAGGGTGGATTTGCCTTCTGCTGCTGTGACTCAGACAATAAAGAATCCACCTGCAATGTGGGAGACCTGGGTTCAATCCCTGGGTCAGGAAGATCCCCTGGAGAAGGGAATGGCAACCCACTCTAGTATTCTTGCCTGGAGAGCTGATAGAAGCTAATGGTTGCCTCTGAAATCTCCAAAACCAATATAAATTAACCCTTAATGAGAACTTGGTAAACACAGAGGGCAGACAGGGAGGTATGAGGAATTAGAACCAGAAAGAAGGAATAAAGACAATGTCTTTGTATTGGCTCTAAGTTTCTTCCTGACAGTAGATGATTTGGGGTTCCTTTGAGAGGATAAAGTGAAGAGGGTTCTGCCATGGTGACAACCATTTGGTACAAAGGAATGTGGTCTGCTACTTGGCGCATATGGGGGAAGGAAGGTGATGATGATGAAATAATTCTTCCCATGGATTTGATTTGATACTGCTGATTTAGGGTCCTGTGACAGTTTAGTCTAAGGAACTCCATTTTGAAAGTGAGATGCCTCAGGTTCTGAGAGGTTACAAATTGTTCCCATGGAAACAGGTAATAGTGAATAGCAGTTGTTTAGTCACTCAGTCATTTCGTGTTTGACTCTTTTGTGACCACATGGCCTGTAGTCCTCCGGGCTCCTCTGTGCACGGGATTCTCCAGGCAAGAATACTGGAGTGGATTGCCGTTTCCTTCTCCAGGAGATCTTCCTGACCCAGGGACCCATCTCCTGCATTGGCAGGTGAATTCTTTACCATTGAGCCACCAAGGAAGCCCAGTGAGTAGCAGAGATGGGATTTAAACCCTGGTAATGTGACATGAGACACTGAACCTTTAACAACTTTGTAAAACTGCTACTGGGCAGTGGGCTGTAGGCATTTTTACTTGCAGTCAAGGTGGACAGCAGAGGCCTTTTCAGGGAACAGGAGCTGAAGGTCCCAGAAGGCAGGCAGGGCAGTCATTCTGGCCAAGGGGGAAGACTGTCAGCCCCTGCCAGCTGCTGCCATGACAACAGTCTCCAGGGCCGTGGCCTTTCTCTGGGAGCTCTGAGGAAGCCCAGGGTAGGTCTCTGGTTCAGGGATCCCTGCTCCCTGGTGAGACTGCGCTTGTGTGGCAGATACCGAGTCCCCCGCGAGCCTTGCCTGCAGAGAGAGCCCCTCTCCAGCACAGACTCCATGGAGGTCTGGTTTGCCTTTGCAGGGCCCACCTGTCTGGAGATGGACTTGAGGAATTCTGCTCTCTCCAGCCCAGACGTTCCCCCTGCTGCTACCGCCTCTGCGTTCTTTCCTGATGACGCCCGTGTCAGTACTTGGATCTCAAGACTTGCTGCCTGGGACTGTAGCAGGCCCCGTCCAGCCTGGGGCGCCCAGGCCTGCCTCCCCAACTCCCGCCCCAGGGGGAATAGCCAGGTGGGAAGTGCAGTGACAGGAGCCCCTCTCTTCTGCTTCTGGCCTCGTCCTAACTGAACCGGGACACACATACACATGCACGCGCACACACACACACACTGCAGATGTCCAGAGAAATGAGGAAGGGACACACACACGCACACACCCTTGCAGATGCCCGGAGAAAGAAGGAGGGGACTCTGAGGAAAGGTGGGGTGGCACCTCCGTTTTCTGGGAGACACTCAGGGGGAGGGAAGGCAGGTGCAGACCTGGGCTGAAGGTTGCAGTGGCGGGCTCTTGGCTGGGCAGGGCTTGGGCTGCCACTGGCTGAAGGGCCGTGAAGGCTGGGCGCCCTCTACCCTTCTCCATGCCTCTGTGTCCTCCTCCTGCTCCCTGAAACGTGGGCTCAGGGGCTGTGGTAGAGCAATGCACATGGTCCCTTCCAGACCCAGGATGCTCTGAGTCCGCACTGTCCACCAGAATGGAGTGACAAGGGGTCTTTCTTAGGAACACCATTTGGCCTGACTGGGGGCCTTTCCAGACTGGTGGCTGCTGCCTTTCCCAGAATCCAGGTGAACTTAGAGCACAGAACTCTTCCCTCCTGAGCCCCAGCCTTCTCACAGCCTTACTCACTCTTGGCCTCTCAGCCTCTCGAAAGGGTCCAAATCAACCCTAGTTTTTTGAGGTCTGGGTGATAGAGGTAGGGACAGAGGCAGGGTAGGCTATGTAATTTGTGGCACCCCATGTAAAATGACAGTACAAGTCCATTTGTTCAAAAAGTAAGGAAAAGAGTGCTATTAAAGGTATTAAAATATAAAGCTTTTTCCCCTGTGATCTCCCTTTTGACGTTTTTAAAATAGACTTCATTTTTTAGAAGTATTTGATTTACAGAGAAATTGAGAAGATACTATAGAGAATTCCCAAATACTCTGTACCAAGGAGCATCTTGTGCTTAGTCACTCAGTGGTGTCTGACTCTTTCTGGCCCGTGGACTATAGACCACCAGTCTTCTCTGTCCATGGGATTCTCCAGGCAAGAATACTGGAGTGGGTGGCCATTTCCTTCTCCAGGGGATCTTCCCGACCCAGGGATCAAACTGGGGTCTTCCACATTGCAGAAGGATTCTTTACCAACTGAGCCACCAGGGAAGCCACTTTATACATTAATATAATACATTTGTTGTAATTAATGAACCAGCATTGACATATTGTCATTAACTAAAGTCTATACTTTATTCAAAGTTAGTTCAGTTCAGTCGCTCAGTCGCGTCCGACTCTTTGCGACCCTATGAATCGCAGCACGCCAGGCCTCCCTGTCCATCACCATCTCCCGGAGTTCGCTCAGACTCACGTCCATCGAGTCCGTGATGCCATCCAGCCATCTCATCCTCGGTCGTCCCCTTCTCCTCCTGCCCCCAATCCCTCCCAGCATCAGAGTCTTTTCCAATGAGTCAACTCTTCACATGAGGTGGCCAAAGTACTGGAGTTTCAGCTTTAGCATCATTCTTTCCAAACAAATCCCAGGGCTGATCTCCTTCGGAATGGACTGGTTGGATCTCCTTGCAGTCCAAGGGACTCTCAAGAGTCTTCTCCAACACCACAGTTCAAAAGCATCAATTCTTCGGTGCTCAGCCTTCTTCATAGTCCAACTCTCACATCCATACATGACCACAGGAAAAACCATAGCCTTGACTAGACGGACCTTAGTCGGCAAAGTAATGTCTCTGCTTTTGAATATACTATTACTTTTTTACTTTTTTTTTTTTTTTTTTTAGATAATGCCCCTTTTTTACTCCTGGATTCTATCCAGAATACCACATACTTTGAGTTGTCATGTCCTTAGGCTCCTCTTAGCTGTGACAGTTTCTCAGACTTTTACTGATTTTGATGATCTTTATACGTATGAGCCAGGTATTTGTAGAATGACTGTCCATTTGAGATTTGTCTCATGTTTTTCTCTTGGTTAAACTGGGATTATGGGTGTGGAGAGGAAGATCACAGGATAAAGTGCCATTTCATCACATCATATCATAGCTACATGCTATTGATATCATTCATGACCATTGATGTTGACCTTGACATTGTGCTTTTTATTTATTATTTAATGTTATTCTAAGTAAAGTTGAAAATTTTAACTATTACCATAAATTTTATAGTCTGTATTCTACAATATCAGTGTTAAATGTAAATACATGAGCACTTGACTCATATTCAAAATCACCAATATTGCATAATTCACATTTTGTAGCTCATACATGCATATTTATTTACTTCTTAACAGAACAGTGGAAATGTTGCACAAAACTCACTCAACTGGTTTATGTTACTTTTTGGTACACGCACATGTGCACATTCTACACATGTAAAATGGAATTGCAACTGCGGGTTGTTCTATCTTTTCTTTGTCATCATTTTCAACAGTAAGTGGTTGGCAAATACAAGGCAGTAACATATGTCCCTGATGGCTCAGTGGGTAGCCACAGGAGATGTGGGTTCAGTCCCTGGGTCGGGAAGATCCCCTGGTGGAGGAAATGTCACCCCACTCCAGTGTTCTTGCCTGGAGAATCCCATAGACAGAGGAGCCTGGAGGCTACAGTCCAAAGGGTGGCAAACAGTCGGACACGACTGAGCACTAAGCACACACACACAATGTATGTCAGAGGTTGGATTTCTTGGTCATTTGTGTTTCTTGGAATGGAACTATGTGTTGCAAGTAAGTTCTGGGTGCAATCAAGAGGGTGGCCTCTTCAGGCTATCAGCAGTCATAAAAGTAACCAGATTACCAGTTTCTTGCTTTGAGTCTTGCTAAGCTCCCATTCAAGGCTCCATTGGAATTTGGTGCTCATGGGGTGCAGGGAATGCAATGTGCAAACTGAACAGCAAGAATGACAGACACACATACTGTGTATTTCCTCTCCTATCCTTTTGCCAATACTATGCTGTCTTGGTTACTACAGCTTTATAGGAAAGCTCAAAGTCAGTTATTGCCAGTCTTCTGATATTCTTTTTCAAGGTTACTTTGACTGCTACAGATTCTGTGCATTTCCTTAACAGATTTTAGGATCAGCCTGTCAATTTTCACACATATACAAAAGCCAGCTGGGATCTTAATTGGAATTATACTGAGTATACAGATCTGGGGAGAATTGCCACTTTGACAGTACTGAGTTCTCTGAAACATGACATGGCATATTTTGTCATTTGTTAGGTCTTCTGTGATTACTCTCAGCAGTATATTGTAGTTTTCAGTGTATAAGTCTTCATGTATTTCCTAAAATGTATCCCTACCGACTTCACTCTTTTTGATATACCATTGCAAATAGTATTTAAGTTTTTCATCTTCTAATTGACTATTTCTAGTATTTAAGATATATACTTGATTCACATATAGCTACCTTTTATCCTGAGATGGTTGCCAAAATCTTGCCCCCCTGTCCACTGGTACCAAATTTTAAAAAATGCAGAGACAGTTTGGAGGAAATAGAAAAATGGCTTTATCTTTTCCTGGCAAAGGGGAATACACAGCAGGTTAGTGCCTCAAGAACTGTGTCCCCTCTCTCTAGGGGACTGGAGAGATTTTTTTTTTCATTATCCCAATGAAAGTCTTGCTTTTTTTTTTCTTTGCAGAGTTTCAAAACAGCCACAGCTGGTACCAGGCAACTCATCAAGTGTTTTTGTTTTACAGTTTGGTAAAATAAACTGAAATTTTACTGTTACAGTAAAAACCAAAAATTTACTGTTTGATCTGGTGTCCCTGAAGTTATTGACCTGGGACCTTCTTTCTGAAATGCAGAATGCTACAACAGGGTATTGGAGGAGGAGAATGCCATGTGTAGAGTATAATCTATATGGACTCAGAGAGTAGTTAGCTTGTGAAGGACAAGTCTAGCTGCAAATGTTTGTTAGTAGTAATAGCTAAAGAATAACCAAGATTGTTTAACTCTTGCAGGCCTGTTTGGCTGGTATGTGCTGAAGGCTGTTGACTCATTTCTGTTTTTGCTACAAGACCAGGCTAAATTCACTTATTAGTTCTAATAACTTTATATAGATTCTTGGCTTGGTGATTTAGTTGCTAAGTTGTGTCTGACTCTTGCGACCCCATGGACTATAGCCTGCCAGGCTCCTCTGTCCATGGGATTTCCCAGGCAAGAATACTAGAGTGGATTGTCATTTCCTTCTCCAGTGATCTTCCTGACCCAGGAATCGAACCCAGGTCTCCTGCATTGCAGGCAGATTTTTTACCAACTGAGTTATAAGGGAAGTCCAAAATAGATTCTTAGGGCATTCTATATACATACTCATAATATTCCTGCAAATAAAGACAGTTTTACTTCCTTCCCCATCTACACACTTTTTCCCCTGGCCTTAGTTGAACTAATTAAGATTTCCAGTACATTGTTGAATTGCTCTTGCTGTTATTTAGTTACTAAGTTGTGTCCAACTCTTTGGGGCCCCATGGACTGGAGCCCACCAGGCTCTTCTGTCCGTGGGATTTCTCAGACAAGAATATTGGAGTAGATTGCCATTTCCTTCTCCAGGGGATCTTCCTGACCCAGGAATCGAACCTGCAACTCTTGCTTGGCAAGGGTCTTCTTTACCACTGAACTACCAGGGAAGCCCCACATTGTTGAATAGCAGTGGTGAAAACAGGCATCCTTGCATTGTTCCTTTAATAGGAGGAAAGTGTTCAGTGTTTCACTATTAAGTATGATGTCAGCTGTAGTTTTTTCATAGATGACTTATTTCAGCCTGAGGAACTTCCTTTCTAGTCAGAATTTCCTAAGAAATTTTATCGTAAGTGGGTATTGTCTTGGATCAAATGCCTTTTATATATCTATTTAAATGGTAATAATTTTTCTCCTGTATCCTGTTAGTATGTTGAATTATATTGTCATGACCAAGCTTATGATAAAGCTCATTTATTATACTTCTTATATATAGCTGTGTTCAATTTGCCAACATTTTTTAAAGAATTTTTGCATTTATGTTCATGAAGTATATTGGTCTTAGATTTTGTGTAATGTTTTTGTTTAGTATCAGAGTAATTCTAGCCTCATTATGTAAGAGGAGACCTCTTTCTCTAGTTTTTGAAAGAGTCTGTAAAATTCATATTATTTCATCCTTGAATGTTTGATAGAATTCACTAGTGAAGACATCTGGGCCTGGAGTTTTCCTGGAAGTTTTTAAAAACAAATTATTTTTTTTAATAGATACAGGGAGTGGCATGCTAGAGCTGGCTTGTACTAGCTAACTGAAAGCTGATTGCTTTCATCTCTTTAATCTTCATTCAGTGATGTCACATTGATAGCTTGAAATTGACCATGGTTTACACTGTAGAAGCTAGATATACTTATAAATTAAGGACTTTATTTTCTTCTAGAGACCTGATGGTTAAAATCCATTCTTCTGTTCAGGTCTTCAATTTTTTTTAAATTTTATTTATTTATTTTTGGCTGTGCTGGGTCTTTGTTGCTGCTCTTGGGCTTTCTTTAATTTGCTGCAAGTGGGTGCTGTTCTTCGCTGCGGGGCATGGGCTTCCCATTGAGGTAGCTTCTCTTGTTGCAAAGCATGGGCTGTAGGTGCAGTGGGCTTCAGTAGTTGCAACACAGGGACTCAGTAATTGTGGCTCACAGGCTCTAGAGTACTGGCTCAGTAGTTGTGGCACATGGGGCTTAGTTGCTCCACGACATGCGGGAACCTCCCGGACCAGGGATCGAACCCATGACCCCTGCACTGGCAGGCAGATTCTCAACCACTAAACCACCAGGGAAGCCCCTTCAATTTCTTTTTGAGTGACTTTGGCAATTTGTATCTTTCTGGAAATTTGACAATTTTATGTATGTCCTTGAGTTTATTGATATAATTGCTACTCATAATATTCCCCTTACTATCCTTAAAATGTCTGGAGTATCTGTAACGATGGCCTCTTTCATTCTTTTTTAAAAACAATTTTATTGAGGTATTATTCACATATCATACAATTGAAAGTATACATTTCAGTGGTTCTTAGTATATTTGCAAATATGTGCCACCATCACCACAGTCAATATTAGAACATTTTCATCATCTCAGAACAAAAGTCCATACACTTTAGCTATCACCCATCAGCCCCCTCATTCTCCCCATACTTAGGAAACCACTCTTCTACTTCATGTTTATATGGATATACCTATTCTAGACCTTTCATGTGAAAGGAGTCACATAATATGTGGTCTTTTGTGACTGACTTCTTTCACTTAGCAGAATATTTTCAAGGTTCATAAATGTAGCATGTGTCAGTACTTAATTGTTTTTTATAGCCAAATAATATTCATCATCTGGATATACCATACTTTAAAATCCATCCATCAATTAATGGACATTTGGATTGTTTTTGCCTTTTAGCTATTATGAATAATGTTGCTTTAAACATTCATCTACAAATTTTTGTGTGGACATATATGTTTTTGTTTCTCTTGGGTGTATAACTAGGCATGGAATTACTGCGTCATATGGTAGCTCTGTGTTGTGTATTTAGAGTCATCTTACTGCAGTCTATGGGGTCAAAGAGTTGGACACGACTGAGCAACTAAACTGAACTGAACTGTCAGTGTCTAGAGATGTTCACAGGGATTCTGATAGGGAGTGCATTTAATCTGTAAATCAAGTGGGGATTATTGTCATTTTAACAATATTAAGTCTTCCGATCTATGGAGATGAGATGTTTTTCCATGTTTAGAGCTTTAATTTCTTTCAACCGTGTTCTTAAATTTTTTTTTCCCTTTTGGTTGCACTGGATCTTGGTTACCTCATGGGTTTTTTCTAGTTGCAGGGAGCATGGGCTACTCTTCATTGTTGTGCACAGGCTTCTTATTATGGTGGCTTCTCGTATTGCAGGAAACAGGCTCTAGGCATACAGACTTCAGGAGTTGTAGCACACGGGCTCAGTAGTTATGGCACACAGTCTTAGTTGCTCCACGGCATGTGGAATGTTCCCAGACCAGGGACCGAACCTCTGTTCCCTGCATTGGCAGGTGGATTATTTTCCACTGTACCACCAGGGGAGTCCTGTTCTTAATTTTTTTAATGTATAGTTCTTACACTTTTGTTAAATTTATCACCAAGTATTTTATTTTTTGATGCTACTGTAAATGGAGTTGCTTTCTCATTGTCACTTTTTTTGGATTGTTCATTGCAAGTATATAGAAATACAGTTGATTTTTATATATTGAAATTGTATTCTGCCACCTTGTTGAACACATTTATTAGTTTTAATAGTTCTTTAGTGGAGAAGGAAATGGCAGTGCACTTCAGTATTCTTGCCTGGGGAATCCCATGGACAGAGGAGCCTGGTGGGCTGCTGTCCATGGCGTCACACAGAGTCGGACGCGACTGAAGCGACTTAGCAGCAGCAGCAGCAGCAGTTTTTTAGTGGATCCTTCAGGATTTTCTATATAAAATCATGTCATCTGTGAATAAAGATAGTTTTACTTCTAACCTTTCCAATCTGGATGCCTTTTCTTTCTTTGTCTTGCCTGTCATAGCTAGAACCTCTAGCGCAATGATGAATAGAGGTGGGAAGAGCAGACATCCTTGTATTGTTCCTAATCTTAAGGAGAAAACATGCAGTCTTTCACCATTAAGTATGTTAGCTGTGCATTTTTTGTATGTGCCATTTGCTGGGTTGAGGAAGTTGTCTTCTATTTCTAATGTGTTGTGTGTTTTTATCACAAAAAGATGTTTGATTTTTTAAAATACCTTTTTTTGCACCTTTTCAGATTATCATGTGGTTTTTGTGGGGTCTTTTGTTTGTTTATTCATTTTATTTTTGGCTGCACTGCATCTTTGCAGGACATAGGCTTTCTCTAGTTGCAACAAGGGGGGGCTACTCTTTGTTGCGGTGTGTGGGCTTCTCATTGTGGTGACTTGTTGTGAGGTGTGCAGGCTTCAGTAGTTGTAGCACTGAGGCTCAGCAGTCTTAGCTCGTGGGCTTAGTTGCCCCACGGCATGTGGGATCTTAGTCTCTGGACCAGGGATTGAACCCATGTCCCCTGCATTGACAGGTGGACTTTTAACCACTGGACCATCAGGGAAGTCCCTGTGTTTTATTCTATGGCTATGGCATTTTAAATCGGTTAAATTTTGGATGTTAAGCCAACTTCACACTCCTGGGCTTCCCTTGTGGCTCAGATGGTAAAGAACTCGCCTGCAATGCAGGAGACCTGGCTTTGATCCCTGGGTTGGGAAGATCCCCTGGAGAAGGGAAAGGCTACTGTCTCTAGTATTCTGGCCTGGAGAATTCCATGGACTGTATAGTCCATGGGGTCACAAAGAGTTGGATACAACTGAGTGACTTTCACTTTTCACACTCCTGGAATAGGTCCCACTTGCTCACGGTGTGTAATTCTTTTTATATGTTGCTGAATTCACTTTTTGGTATTTTTGTGGTGGATTTTTGCATCCATATTTATAAAGATATTAATCTGTAGTTTTCTTTTCATGTGGTGTCTTTGTATGGTTTTGATACCAGGATAATACTGATCTCACAGAATGAGTGAGGAAGTATTCTCTCCTCTTGTATTTTTTAAAAGAATTTTTGAGAGAGTAGTAGTAATTCTTTGTATGTTTGGCATAATTCACCAGTGCAGCACTCTGGGCCTAGACTTTTCCTTTGGGGTAGCTTTTTGTTTACTAATTAATTCTCTTTACTTTTCATAGGTATGTTCATACTTCCCATTTTGTCAGTTTTGGTAGTTTGTGTCTTTTTAAAAATTTGCTCATTTCATCTAAGTTATCTAATGCTTTGGCATACAGTTATTCTTAGTATTCCTTCATAATCCTTCTATTTCTGTAAAGTCAGTAGTAATGTCTTCTCTTTCATTTCTGACTCTAGTAGTTTGAGTTTTCTTTATTTTCATTCTATAGGTTTGTCAATTTTGTTGATATTTACAGAGAACCAGCTTTTAGTTTGATTGATTTTCTCTGCTGTTTTTCTAGTCTCTGTTTCAGTAGTTTCTGTCTAGTCTTTATTACTTCCTTGCTTCTGTTTGCTTTAGGTTTAGTTTGCTGTTTTCTGAGGTCTTATGGTAAAAGGTTAGGTTATTGATTTGAGATCTTTCTTCTTTTTTAATATAGGCATTTATTGCAACACCTGTACTTCTAAGCCTTGCTTTAGCTGCGTCCCAGAAGTTTTGGTATGTTGTATCTTCATTTTCATTCATCTCAATATAATTTAATTTCCTTTTTTTATTTCTTCTTTGATCTATTGGTTATTTAGGAGCATGCTGTTTAATCTCCATGAATTTGTGATTTTCCCAAATTTCTTTCTGTTTTCTAGTTTCCATGTTAGCAGAAAACATACTTAATAGTATTTCTAATCTTTCAAGTTTATCATGGTTGATGATAAATATATCATGGTTGTTTTGTCAACTAGCATGTGGTCTATTCTGGAGTACATTCCATGTGTACTTGAGAAGAATCCTATTATTGTTGGGTGGAGAGTTCTATAGATATCTATTAGTTCTAGTTGGTTTATAATGTTGTTCAAGTTTCTATTTTTTGTTGGTCTGCTGCTTAGGTGTTCTATACATTATTAGATATTGAAAATCTCCAACTATTGTTGAACTGTCTACTTTCCATTTATTTTTGTCAATGTTTCTTCATGTATTCTAATGTTCTCTTACTAGGTGCATATGTGTTTATAACTGTTATGTCTTTCTGATAGATTGATCCTTTTATCATTATAAAATGTCTCTCTTTGTCTTTACTAACATTTTTGTGTTAAAGTCTATTTTGTCTGATATTATTATAGTCACATCAACTTTCTTATGGTTGCTGCTTGTATATCTTTTTTATTCTTTTCCTTTAAATCTATTTGCATCTTTGAAGTGTATGTCTTGCAGATAGCATATTACTAGACTTTATTATTTTTTAATCTTTATTTTATTTATTTGGCTGTGCTGGGTCTTAGTTGTGGCATGCAGGATCTTCAATCTTCATTGTGGCATCTGGAATCTTAAGCTGCAGGACATGAAACTCTTAGTTGCAGCATGTGGGATCTAGTTCCCGGCCCCCCCGCATTGGGAGTGCAGAGTCTTAGGCTCTGGACTACCAGGAAAGTCCCTAGCCTTTTTTTCATATCCAGTCTGACAACTCTTTTTTGCATAGTTTAATCCATTACACTTTCTATTAATACTGATGTAGTTGGATTTACTTCTACCTACCATTTTACTTTTTGTTTTCTATGGCTCATAATTTTTTTTTGTTCCTCTATTCCTCATTTGCATTAAGTGAATATTTTCTAATGTTGCATTCTAATTTCATTAACTTTTTGGCTACATTTTTTAGTTATTTACTATATACATATTAATTTACCAGAATGAGCTGCAGATTTATAACTAATTTAATTCTATTGAGATACAGAAAAATTATTCCTGTGTAACTATTCGCTTTACCATTTTCTGAGACTTTATTGTTTTATATATATATATATATATATATGTATGTATATACTTCCCTTGTAGCTCAGTCGGTAAAGAATTTGCCTGCAGTGCAGGAGACCTGGGTTCGATCCCTGGGTTGGGAAGACCCCCTGGAGAAGGAAATGGCAACCCACTCCAGTATCCTTGCCTGGAAAATCTCATGGACCGAGGAACCTGGTGGACTGCAGTCCATGGGGTCGCAAAGAGTCGGGCACGACTGAGCGACTAACACACACACACACACACACACACACACACACATATATGTAAGAGTCAGGTACCACTGAGCAACTGAGCATGAGCATGAGATATCTATATATATGACACCTATATATCTTCAAACCCAGCAATATACTGTTATAATTATTACTTTATATAACTTAGGAGAGAAAGAAGGAAAGCTAGTATATATTCATAGCTTTTGTTATATCAACCTTCTTATGCATCATTTCTGGGTCTCTTCACTTGGCTTCTCTGGATTTGAGTTACCATTATGAGAGTCAATTCCTAGGCAGGTTGGTAAGAAGTCTGGGGTCCCCAAGGAGGAGAAAGAGGCCTGGGGCTCTCAAAGTGGAGATCAGTTCAGTTCAGTCACTCAGTCATGTCCAACTCTTCGCGACCCCATGAACCACAGCATGTCAGGCCTCTCTGTCCATCACCAATTCCCGGAGTTCACTCAAACTCATGTCCATTGATTCAGTGATGCCATCCAACCATCTCATACTCTGTCATCCCCTTCTCTTCCTGCCCTCAATCATTCCCAGCATCAGGGTCTTTTCAAATGAGTCAGCTCTTCGCATGAGGTGGGCAAACAAAGTATTGGAGTTTCAGCTTCAACATCAATCCTTCCAATGAACACCCAGGACTGATCTCCTTTAGGATGGACTGGTTGGATCTCCTTGGAGTCCAAGGGACTCTCAAGAGTCTTCTCCAACACCACAGTTCAAAAGCATCAATTCTTCGGTGCTCAGCTTTCTTTATATTCCAACTCTCACATTCATACATGACTACTGGAAAAACCATAGCCTTGACTAGACAGACCTTTGTTGACAAAGTAATGTCCCTGCTTTTTAATATGCTGTCTAGGTTGGTTATAACTTTCCTTCCAAGAGGTAAGTATCTTTTAATTTCATGGCTGCAATCACCATCTGCAGTGATTTTGGATCCAAGAAATAATGTCCAACGATACAGCCTCTAAGGTCTAGAACACTATGATTTCTTTTGATTTCTGTCTTAGTTGGATATCTTCTCCCTGATATAAAGAAAGCAATAATGAAAGATAGTTGGATGGGTGGGTTAGCCCCTTGATATTCATTCAGGTTTCAACCCAATTCTTTTAAGAATTAAAAATAGTGTTGTATTTGTCTTACAAATGGAGTCTTTTAGAGACTCAATTTGTGGCTCTAGTAGCAATAAAAGCCTAATCTTCATTTTTACCAAATCCTAAATTTTCTCTATTTATCTCAAAAATGCTTATAGATATGTAAATGATCAGGATAGGTAGAACAAAACTGGAATTCAAAGAGATTATGCACTCCAATGTTCCACTGCAGCATTATTTACAATAGCCAAGACATGGAAACAACCTAAATGCCCACTGACAGTTGAATGGATAAAGAAGATGTCGAATATACATACAGTGGAATACTACTCAGCCATAAAAAAGAATGAAATAATGCCATTTGCAGAACATGGATGCAATAGAGAGTATCATACCAAGTGAAGTAAGGTCAGAAAGATAAAGACAAACACCGAATATTATATCACTTATATGTGGAATCTAAAATATGACAGAAATGACCCTATCTTATGAAACAGAAACAGAACTGGGGACATAGAGAATAGACTGGTGGTTGCCAAGGGGATGGTGGGAGACTGTTGGATTAGAGAGTTTGGGATTAGCAGATGCAGACTGGCATGTAAACATCGAGGTCCTAACTTATAGCACAGGGGAATTATACTCAATATCCTGTGAAAAACCATAATGGAAAGTAAGCAGTAGTTAAGACAACATTGTAATTCAACTATAAATGAAAAATAAATTTAAATTTTTAGTTATAGAAGGCCTATTTGCATGTTTTTTTATACTTCTAGTTATTTGGCTGAAATTTTCCAATGAGTCAGTCTTTTTATCCCCTACTTTAGTATGAAAATTATTATGATGATGATTATGGATTATGATTATTATTAGCTGCATTGGACAGCAGATTGGGATTTTAGTTCCCAACGAGGATCAAACACAGCCCCTGTATCGGCATGTGGAAGTGCAGTCTTAACACTGGACTGCCAGGAATTCCCAGAAAAATTATTTTTAAATTGAGTCTTATAATTCCCAATATCTGGCAACTCCTATAGATCTGTATTTGCTGTTGTTGTTTCTGCTGAATTTTTTTTTTTCATGTCTGCACTCATTTTGTACCTGGCTACATTTTTACTATGTAGACAGACTATTTCACCAAAATAACTGTAGGATTAGATGATGCTAAAGTCCTGCAGAGAAAATTTACACTTATTTATGCCTAATAAATCATGCAATTCAGAATCCCCCTGAATCTTAAATATAGAATTGATAATTGAAAGTTGGACTGTTGATCCAGTAAATTTTTTCTTTTAAAGTATTCTCTCAGAAATACAGAAATTAGCCCAAATGTTTTTCAAGCATCATGTGGTTGATTGCAGCCATGAAATTAAAAGACGCTTACTCCTTTGGAAGAAAGTTATGACCAACCTAGATAGCATATTAAAAGCAGAGACATTACTTTGCGACTAAGGTCCGTCTAGTCAGGCTATGGTTTTTCCAGTGTCATGTATGGATGTGAGAGTTGGAATTAAGAAAAGCTGAGCACGAAGAATTGATGCTTTTTGAACTGTGGTGTTGGAGAAGAATCTTGAGAGTCCCTTGGACTGCAAGGAGATCCAACAGTCCATCTAAAGGAGACAGTCCTGGGGTTCATTGGAAGGATGATGGAGCTGAAATCAATACTGTGGACCCATGCAAAGAGTTGGCTCATTGGAAAAGACCCTGATGCTGGGAGGGATTGGGGCAGGAGGAGAAGGGGAGACAGAGGATGAGATGGCTGGATGGCATCACTGACTCGATGGACGTGATGTCTGATGAACTCTGGGAGTTGGTGATGGACAGGGAGGCCTGGCGTGCTGCGATTCATGGGGTCGCAAAGAGTCGGACACGACTGAGCGACTGAAACTGACTGAACTGATGGATAATCTTTCATAAATAAAAGTCTAAACTTCGTTGGTTTAATTAAAACTGGCATGTCTTCAGAGTTATCAGCATTAAGTATGATTGTAAACATACAGCTTTTACTTCTACCAGGTTTACTAAAAGTATATTATTTATGTTACAGGATTTGTTAGAAAAAAATTAATTTAAGATGATGGTTAGCTATTTAATGCCTCAATAAGTTTTCTATATTCTAAAAGGTTATTATATAGATGTAATTAAGATAAAACTGTATATTGAAAAACTTTTCCACAGTAATTATGTTTTATAGTATGTCACTTAAAAAAGTTTCAAAAATCTTTTTGATAACTTGAAAACTTAAAAGTTATATTATAATGATGGATATACATTGAATATCTAGATCATCTTCAGATAAATAAAATACTGAAACAACTATCTGACATAGGTTTATCTACTTTTGGCCATCTTCTTATAAAGGAACAAGATATTTGTATGTATCAGCAAACATGTGTTGTGCCCATATTGAAAATTCACTGTCAGAAAGAATATGATTTAGAAATTATGAAATATATTATAAATTTGCCAATATTAGAATGCTAAAGTAACAGGCAGTCCTCAAATTGTTACTTTTTTAGTTTCAGTAGAAATTAAGGTTTCTAAGGGTTAAGATGCTAATCTATATATGTAATTAAAAATACAAGAAACAATAAGGGTAAAAGGAAACAACTATGTATGAAAAGTAGGTTAAAAAAAGTAGGATGTGTATTTTGGATAAGAAGTGTGAAAGACATGTTTTTGTTAAGGGAAAAAGAGTTATTGTGTTCTAAATCAAATGGACTGGTATTCTAGAATGAGGAAGAGGAAAATACAGGTAAAAAAAAACCTGAGTGGCTGAGTGGGGTAGACAGTTTCAGTAAACAAAATCTTGGGAAAGAAATTTTATGTGTGGTCAAGCTGGCTAAGATTAGAATGGATTTATTTATAAGTTTTTTAAAGAATGAGCTTTAACCTCAAAAGTACAATGGTACAAGGACTTTACTGGCAGTCCAGTGGTTAAGACTCCATGCTTCCGCTGTAGGGGGAAAGGATTTGATCCTAGGTCGGGGAAGTGAGATCTAGCTTGCTTAGAGGTATGACAAGAAAAAAAGAAAGAAAGGGAAGGAAGGAAGGGAGGGAGGGAGGCAGGGAGAAAGGGAGGGCGGGAGGGTACAATGGTACAAAATTAGTTTGGTCTTCTCTCCGTTAAAAAGAAAATGTCTTTTGGACTATTGGTCTTCTCTTGATAAGAGATTGTGAAATGTTTTTTCTTTACCTTTTGGGTAATCTGCTGGAAAGCAAAGATTTTGTCTTACCAAAAGAATTTTTTGTGTTTCATGTTGTCTTTATCAGGTCTTTGATTATGTGGGAGAATTGAGTCTTCTCAATGTGAAAAAAAGCTATATTTTCATTCACAGTTTTTGTAACCTTCTGTATTTACCTTAAAATTTTTTTTTATTGTCCCTTTGGTTAAATAGATAAGTAAGTATTGTTTCATATTGACTTGTGATCCTGTTTAATCAAATGTTCAAACTTTTTGACGTTTATGGCAACTTCCCAAAATCAAAATCTAAATGGAGTCTTTTTGACCTCAAACTAGTTTTGAGATTTCCCAGAGGGTCCTTAGAAAATCTCAAAAAAATTGTCTCTCACTTTATTAAAGAGATGTTAAAACAATTAGGGTTTTTTTGGTATGTTAAATTACATGGGGAACATTGTCAAATAAGAAATATTATGCTTTCTTAGGTTATATATGTATGGATATGTTACTAATATAGATATTCTAGACTTGTTTGAACTTCACAGAAAATTTGTCAATACCCTCATTGTCCAGTTATTATCTTCAACTGTCATATGGCACAAATTCATGTCATATGCTAATCCAGGATTACCCTTTTCCCTGTTCTTCTGATATCTTAAATTTTATTGTCCACATGTAATATTTTATAATTAGCATTTGCCTTTTTCCCATTTCTTAGTAGAAGAAACCTCTGGAACTTATGAAGTAGATAGTGGCAGAAAATTCATTTCAAAAATCTTTGAACTGGGCTTTCCTGGTGGCTCAGTGGTAAAGAATCCGCCTGCCAATGCAGGAGACACAAGTTCAATCCCTGGTTCGGGAAGATCCCACATGATGTGGAACAACTAAACCTGTGCACCTCAACTATTAAGCCTGTGCTCTGGAGCCCACATGCCACAACTACTGAAGCCCTAGTGCCCTGGACCCTGTGCTCAGCAACAAGAGAAGCCACCACAGTGAGAAGCCTGCGCACTGCAACAAAGAGTAGCCTTCACTCACCACAACTAGAGAAAAGCCCAAGCAGCAATGGAGACCCCATGCAGCCTAAAATAAAAAATTACAATAAAAAATCTTTATACTACTTCAGAATAAACAATAATAGTTTATTCTGAAACAAACTATTCCATATTGTTTTTATCTTTAAATGAAATTTTTATTTTTATTTTTATTTTATTTTGGTTTTTTTTGGCCACATCACGTGGCTTTATGGGATTTTAGTTCCCTGACCAGGGATTGAAGCCAGGCCCTTGGCAGTGAGAGCTCAGAATCCTAAACCACTGGGATCACCCAGGAATTCTCTAAATAAAGTTTTTATACTTTGGGGTTTTACATTTTGTTCTGTGAGCCATTTTTAATTCATGTTTTGTGTATGGTGTGAGGTAAGGGTACTTTTTTTGTATATTGATGTCTGCTATAGACTGAATGTTTGTGTAACTGCAAAATTCATCCAGTTGGATGGTATTTGGAAGCAGGGCCTTTGGCAATTAAGCCATGCAAGTGGAGCCCTCATGAGGAATTAGTTTCATTATAAAAATGACCCCAGAAAGCTCCCTTGCCCCTTCTGTCATGTGAAGACATCTGGTTATGAACCAGGAATCTGACACCCTACTAGATACGAAATCTGCCAGCATCTTGATCATGGGTTCCCACACTCCAGAACTATGAAAAATTCCTGTCTGTGGTATGTTTGTTATAGCAATCCAAACTGACCAAGACGACATACGGTTGTTCCAGTATCATTTGTTGAAAAATCTCCACTGAATTCCTGTGGGTCCTTTTTTAAAACATGAATTGATGATATACATGTGGGTCTACTTTTGGACTGTGTCTTATTCCATCAATTTATATGTCTATCCTTATGCCATACTACATAGTCTTGATTACTGTAGTTTGAGTTAGCCCTGAAATCAGGCAACGAGTCCTTCAAATGTGTTCTTCATTTTCAAAATATTTTGGCTATCCTGTGTCCTTTGCTTTTCCATATAAAATTGAATTTATAGATAACTTTTGGAGAGAATTACCATATTAACACTATCAAGGCTTCTAATCCATGAATAGGGTATCTTTTTTTTAACTCAGGGCTTCTGATTCATTCATAATTAAGTATATGTATCACATAATTTATTAAACATATGTGAATAAGAAAGTCCTCATTTGGAAAAAGCGACATACTAGTGGGTTAAATTAAAATCCCTATCATTGAGAGTTTTTAATATTTTTAAGAGCACTGTTACAATTTTTAGTTGGAATTGGTCTGGAATGGGAAGGGATATTTTCAGTTTGAAATTCAGTTGTGTAACCCTCTCTGATTATGTGTAGACAAGTCCTTTGAATTTGTGTAGGAAACCAACCAGGAGACTTTTTAGAGAGAAAACTCACACTAATAATGGTATATAAATTTAGATATGGCCTCCCTGAGGTACTGTGGTGTGTAGTTCAAATAACTATCTACTGTTTCATCCATAGATGTGTCTCAGGATACAATCCCCAGGGGACCCAAAATATATGAGTCCTGTAAGAGATAAGAAACTACTATAAGCAAATATAAAATGAACTAAAATGTTAATGACTACTTTGCTAAGAACTATGTAATATAATGGAGCCCAAACTGCCCTGGGGCAATGCCACCAGGGTAGATACAACTCTGAAGTTGGGAGACGGAATTTACCCACATTCCTATAGAAGTCAAATAGGGGCTTTGACCCTTTGGGGACTAAAGGGAACCAGAGGGGCTTTGTCATCATAAGGCCTCCATCATATCAATAGCTGTCAGCAGAGGGTACAGGGCCGGGAAGAGCAGGCATGCCCAGCAGATATGGTAGTATCCAGAGAAGAGTGGCAGTCTCTTCTCGTCTGCTTAGACTTGTCCCTAGACATCGGTGAGACCTACCCTCAGCTCTCTCCTGAGTATCTGACAAGGTTCAGAGTCCTACTGCTACAAAGGAGCTCTCCAAACACAGCTAACATATCCAGTACCTCATATGATCCACTCAGCAGATTGTAAGACAAGTTTTAGTCCCATTTCACAGATGACAAGACTGACCTTTAGAGCACTGGATCTGTTGTAACTGTCAGGTTGATTCCTCTAGCTATGAGTCCTAGATGTAATGTTTTACTTATCATTTTACAGTCTGACAACAGGAATCTTCATTGCCCTCATAAGCTCACTGAACATTTCAATTTTTTTTATCATGTATTGATTTCTAGGAATTTTTTATTATGACAAACATCATTTAAGAAGAAGTAGAGATGAGTGAGCAAAGACAAGAAAAAGAATGACACATGTTGGGAGGAGCCATAGGATGGCAGAGGGCCCAGGAGAAGCGCTGCCAGTGCCCACTGACATGGTCACAACTAGGGGAAGACATGGGGATGGACACACCTGTGGAGGGATGGCATGGAGGTACCATCTGATGATTGGACTCATCTTTGAGTACAGGCAAGACCTATTTTCTGGCTACAATCCAGGAAAAAACTATCACCTAGTTTTTAGTTTTCATGGTTTTCTCTGTGCACAAATGCATTATGCAAACATTTACTACTTCTACAAAGTGAAAAGCATTAGTCACTCATTCATGTCTGACTCTTTGCGATCCCATGGACTGTAGCCCACCAGGCTTCTCTGTCCATGAGATTTGCCAGGCAAGAATACTGGAGTGGGTAGCCATTTCCTCCTTCAGGGGATCTTCCAGACCTAGGGATCAAACCCAGGTCTCTGGCATTGCAGGCGAATTCTTTACAGTCTGAGCCACTAGGGAAGCCCTTTTACAAAACTGGTTTGATACTATACATTTAGTGTTTTTTTATTGCTCTTTTTACAGTGTACCATGAACATCTCTTCCATGAACGTGGGTGAAAACCCCCTACTGAAACACAGAGCACTGTAGTTGGATCAAATGGCTGCTGGTAAGGACAGTGACCCCTAAAGCAAAGTATCAGCTTGAGGATAAAGCACATAGCCTGGCAAGTGCCTGCCAGGGAAAGCAGTGTCAGTGATATTCTCATCAAAGAAACCAGAATCAAATGCCAAGGCATTAAAGATATGGGATATCATGTATGCCCCTTTGGCTCCTCCCTCCTCCCTTCGTTCCCTTGACACCCCATTGCCCCCTTGGGGTGAATAGATCCTGTACATTTCTTTGTATCCAATGAAATCCACCCAATTTTCTGTCTTTTCCTTAGCTCTTCAAGCTGAGCCATTGACAGATCTCCACATTCTCTCAGTATCTCCTCCCAGATGCCTTTCCTGTAAGTTGTCCCGATAGTCCTTGGGGGAATCCTGTCCTTTTTTCTTTTTGCCTTCTGGGGCACATAATCTTCAGCAGGGCACTTTTTGGCAGCACGCGACTGGCTCTCTGACTTTGCCTGGGACCCTGGCTTTCCCTTGAGTGCGTTTCCCTCAGCTTCGAACTTGCCCTGCTTTTCTTGCTTCCCCTCATCTGCTGGTTGTCCCTCATGTGCAGGTTGTCTCCCCTCGTCTGGCTGTCCCTCATTCTGGAGCTCTCATTCCTATTCTGACTTCCCCACCACTTCTGGCTTTTCTTTCTCATTTGACTTTCCTTCATTTTCAGGCTCTACTTCATCTTCTGGCTTTCCCTCACTTTCCAACTTTCCTTCATTTTCATTGCAGTTTTTCCATGTTGAGATGTCCCCTCCCCTTCCTGTCCTGGGGGTGAAGGTGGGGGTGGAGAAGAGACAAAGAGGAGACAAGGGAGACTGCGGGCTTGGGTGGAAGGCAGGTCTGGACAGCACTGGCATCTGACCCGCGTCAGTGGTCCCCTGACCTGGCCGGGCCTAGCGTGCCTTCTGCCTACCCTTTACCCCACCATTCCTCCTGCACTGAGAGCCAACCATTCCCTGGAAGGCCCTACCACCTTGTACCATCCTTTAGCGTGGCAGGGAGGGTATATATTTTATCTGGTGGGGGGATGGGAAGTGGGGCCTTAAAATGCTGCCAAAGCTGTGCCCCCAAGACCCATGCCTGTCCAGTGCCCTCTTATTTTTCACTGACTTGCAGGGATTCTGGCCAGGTTTCTCCTCCTTTTCTAGCCTTGCAGAGTGTTGGGAACAGACATGCAGACCTGCAGACAGACAGAAGACAGAGAGGGACTGCACGGTCCATGGGCTGGGGTCCCTTTCCTGAATCCGGGCCCTCCTCATCCTACAATTTTCCCCCTACCTCTCCTGCATCCCAGCCACCATTACTTCTCAGGCCACAGGCACTAGACCAGGATGCTTTCCAAACTATTTTGGGTCTGTGTCTTCCTCCCGCGCAAGCAACCCGCCGCATCCCCACCCCTTTACGTGAGGTCAGTTATTTCCTCCTGGGCTCAGAGTGTGAAAGGGAATTATTTTCAGAATTTGTCTACGTTTCACCGTTGCACTGCGGGGGCGCATCTCCCCCCGCCCAACCCTAGCAATTTCAGGCTCAAAAATGGGTTGAAGGCACAGAGGAGGGCCGTCGAGGAGGACACGGGGCCACCTACCCACATTGCGCCTCGCCGTTCTCCACATTCATCTCGGGACCCCCTCCTCTCTCCCCATCTCTCCCCGCTGCTCCTGGATCCTAGTCCCATCAGCTTCCACCCCTGCCCGGGACGCCAGCAGTGGCCACCTTCACACTGACCTGTGGGGCCTGGGCCAGGTCTGCACCTCCTTGGGCTCGCCTAAGCCCTCTCGCCCCTCGCCCGGGCAGCTCTGGGAACTGGTTCTGCTCAGGCAGGGCGGGCATGGGGGTTGCTGCCCACGTTGGCGCCCAGCCGGTCATGTGAGCGTCACGTCACCTGAGCCAGGTCCTCCGCCCCACTCCCTCGCCCCCAGCCCAGAGGGACCCGACAGCTCCAGAAGGTGGGGGCAGGCGGGGGGTGGTGGTAGTTGGAGAAGGAGGCATTACTGATAAAGCAGGAGTGGAGAGGCTTCCTGACTGCAGGTGCTTTACCTGGAGCATCTCGGGTCCTCGCTCAGCATCCCTCTGAGATGCCCATTATCCCCAGTTGTGGCAGCTGATCACAAGGAAGGTGCCAGATTTTGCCTAAAGCACCACATAGCCCCACAGTCCGCTTTCAAGACTAGCTCCTCCTGACTCTAGAGTCGTGGTGCTGGTCCCGCCAGGGAGCCGCAATGCCACCTTGTGTAGCCGTGCCTGAGCCTCAGCTCTTCTCAGTCCACGTGTTCTCTCTCCCTAACTCTGTCCATTTTCCTGTAAACACAGATTCCCAAATCTACACATCCAGGTTATTCCCTCCCCTGAATCTCAGGCTCATTTTTGCTTTCCCACCAAAAATTAAGGTGAGTGCTTATTTCCCGTTTTCGACATAATGTGGCATACTTTTTAATTTTCACTGATATAAGTGAGTAGTAGTATATCCATGGCATTTTATTTTGCATTTCTGTTTAATAGCAAATTAAATATCATTGTGAATTGTCTGTACATGTCTTTTCCACATCTTTTTTTTTAAATTTATTTTTATTCATTTGGCTGCACCATGTCTTAGTTGCCACATGTGGGATCTTTAGTTGTGGTGTGTGGGATCTAGTTCCCTGACCAGGGATCAAACCTGGGCCCCCTGCATTCGGAGCGTGGAGTCTTAGCCATTGAACCTCCAGGGAATTCCCTTTTCCACGTTCTTCTATTGGGTTATTGCTCCTTTGCACTTTTGAAGTGTTCTTTATACATTATATTAGGCCTTTATCTGTTACAAAAGTTGCAAATATTTACTTCCAACTTGTTAGTTGCTTTTTGACTTTTTTATGATGTATTTCTGCCATACACTAAAAAAAAAGTAGTCACATTTATCAGATTTGTCTTTTATTGCATCTAGATTTTTGACTCATAGTTAAAAACTCTTTTCCTATATGAGGTCAAAGAAGAATTCCCCATTTTCTTTTAGTACTCATAAGGTTAACTGTATTTGTCTTAAGGGCATCTATGGTTAAGGAGTAAAGGTTAAGGAATAAACCAGGGTTAAGTGAATTGAAGCTTTAGAAGACTCAAAGCACGAGAATAATAAAACTCAAAGCCCAAGTCTTATTAAAAGGGAAGGAGTTTCCTAGGAACTCCAAATGTTTCACTTTAAGGGTAATTATAAACTGGAAATAAACTAGCCCTCACAAAGTCTTTTAGCTTGGCTTTGCAACATCTAGGTGGACTAGTAAAGTTTAATTTTTGAATATAGATTATGGTGGTTTTAGACAAGAAGTATCTTTATGGGCCTAACCAGTGCAAACAAAATCTTCTTTGGAAAAGATTCCACCATCCTCAGCCTCAAATTATTCCAACAAACAGCTATTTAAGTACAATGCCCATACACAAAGATAACCAGAAAAACAAAGAAGAGACATCATAGATAAGAAGCACCACAGGCAATAGACAACAGAAGCAGATCCATTAGCTTTGAATTATTCAAATTATCAGATACAGACTACTAAACCATAGTGCTTGGCATCATCAACTCAATGGACACAAGTTTGAGCAAACTCTGGGAGATAGTAAAGGGCAGGAAAGCCTGGCATGCTACAGTCCATAGGGTTTCAAAGAGTCAGACACGACTGAGTGACTGAACAATAAAACCACAATGCTCAGTGTATTCAGATAAATAAAATCCAATTTTGAAAATTTCAACATGGAACCAGAAAACCAAAAAAAAAGTAGGGAAAAAAGAAAATTCCAAAACTGAAAAATAACAAAGCTGAAATTAGAAACTCAGTGGATGGCTTTTAACAGCAGATTAGATGCAACTCAAGAGAATTAAATAACTAGAACTTATATTCAGATGAAATTATCTGTAAGGCTGCACAGGTGGTCAAAAAGATGGAAAATACAGACAAGGATAAGGTCTAATACATGTTCAATTGGAATTCCAAAAGGAAAAGAGAAATGGAACTGTTCAGAGACACTCTTTGAAGACTTAATGGTGAAGGATTTTTCAAAACTGATGAAAGACATTGATCCATAGATCCAAGAAGTCTAACAAA
Source organism: Capra hircus (assembly GCF_001704415.2). Classification (NCBI taxonomy): domain Eukaryota; kingdom Metazoa; phylum Chordata; class Mammalia; order Artiodactyla; family Bovidae; genus Capra; species Capra hircus. The sequence continues at coordinate 37,355,596 of NW_017189517.1, read as the reverse complement.
TCCCAAACAGGATAAATAAAAAGAAGCCCATGCATAGAATACATAATAGTGAATTTACAGAGAATTCAAGACAAATATAAAATCATAAAAATAGCCAAAACGATAGAGTATGCCTCAAAAGGAACAAAACTTAGGCTAATTACTGGCTTTGCAACAGCAATAATGAAAGATGGTGAAGTGACATCTTTAGTATCTTGAAAGAAAGTAAATGCCAACCAAGAAAATGAGCAGCAAAAATACCCTTCAAAAATGAAGGCAAAATAAAAGCTTTATAAATAAACCAAAACAAAGAGTTTCTAGCAGCAGTCAGAAACCAAAGGAAATACTCAATTCTATGGGACATTTTTCAGATAACAGGAAAATGATCTCAGATGGAAGACTGGGGATGAAGGAAGGAAAAGAAAGTAATTAAAAGGCTAAATATCTATCTATAAATTTAAATTTAAATCAATACTATATAAAATAATATTATCTTGTTAATTCATACTGACAACACAGGAGTCAAGAGGACTACAGTAAAAGCATTTAAAGTTCTGGCATTATCTAAAGAGTATGTGTAAGTATAAATTAATGTTAGCCTTTAGTAAGTCAAGACTATATGCTGTAATTACTGGATAACTATTAAGGAAGAGTAAGAGAGTAAAACTTCTAAGCTAATAGAGGGGCAAAAATAAGAAACTAATCAATCCTAAGGAAGGAAAAACAAACATAAACCAGCTGGGATATAAGAGAAGGAATGTGGTACAATGGTTATATCCAGTATTAATAGCAGTAAGTACATTAATGTAAATGGTTTACATGAAGCAATTAAAAAACAAAGATTTTTGGACTGGAAAAACCCAACTATATACTATTTACAAAAGACATATCTGAAATATAAAGATACATAAAGACTGAAAGTAAAAGCATAAGGGAAAAATAACATGAAAACACTAACCAAAGGAAAGCCATTATAGTTAAATTAATAACAAAATAGACTTTAAAGCAAAAAGCATTACAAGACATAAGCATCACTTAATGATATTTAAAATTTGTATGCATTTATTAAATAGACCACAAAATAAATAAATCTGACAGAACTACAAGAAGAAATAAAAAAATATCTTCCATTTCAGTGTTAACACTCCTATCTCTATAACTGTAAATAGTTAAAATGTTGAAAGAAAAAAAAAACTAACCTAAAATTCTATATCCAGTGAAATAATCCTTCAAATGTGGAGGAGAAATAAAGACTTTCTCAGACAAACAAAAACTGATGGAATTCAGCATCAGCAAACCTTTCCTTCAGGAAATGTTAAAAGATTTTCTGCAGAAAAATGGTGCAGGCCTGCAACTCAGATCTACATAAAGGAAGAGCGTTGGAAATGCAATAAATGAAAGTATAATGAAATTTTTTGTCTTATTCTTAATTGATGTAAAAGATAACTCTTTATCTAAAGTAATAAAATAACAGTGTATTAAGTGATTGCAGGAAATGGATGAGTGAAATGAACACTTAAGGTACCTGTACTACATATAAGTAAAGCAAACAGTATTATTTGAAAATGTTCTTAATTAAAAATGTAAACTCAAGGAAAATTTTTGAAAAAATTTTAAAGAAATATAATCAATACACTAAGAGAAGACAAGTGGAATCATGTAAAATACTCAATGAAAACTAGAGAAGGCAGACTTCCCTGGTGGTCCAGTGGCTGAGACTCCACACTCCCAATGCAGGGGGCATGGGTTTGATCCTTGATCAGGGATCTAGATCCTACATGTTGCAACTAAACTGAAAGATCCCACATGTCATAACTAAGACCTGGTGCAGGCAAAAATAAACTAGAGAAGGCAGAAAAAGAAGCCTCTGGCAACAAATAGAAAACAGTTATAAACATGCTTCATACTAAATCCAAATATATTGAGTCATTTTAAATATGAATGGTCTAAATACATCAATTAAAGATTGAAACTATCAGAGTGAATTAAAAAACCCAACTATATGCTGTGTACAAGAAGCCCACTTTAAATACAGTGAGTGAGTGAAAGTGAAAGTTGCTCAGTCGTGTCCAACTCTTTTGAGACCCCATGGACTGTAGTCCATGGAATTGTCCAGGCCAGAATACTGGAGTGGGTAGCCTTTCCCTTCTCCACGGGATCTTCCCAACCCAGGGATCGAACCTAGGTCTACCTGCATTACAGGTGGATTCTTTACCAGCTGAACCACAAAGGAAGCCCAAGAATACTGGAGTGGGTAGCCTATCCCTTCTACAGGGGATCTTCCTAACCCAGGAATCAAACTGGGGTCTCCTGCACTGCAGGTGAATTCTTTACCAACTGAGCTATTAGGGAAGCCCTGATAAAGAGTGAGAGGTTAAAAGTAAAGCAACAGAGAAAGATCTGCACTAAAAAAAAAAAAAAAAAAAAAAAAAAAACAACTGGACAAAACAAGAAAGCTGGAGTAGTTACATAATTTCAGACAAAGCAGAAGAAGGAAAGTTATCAGAGATCAAAAGAGGCACTACATAATGATAAAGGGATCAATTCTGAGCAAAACATATAATAATCCTAAACATGTATATGTACATGACAAAAGTGTCAAAATATATGAAGCAAAAATTGATAGAACTGAAAGGAGAAACAGACAAATTATTATTATGGTTACAAACTTTAATGCCCCCAATCACTAATTGACAGATTAAGCAGGCAGAATATGAATAAGGATATAGTCAGAGAAGGAAATGGCAACCTACTCCAGTATTCTTGCCTGGAGAATTTCACGAACAGAGGAGCCTGGCGGGCTACAGTCCATGGGATCACAAAAAGTCAAGACACCTAACTGAGCACCTAATACGTAGTTGACCTGAACAGCATTATTAATCAAGGTGATTTAATTCACATTTATAGAACATTCCATTCAACATTCAAGCTCATATAGAACATGAGCTCAAGAGAGTCCATAAAACCCACCTTAACAAATTTAAAAGAATAGAAATCATAAAAGTATGCTCTCAGTAGAATTAAACTAGAAATCAATAACAGGATAGATGGCGAACCCAACTATTTGGAAATTAAGCAACACATTTCTAAATAACACGAGTCAAAGAAGAATTCTCAACAGAAATTTTAAAATTATTTGAACTAAATGAAAATACAACATATCAAAATCTCTGGGGTAAAGCAACAGCAATGCTTAAAGGGAAATTTCTAGCTTAAACGCATATATGGAAAAGAAGGTTCTCCCATCAATAACCTATGCTTTCTTCTTAGGAAACTAAAGAAAGAAGAGTAATTTAAGCCTAGTGAAAGTGAAAGTTGCTCAGTCATGTCCAACTCTTTGCGACCCCATGGACCATACAGTCCATGGAATTCTCCATGCCAGAATACTGGAGTGGGTAGACTTTCCCTTCTCCAGGGGATCTTCCCAACCCAGGGATCGAACCCTAGAGCAAATAGGAAAAAAGAAATAACTAGAAATAAAATGAAAGGAAAGTGAAAACAGGAAAACAACAGAGAAAATCAACAAAACCAAAAGTTGGTTCTTTGAAAAGATAAAATTATTAAATCTCTTATGAGGGTAACCAAGAAAACAAGAAAGACTCAAATTAACAATATCAGAAATCAAAGTGGGGTTATCATTCCTGATCCCATGGATATTAATGAGGTAATGAAGTAATACTATGAAAAACTCTATGCCTACAAATTAGATAACTTAAGATGAAATGGACTAATTACTCAAAAAATACAAACTCCTAAAACTCACAGGAGAGGAAAAAGATAACCTGAATAGTTCTGTATCTATTAAAGAAATTGAATCAATAATTAATAACCTTCCAAAGATAGAAATCACTAGGACCAATTTGTACCAAACATTTAAGGACCACCAGTAAACATTTAGAAATCACCAGTGAATTCTACCAAACGTTTATGTTAGAAATAATACCAATTCTCCACAATCTCTTCCATAAAACTGAAGTAGAGAACACCTGACTCATTCTGTGAGACCAATATTACCCTAATTCCAAAACCAGATAAAAGATACTACAAGAAAGGAAAATTACAGACCAATATCTCTAATGGATACAGACACAAATACTCAACAAAGTATTATAAAACTGAATCCAATAATGTATAAAAAGCTATGTGCCAAACAACTGAAATTTATTCCAGGTATTCAAGGTTGATTCAACATTTGAAAATCAATCGATATAATCCACTACATGTTAACAGACTAAAAAAGAAAAATTATACGATATTATTTGATACAGGAAAAAGTATTTGAGAGACTCCAACAACCATTCATGATAAATGCTTTCAACCTGGGAGTAGAGGGGAACTTCCTCAGTTTGATAAAGAATATCTACATGGTGACTGAACAACAAAAACTACAAGAAACTAACATGATACTTAGTGATATAAAAGGAGACACTTCACCTGAAGTGTCAGGAACAGGGCAAGGATGTCCTTTCTCATTGCTCTTATTGAACATCATACTGGAAGTCCTAGCTAGTGTATTAAGACAAAAAAGGAAATAAAAAGTGTACAGATTAGAACTGAGGAAATAAATCTATCCCTATTTGCAGATGACATGACGGTCTATGTAGAAAATGCCAAAGCATTGACAAACTCCTGGTCACAAGATCACAGGGTATAAGTTAATATATAAATTTAATTGCTTTCCTATATACCAGCAATGAACAACTGGAATTGATATTTAAAAGTGCATTTATAACAACATTCCCACAACACAGAATGTGACAAAAGACTCAAGTATATCACAAATGCACGAAACAACTTCACTGAAAGGGATGGAAGAATAAGGCACTGATATAGGTAACTTTGGAAATGAGTGGAGTCTGTTAAGACTAAAGATAAAATTTTCTCTCTATATATTTTAAAACATATAAAGATGTATATATATGTACATACATATATATATATATGGAGAGAGACAGAAAGAGATGCATATATATCTTCTTTATCAACTGAAAGGGCCTAGAAGCAATGATATCCAAATGGTAGGGTGTATACTTAACACCTAAATCTTGGTTTCTAGTACTGTTCTCCAACCAAAGGTACCAGGGTTCCTTGGAGAAATGGTTGATTCTAGGATTTGGGCAGGAAATATGCAAGATATGACTAGACCATTTTGTAGCACCAGAAAGTTTTATAAACACACACATACACACGTACACAATGATGGGGGTATGTTAAATAGATGCAAGAGCCAACTGAAAGAACTTCCAATGGCCAAAAGTGGAAAAATTTGAGCAATGAAAATATATATAGTAGTAGTACAGTCCAAAGTATATTAAATAAATGGAGAGAAATCAAATATGTAGAATTCCAAATAAATGTTGGAGATACTCTATCTTCAACAAGATTGAACATAACACCACAGTCTTTTAAGTGTAGACTGTGCAGTGATTTTCTCCCAAAGAGTATAGTCTAGAAAGGGAGAAATAAAAGAGTAACTTTACCATGTAGAATCCTGAGAACACTACTTTAGCCAGGTGACCAATATTAACATAGTGATAATATTGATAGTATGTACCCTTTATATGATTCCATTTTGCCTGTGTGATCCTCTTCCCAAAAAAGCACTTAACACCTGTCTAACCATAAGAGAGGCTTCCCTGGTGGCTCAGATGGTAAAGCGTCTGTCTACAATGTGGGAGACCCGGGTTTGAGCCCTGGGTTAGGAAGATCCCCTGGAGAAGGAAATGGCAACCCACTCCAGGACTATTGCCTGGAAAATCCCATGGACAGAGGACCCTGGCAGACTACAGTCCACGGGGTCACAAAGAGTCGGACACGACTGAGCGACTTCACTTCACTAACCATAAGAGAAAAATCAAGCAAACTGAAACTGCGGTACACTAATCAAAGTACCTGACCAGTGCGTCTCAAGAGTGTCAAGGCATAAGAAACAGGGAAAGTGTGAGAAATTGTCCCAGCCAAGAGGAGCCTAAGGAGACATGATGACTAATTGTAAGATGAAAACCTGGATGGGATCCTGGGACAGAAAAAAGACATTAGGGAAAAACTGAGGTACTCTGAATAAAGTATGTATCTTGGTTAATGATAAATTATCAACATTGGTTCATTGTGACGAACGCTTCAAGCTAAAAGTTCAGTTCAGTCGCTCAGTCGTGTCCGACTCTTTGCGACCCCATGAACTGCAGCACGCCAGGCCTCCCTGTCCATCACCATCTCCCGGAGTTCACTCAGACTCACGTCCATCGAGTCGGTGATGCCATCCAGCCATCTCATCCTCTGTTGTCCCCTTCTCCTCCTGCCCCCAATCCCTCCCAGCCTGAGTCTTTTCCAATGATGTTAATAACAGGTATGGGGTATATGGAAACTGTATCTTTGTAATAATTCTGTAAATCTACAACTGGCCTAAACGTTTATTTAAAGAAACACTATAAGCAAATAAAAGGCTAATGAAGAGACAGAGGGAAAAAAATCACATAGGTAGATGGGTCTGCTGAAATGATAAGCCAGGGCTTAACAGGAATTTCCTAGGAGCCAACTTCTTCTAAGAAAAAAGCGTCAGCAGACACGAGATTAACAGGTGAGAATAGCACAGCATCTGGTCAGATTTTTCTCCCGGTTCAATCTCCAGTATCTAAATCCAGTGCAGATGGCTGTACACAGAAACACACACAAACCAACAAAATACTTGGAAAGGTATGTTTTATAAGAACTTTATAAATAGCAAGACCCAAGTGACAACTGGGTGCTACCCAGGTGAGTTAGGGTAACTCTACTGTAGAGAATTCTCCACTTTTCAGTTGTGACATGGTGTTGTTTTAGACCATCACGATCTCTAGCCCATCAGCAGCAGTGGGAGCCTTAGGAGGGTACAGTACCCACAAGCAGAGGCATACCCCCCAAGAGTCATGACATTACCCCAGCTGGAGAGGGCCACCCACCTCACAGCTGTCTGGACTTACTCCTGCACACACTTGAAACCTCCTCAGCCCTCTCCAAAACATCTGCTGGGGCTCTGGCCCTGCTAGTGCAGGGCAGAGTGGGAACCAGCTCACATACTCAGCATCTTATTGAATATTCTCCACAGCCCTAGAAGGCAAGTTTTATCCCCAACTCACTGATGCCAAGAGTTTCCCTTACAACAATGGATCTGTACTAATTGCCAAGTTGATTCTTGCACCTTTGAGTCCCAGAGGTAATGTGACTTTTACTCAGTTCACATCCTGGCAACACAAATTTTATGTGTCTCCACTGCCTCAGAAGGCACTTCACTGAATAGTACTTGATTGCTTGGTATTGCTTTCCTATTTTTTATCTTTCATTATTGCTATGATAAAAAGTAAGCTGTGTGTTTTTTAAGAGAATATAAACAGATGAACAAAAAACAGAAAAAAAAATCACCCACAGATAATCGCTATTGATTTTTTAGTAGATAGTTTTCAGTTTTTCTTGTACATGGATCACTAGTAAAGTATCTTTGTAGTTTTACAAAAATGGACTGATGCCATATATATGGTTCTGAAAACTATTTTTGTTTTTAATTTTACAATGCACCATAAACATTTTTCCATGCAATGGATGAAAATCTGCTACTGAAACATAGAGGGCTGCAGTTGAATAATGAGAGCGACACCTAAAGTATAGGATTAGCATTTAAGGTTAATAAAGCACAAGGCCTGGTAAATGCCTGCCAGAGGCACTACACAAAAGGAATGTCTTCAAAGCCTCTTTGCGGGGCCCTGCAGCCACCCCTGAGTTCCCTTGGGCCCCTTGGGTGGAAGGGGTCCTGTAAACTTTTTTGCATCCACATAAACCCCCCCAATTTCTGTCTGGTTTTCTTCACCTCATCCTCCACCCTGGCCATCTCATCAAATTCTCTTATCATCTCTTCATTGCTCAAATGCATATCATGTATGGCCTCCTTGTATTCCTTGAGACACTGAGCCAGCCCCTTGTTGGTTTTTCTTTTGGCCTTCCTGGGTACATCCTCCCCAGCGGGGCGCTTTCTGCCAGCCCTCGGTTCCCTTGGTTCGCTGGCTGGCTTGTCTTCTTTTGGCTTCCCCTCGCTCTCTGCTTTTCTTTCTTGTGCTTGTTCCTCACTCTCTGGCTTCCCCTCACTCTCTGCTTTTCTTTCTTTTGCTTCTTCCTCACTCACTGGCTTCCCCTCGCTCTCTGGCTTCCCCGCGCTCTCTGGCTCCCCCTCGCTCTCTGCTTTTCTTTCTTGTGCTTGTTCCTCACTCACTGGCTTTTCTTGGCTCTCTGGGGCTCCTTCTTTTGGCTTGGTCTCACTCTCTGGCCTTTCCGTAACTGTTAATACTTCCTCATCTGTTTTTCCCTTGGGATCTGTCCTTCCCTGGTTTTCTAAGTTTTCCTCATCTTCCCTAGTACAAGCTGCTCCTGGTTTTCCTGCATCCAGTGGCTGTTCTTTGTTTTCCATCTTGCCCTGGTTCTCAGGCTTCACTTCATTTTCACTGCAGAGTTTTTCCATGTTGAGCGTCCCCTCCTTTTCCTGTCCTGGGAGTGGGGCGGGGGAAGAGAAGACAAAGAGGAGACAAGAGAGACTGAGGTTTGGGGGGAAATGCAGGTCCGGACAGTAGTAGTCATTTCTTGCCCTTTGTCAGGGATCTCCTGACCTGGTCTGGCCCTCCGAAAGTGCCTTTTGCCCACCCTTTACCCCACCATTCCTCGTGCACACGTGAGACAACACTTCCCTGGCAGGCCCTGCCATTTTTCCCTATGCTTGCTCAGCGCGGCAGTGTGTAAATGTGTTGGGAAGTGGGCAGTGGGGCCCCCAATTCTTCGCGGGCGGTCCCTCCACACTCCCCACCCCTCTGGGTCCCTGTCCAGTGCCCTCTTCCTTCACTGACCTGCGGGGATTCTGGACAGGTTCCTCCTCTTTCTATAGCGCAGTAGAGCGCTGGGAACAACAGACACGTAGACCTGCAGACAGACAGGAGACCGGGGATGGGCACCGGTGGATGCACAGGGACGCGGGCCCCTTTCCAGAATCTCTGCCCTCCTCACCCACCGTTTCCCTCCCCCACCCCCTGCACCCCAGCCGCCATTTCTTTTCATGCCTCGGGCGCCAGACCAGGATGTTTTCCAAACTAATTTTGGATCTCTGCGTCCTTCTCTCCCAAAGGCAACTCGCCTCCCCACCCTCGAGGTCAACTTTCTACTCTACGCACAGAGTGGCAGAGGGGATTTATTTCCACTGCCTCACTGCTGGGGCGCCCCCTAGCTCACAATCTCCGGCTCCAAAATGGACGGAGGGCAGAGAAAAGGATGTTTAGAGAAAGGGGAATGGGTACTTGGGGTGTCCGCCTTCCCCTCCCTCCGCCCAACGGCCGTTTGCTCCCCCTTAGCCGTTTTCCCTCCGCCATCTCTAGCTACAGTCTGGCCAGCTCCCCTCGACCAGAACCCCATCCCCAACCTTTCTCCTTTCTGCGCCCGTTCCTCCTCCCCCATTCCGGTGTCCCACAGGCAGCGACGAGGACCCTCACACTGACCTGAAAGAACCAGGAGCAACAACTAGGGGCTCGCAGACGGCTCCGGGTCCGACAACACCGAGGGAGGGCCACTACCCGGACCGGTGCCCACTTCTGGGCCCAGCGGTCACGTGAGCGTCGCGTCACCCGAGCTCCGCCCCCGCACCCCGCCCACCAGCCGGCGTCTGCTAGCCGCCCACCGCCTCCCTCGGGCAGGTGCCTCTTAACCTCTCTGGGCCCTTTTGTCCCTTTCCTCTTCTTGAGAAGTTGGTCAAAGAAATAATTTTAGTAAAAACCACAGAGGTGGGGACCTACCTGGCAGTCCAGTGGTCAGCACTCCGCGCTTCCACTGCAGGGGGCACGGGTTCTGTCCGCGGTGGGAAAACTAAGATCCCACACGCTGCCTGGCGCCACCAAAACAAAACAAAACCTCAGAGGCTTTTTTTTTTTTTATGGGTTGGGCAGTCTGGGGGAGGAGTCTAACTTTGCTCTTAAATTCCATTGAAAGAACGTAGACGTATAAATGAAATGCTATGACTGTGAACTTTAATATTGTACAAAGAGTAGAATATTGCACTTTTAGGAAAAAATGTTACCGTCAAAGTGAAATTGTCCCTTTGTCCTGGTATGCAAAACATAAGTTTTCTAATGAATTAAATATTTAGATCTGAAAATGATTTTATATTTGAAACAAAATGAAAGAATGATTTTTATCTTTAAGTGAGAGACTGAATACAGAACGGACGATGACCAGATGACAATAGAATTGTAACCCACAACCTCTGTAGCAAGCAGCCCCACAAGCCAAACCACAGCCTCTACAGCAATCTTCTGGACTTGATCAATGACTACCAGCCTTCCTATTTTTGCCCTGCCACTAACTATAGAAATCTAAATGTGCTCCCCAAACCAATCACATAAAATACCTCTGGCTCACCAGCGTTTCACTGCCAACAACTTCCAATCAGAGAAAATATGGTCTTCCTTTTTTTCACTCTAAAGTTTTCCCATTGCCCTGCCTGTTTAAGTCTCTGCCAAACACAAGTTAGGGTGGCTAACTCCCTTGTTATAACAAGCTCTGAATAACTAGCTTCTGCTTCTGCATAAGCTTTTCGTAGAAGATCTTTAAAAACATAACTGAAAGTTGAACAATTAAGAACTTGACTGATGGATTTGATTACATGAAAACGTAAGAGATGGGGGACACATGCATTTCTCCCTGCTCTTTTTTTTAATTTATTTTTTATTGAAGTATAGTTGCATTAAAACGTTGTGTTAATTGTTGCTGTACACCAAAGTGACTCAGTTACGTATACATATACATTCTTCTTCATATTCTTTTCCATTGTGGTTTATCACAGGGCATTGAATATAGTTCCCTGTGCTATACAGTAGCACCTTGTTTATCCAGGCTATATATATCAGTTTGCATCTACTAACCCCAAACTCCTGCTGCTATCCTCTCCCACCTCCCTCCCATCCCCGACCCCTCCCTGCTCTTGTAGAGTGTACTGGTAAAAATTTTCTGCAGGGCAATTTTGTAAATTGTTTAAAAATAAAAATATTTGATATTTTGGTTCAGCAATTCCAACTCAAATATTTACCCATGGAGATAATAAAACGCTAAAATAGAATCTTGTGTTTTAATATGTTTTTAAATTCCCATACCAATTATTTATTATGCATTTATCCTTTGCTGGAATTGGGGCTACAGTAGGGATTCTGTAGGCTTTGTTTACAATGGGAAAAAAGGGAACATCACAATTGTCCATCAGTACAGATATAGTTGCCTATCCCTTCTCCAGGGATCTTCCCCACCCAGGAATCAAACCAGGGTTACATAAGCTTCTTGGTATATTTGTTTACTCTGGTTATCTTTGGACATTTGGTTAGAAAAAGAATCCTTTTATGTTGGGTGCTCAAAATGCAGTAAAAATAATTATTTACTATCCATAACCCGAAATTACTGTGGATGGTGTGACCCAAAGGATAGCCACAGGATGTGGTATTGACCTGTGGAGCAGCAGTCTCCAGCCTTTTTGGCAACAGGGATTGGTTTTGTGGAAGATAATTTTTCCATGGACCCTGACTGGAGATGGTTTGGGGATGAATCTCCTAAGGAGGGCACAACCTAGATCCCTCTCATGCACAGTTCACAGTAGGGTTTGCGCTCCTGTGAGAATCTACAGCCACCACTGACCTAACTGGAGGTGGAACTCAGGTGGTAAGGGCTCATTCCTAACAGAGGGTTGGGGACCCTTGCTCTAGAGAATACCACCTATGTGCCAGGCACTGTGCTTGTTACCTTATGTTATCTGGTGTGGATTTCATTTATACTTGATGGAAAAACTCATACTTCAGTGAAGCAGAATGATTTATAAAGCTACAAGCTTAACTCACTGTAGTACTGAAATAAAGATAGTAAGAGGAATAAAACATCTCCAAGTATAAAGTTTTTAGTATATGATAAAGAAGCATTTCTATTCAGTAGTAAGGTATAGGTTATTATGGAAAGTAAATTTGTATGATTATTTAAATAGTTAAAAAAATGAAGAGCCTTATTTTCTGACAAACACGCAAATTCTTTTCAGAATAAGCAAGAACAATAAAATGAAAAGTTTCTAGATTGGAAGGGAAGAAGTAAAAACTATCTCTATTTACAAATTATATGATCACACATATGGAAAATCCCAAGGAATTCACTAAAGAACTATGAGAATGAAAGAGTTCAGCAATGTGGCAGAAATATAAGATCAATAAACTAAAATTGAGTGTGTTTCTATATGCTAGCAATGAATAATTCAAAGAGGAAAGAAAAGTAGCATTTCCATTTAAAATATCATCAAAAAGAATAAAATACTTAGAGATAAATTTTGAAAGTCCAAGAATTGTATACTGAAAACTATAAAACATTGTTGAACAAAATTTTAAAGTACATAAATAAATGGAAAGATATCCTATGTTTCATAGACTGGTAGACTTCATATCATTGAGTTGGGCAATATTTCCTAAATTGATCTGCAGACTCAACACAACCTCTATCAAAATCTCAGATGGTTTCTCTGCAGATTTTGACAAGCTGATCCCAAAATTCATACAGAAATGCAATGAACTCAGAATAGACAAAAATAATCTTGAAAGAGAAGGATAAAGTTTGAGGTCTCACACTTTCAGATTTCAAAACTTACCATAGATCTACAGGAATCAAGACAGTGTGGCTCTGGCAGAAGGACATACAGACCAACAGAATTGAGAATACAGAAATAAAGCCTCAGATTTATAATCAATTGGTTTTTAACCAGAATGCCAAGAAAATTTAGTGCTTAAAGAAGAGTCTTTTTAACAAATGATGTGAGACAACTAGATATCCAGATGCAGAAAATGAATATGGACTCCCACACCACACCATATACAGAACTTAAATGAAGTCCTAAATATAAAAGCTAAAACTGTTAAACTCTTAGGAGAAAATGAAGGTGTAATTCTTCATGACCTTGGATTAAGCAATGATTTCTTCACTATGACATTAAAAGTTCAAGCAATAAAAGAAATATAGAAAAATGGGGCATCACCAAAATGGAAAACTTTTAAATTTAAACAACACAATTAATAAAGTGAAAACACAACCCACAGAAGAGAAAATTTTTGAAAGTAATACGCCTGATAAGGGACTTACATCTAGAATATACAAAAAGAACTTACAATGCAATTAAAAATAGGCGAGGAATTCCCTGGTTGTCCAGTAGTTAGTACTGTGTGCACTTTCACTGCCAAGGCCATGGATTCAGTCCCTGGTTGGAACTTAGATCCCATAAGCCTCATGGTGCAATGAATAAATAAATGAATAAAAATGGTCAAAGATCTGAATAGATATTTCAGCAAAGAAAATGTATAGAAAACCAATAAGCATGATGTTCAACATTATCAGCTGCCAGGGTAATGCAAATCAAAACCACAATGAGATACCACTTCATATCCACTAGTAGTGATATAATAAAAAGGCAGATAATAACAAGCATTTGCAAATACGTGGAGAAATTAGAACCATCACGAAATGATGGTGGGAATGGGAAATGATGTACCACTGTAGAAAACAGGCTGTCTGGCGGTTTCTCAAAATGTTAAACATTAAGTTATCATATGATTTGACAATTCTACTTCTAGATCCAAGATAAATGGAAAAATATCACACAAAAACTTATATACAAATGTCCTTGGTAGCATTACTCATAATAATTTAAAAGTGGAAATATCCCTAATGTTCATGATCTGATGAATGGATTAAAAAAATGTGGTATAATAATGGAATGCTATTTTTCAGTAAAAATGGAATAAAGAGCTGATACATGCTAACAGGCACATGAAAAAATACTTACTCTCACTAATCATCAGAGAATTACAAGTCAAAACAACAATGAGGTGTCATCTCACCTGTCAGAATGGCTATTATTAAAAAGACAACAAATAACAAGTGTTGGTGAGGGTGTGAAGAAAAGGGAGCCCTCATGCACTGTTGGTGGGGATGTAAATTGGTGCAGCCACTATGAAAAGGGCTTCCCAGGTGGCTCAGTGGTAAATAATTTGCCTGCCAATGCAAGAGATGCAGATGTGGATTCAATCTCTGGGTCAGGAAGATCCCATGAAGGAGGAAATGGCAACCCCCTCCAGTACTCTTGCCTGGGAAATCCCATGGACAGAGGAGCCTGGTGGGCTACAGTCCCTGAGGTCTCAAAGAGTCAGACACAGCTGAGCATGCATCCACTGTGGAAAACACTATAGAGATTCCTCAAAAAATTAAAAATAGAACTACCATATGATCCAGCAATTCCACTTCTGGGTATTTATCTGAAGAAAACAAAAACATCAATTAGAAAAAATATATGCACCCATATGTTCATTGCAACATTCTTTACAATAGGCAAGATAGGGAGGCAACCAAAGTGCCCATCAATGGATGAATGGATAAAGAAGATGTGATATATAATGGAATATTAGCCATAAAAAGAATGAATTCTTACCATTTATAGCAACATGATTTGATCTAGATGGTATTATGCTGAATTAAATAAATCAAAGACAAATGCTGTATGATTTCACTTATATGTGGAATCTAAAAACCAAAACAAATGAATAAACATAACAAAACAGAAACAGTTACATACACAGAGGACAAACAGGTGATTGCCAAAGGAGAGGGGAGTTGGGGGAGGAAAGAAAGAAGTGAGAGAGATAAAGAAGTACAAACTTCATGTTGCAAAATAAATGTCACCAGTATGAAATATGCAGTGTGGAATATAATCAACAACTATGTAATATATTGGTATAGTGACATATTATGACTTGACTTATTACAGTGGTCATTTTGAAATGTTTAGAAAGTCCAAAGCACTATGTTGTGTAACAGGAACTAACTTAGTGTTGTAGGTCAATTAAACTTCAAAAACAAATAAAGAAAAAGAGATCAGATTTGTGGTTACCAGAGTGGGGAAGAAAAGAGAATTGGATGAAGGCAGACAAAAGGTACAACTTCCAATGATAAGATACATAAGCTGTTGTTGTTTAGTCGCTAAGTCATGTCTGACTTTTGTTTTTTTTGACCCCACAGACTGTAACCCACCAGGCTCCTCTGTCCATGGGATTTCCCTGGCAAGAATACTGGAGTGGGTTGCCATTTCCTTCTCCAGGGGATCTTCCCGACCCAGGGATCCAACCTGTGTTTCTTGTCTCCTGCATTGGCAGGTGAATTCTTTATTGAGCCACCAGGGAAGCCCAAGAGAAATAAGTAGCAGGGATGTAATGTACAAGATAATATATTTAACACTGCCATATGTCACACATGAATAATAAGAGAGTAAATCTTGAATTCTCATCACAAATTGTTTTTTCAATTTCTTTGATCTTGTATCTACGTAAGATGATGCATGTTATGCTAAGCTGCTTCAGTCGTGTCTGATTCTGTGCGACCCCATGGACAGCAGCCCACCAGGCTCCTCTGTCCACAGGATTATCCAGGCAGGAATCTGGAGTGGATTGCCATTTCCTTCAACAGAGGATCTTCCCTTCCGACCCAGGGATCGAACCCAGGTCTCTTTCGTTACAGGCAGATTCTTTACCATCTGAAACTTATACAGTATTATATGTCAATTATATCTCAGCAAAACTGGAAGAAAATAATAGTGGAATAACAATAATAAGGAACATAGCAGCTGAATACTTTCTGAATATAAATGATTATTTTAATCTTTTAATTTTTGGAGTAATTTGTTATGCACCGATAGTAACCAGAACAATATAAAGGATATGAAAATACTAGGTTTGATAATAGATAGTGCACAAAGCTTAAAATATTTACTATTTGGTCCTTTACAAAGAAATTTTGTCAACCCAGGTCCTAGACCAAAGGGAATAACTAAACCTCCACTACCACCACAACCATTACTATTAAGATATGATGTTAATTAAGTACTAATATTCATGCATTTCAGGGTAAATTTCAGGTAACATTTCATTCATTTAAGAGGGTAACTTTAACACAATTTTAATCTTACAAAAAATCATTCCATGTATTTTTGAAATGACTAATTCTTGAGTATTGAAAACCCATGCAGTAAAAGTTGATGGCCTAGTAGGAAGAGCCTAGAATTCAGGCTTGGAACTTAAAAAAATATATATTTAACTTCTTTTAGGCCCAGTTGGTTTGCCCATCCATCTGTCAAATGGGAGAATGGATAGCAGTCAAAAGACTGGCGGTGGACTTCCCTGGTGGTCTAGGTGTTAAGAATCCACCTGCCAGTGCAGAGGATGCAGGTTTGATCCCTGGTCTGGGAAGATCCCACATACCTTGGAGCAACTAAGCCTGTGGACCACAACTACTGAGCCTGCATGCCCTTTCCACAGAAAGGGGGGGCCACTGCAATGAGAAGCCCTCATACTGCAACTAGAGAGTGGTCCCTGCTCGTCACAACTGGAGAAAGCCCGCTCATAGCAAAAGAGACCCGGCACAGCCAAAAATAGATAAATTATTTTAAAAACACATATGTACTCTAGGTGGAAGTATAAATTGATATAGCCACTTTGGAAAACAACATCTACTAAGGCTAAACATTCATGTACATTTTGACTCAGCAGTTGCAGTCTTGGTATATTTCCACAGAAACATGTCCTTGTGTCCACCAAAAGATATGAAGAAGACTGATTAGTGAGCTTAAAACTTATAGCAATGCAAATGTCCATCAAGCAAAAAAGAGTGTTACAATCCTATAATGCGTTATAATACAGACATGAAAATAAGCAAACCACAAACACAAACAACATGGGGTAAACATCACAAATATAACACTGATACTTCAATTGTAAATCCTTCTCTCTCTCCTGCCTACAAAAACACTTATCAGTGGAGTCACAAATGGGGGCAGATTTGTGGTCACAAGAAAGAATTTAGGGAGAGGGAAAAGCAGAAGCAGACCCTGGAAATCAACCTGACGTGTGACATTCCCAGCTGTTGGAGTTTATTAAGGGAAAAACATTATGCATTTTATGCTTATATATTTTAATTTGGATTAATTTCCCAAGTGGAGGCTGAGATGGGTCAAATAAATTAACACTGTATCAGCTTTTATTTATTTTTATTATTTTATTTATTATTTTGTTGAATCATGGAGTAAGCAAAGGAATTCCAGAAAAACATCTACTTCTGATTCTTTGACTACCCTAAAGCCTTTGACTGTGTGGATCACAACAAACTGTGGAAAATTCTTGAAGAGATGGGAATACCAGACCACATACCTGCCTCCTGAGAAACCTGTATTTGGGTCAAGAAGCAACAGTTAGAATTGGACTTGGAAGAACGAGCTGATTCCAAATTGGGAAAGGAGTACAACAAGGCTGTGTATTGTCATCCTGCTTATTTAAATTCTATGCAGAGAACATCACATGGAATGCCAGGCTGGATGAAGCACAAGCTAGAATCAAGATTGCCAGGAGAAATACCAATAACCTCAAATATGCAGATGATACCACTCTAATGGCAGAAAGTGAAGAACTAAAGAGCCTTTTGATGAAGGCGAAAGAGGAGAGTGAACAGCTTGCTCAAAATTCAACATTCAAAAAGCTAAGATCATGGCATCCAGTCCCATCACTTCATGGCAAATAGATGGGGGAAAAGTGGAAACAGTGGCAGATTTTATTTTCTTGGGCTCCAAAATCACTGCAGATGGTGACTGCAGCCATGAAATTAAAAGATGCTTGCTCCTTAGAAGGGAAGTTAAGGCAAATCTAGACAGCATATTAAAAAGCACACAAACATCACTTTGCCAACAAAGGTCCATATAGTCAGATCTATGGTAGACTACATCAGTAGTCATGTACAGATGTGAAAGTTGGACCATAAAGAAGGCTGAACACCGAAGAATTGACGCTTTCAAATTGTGGTGCTTGAGAAGACTCTTGAGAGTCCCTTGGACTGCAAGGAGATCAAACCAGTAAACCCTAAAGGAAACCAACCCTGAATATTCATTGGAAGGACTGTTGCTGAAGCTGAAGGTCCAATACTTTGGCCACCTGATATGGAGGGTTGACTCATTAGAAAAGACCCTGATGCTGGGAAAGATTGAAAGCAAAAGGAAAAGGGAGTGACAGAGGATAAGATGGTTGGATGGCATCACCAATGCAATGGACATGAGTTTGAGCAAACTCCAGGAAATAGTGGAAGACAGAGGAACCTGGCATGCTGCAGTCCATGGGGTCACAAAGAGTGGGAAATGACTTAGTGACTGAACAAATAGCTTTTCTTTTAAATTATTTCCTGTCAAGCAGATCAATGCAGAGAAACAGTTTCTATAAGCTTCTGATAGGTCCAAACACTCAAAGGCTAATACCATGTCTGATAGACCAGACACTAGAGTGAGATTTGGGAGATCACCTGGGTCCTGGTGTCGGTTCTTACCCAGTAGCTATGTGACCTTGGGTAATGCCCTTTACCTCTCTGTGAAGATCCCATCTGGGAAAAGACATTGTGTTCCTAAATGGGATAGAATTCACTATGCCAGTCAAATTATTTTAGCAAGAGCAATAACTATGAGTCTTATGATTTCTTACAACAAAATTCCCAGTAGTGTATGACAAAATAGCTGGTCAAACATCATGTCTTCCCACAGTTATATGGTCCCCACCTAACTCCAATTCCCAAGAGCTGACATTTTTCACACTTACCTCTGTGTAAGGAACATTTTTAAGGAAGACTTAGTTACATCATAGACAGGTTTCCAGATTTCAGAAGAATTCTAGGGCACCAGCAGAGGTGGTGAGCAGCAGGACTGGCCGAGTCACAACCCCTAGAGGGACGCTAGGCAGCATGGCAAGGGCTGGATTGACAACCTGCTAGAGGGGATTATAGAGCTTCATGCTCCGCTCGTGCTCACCAATAATCCTAGATTGCTTTTAAAGTACTTCTTATTAAGAAGAAAGCATAAATGTCCACTTTTTCAAGCTTTCTTCCCCTCCATCCAACACTCATTTCATCTTCTTCTTATTCAGGAGTGACCGGTCATGATCAAAAAGGAGGAGGCCGATGATAGGTTAGGAATCAGGGCCAACCCCATCTTACTGGTCTCTGTCTTTGGATGAGGTTTTCATCCTGTCAAGTTAATATTTTGGGTTTTATTTTGTCAGGTATACATGCTGGGTGATGAAAAAATAAAATAACTTTAATATTCAGATAGCTTGACAAAAAAGATGGTGGGGGAGAGTCATATTTCTCTTGCTCTATTACCACCTATTAATATAATTAATACCATTATATTAATATAATCAAGAGGCAGGTCCTTCACTGGCTGAGCTAGTGGAGAATGGGACATGAACTACTCTCACTGGATGCTCTCATTCTCAGAATGATGCATAATTGCAGATCATTAAGGCTTATATTTTTAAAAATGAAAGATTATAGGCCAGAAAAGAACAAAAACAAATCTGAATGAAATATAATTTCAGAATCTTGGAGACTTGACAAAGATATTATTTTTTGAAAATTTGATTTGTCTCTTTCTGGGCATTTTGTTGCTGTTATTTATTAAAATGAATTCAAAAGAAGTTTATGGTATTTTTATTCTGTTAACACTGTTTCTCCCTGATTCACACTTGCAATATGTTATTTACTGTAGTTGCAGCTGGTGGCTGAGGGTAAAGCGTCTGCCTGCAATGCGGGAAACCTGGGTTCAATCCCTGAGTCAGGAAGATCCCCTGGAGAAGGAAATGGCAACCCTCTCCAGTACTCTTGCCTGGAAAATTCCATGGGCGGAGGAGCCTGGTAGGCTACAGTCAATGGGATCACAAAGAGTCATACATGACTGAGCAACTTCACTTCCCTTATTTAGCCTTTTCCAAAAACACAGCATCAGAGCATGATTTTTCCTCATTTGGCCATCAGGTTAAAAGTCAGATGTACTTATTATCCCCTCCCCTTCAGTCTTTAACATCAAGCCAGGTTTGTCTCTCTATTCACCAGATTCACCTGTTTCAATCAACCCTGCACTCTCAGCTGAATTATCGGGCATTTAAATGTTATTTTATTAATGCTTCTGTTTATTTCCTGAATTTACAAGTGCAAAACAGCCAAAACATAAAACTGTCCTAATGGATTCGATATATCAAAATGCATTCTAACACAATATGTATGAGACCAATGTGCTACAATAACTTTAGTGAAAACATCTATATGGCATAGTGACAAATATTGGCTCAACAACAATTAGCATGATACAAAGTGACTTAGTGAATTTTTTTTTTTTTGGAAAATATCCATAGCTCTTTCCCTGACACACAGCTCTGAAAAGAACCTTCATTTTCCCAAATTTATTTTGATGTGTAGGTCAGTCACATGGCATCCCACCCTGCCAGGTGGATTTACTTGTTGCTGAGTTTGTGATAGTTTGTCTAGGTCTTTGCAGTAAAATCCTTTTTTCAAGTCCTTTAATAAGATTTTTCTAATATTTCTAATGTTTTTCTAATATGTCAGATAATGATAAATTATTCCTGATGAGAAAGTCAATTTTTGTGCATCTGGTCTCTAAAGATGGTAATTTTCGTATCTGACCATGAAACAAACATCATGTTAGAAAAGGAGATTAATTAAGGTTTTTTCCCTTTAACATTGTAAACTGAATCATTTGTATTTTACTCAATTTGAAATATTTTGTCTGTTTGGTTCATCTTTTCCCATACCAGATGTAATTGCTAATCATTTATACAGAATTTTTATATCCTTATTTATAAATGTGACCACTCAAAACTCTTTTTAGTGTGCTCTTTTCATAGTATGCTATGCTAAGTTGTTTCAGTCGTGTCTAACTCTTTGCAGCCCTAACGGACCATAGAGGACCAGGCTCCTCTGTCCATGGGATTCTCCAGGCAAGAATACTGGAGTGGGTTGCCATGCCCTCCTCCTGGGGATCTTCCCGACCCAGGGATTGAACCCATGTCTCTTATGTTTCCTGCATCAGCAGGCAGATTCTTTAACACTAGTGCCACCTGGGAAGCCCCTTTCATATTCTGTTTCCTTTAAATAAAAATGTAATGTTCTTAATTATCTGACACTGCTTCATTAACAACAACAAAAGTGTTTGTGTCTGTGCCAAGTCTCTTCAGTTGTGTCCCTCTTTGTGACCCTACAGAGTGTAGCCCGCCAGTCTCCTCTGTCCATGGGGATTCTCCAGGCAAGAATATGGAGTGGGTTGCCATGCCCTCCTCCAGGGGATCTTCCCAACCCAGGGATCGAACCCACATCTCTTATGTCTCCTGCATTGGTGGTGGTGGGGGGCGGTGTGGTTCTTTACCATGTGGGCCACCAGGGAAGCCTAACCACAAAAATACTTGTTAAGTATTGGACCATTAAGAAATGGTCTGACATTAAGTACGTTTGGAAACTTGGCCATTTGGGATGGCAGTTCCTTGGTGGCCTCAATTTCTTTCATTTCCTTAATCCTTAAGTCTTTTTGTGTGGAGGGGAGAAGGTTTAATTTCTGTGATTTATACTTTCCACATAGCCACACGTTTTATCAAAATTCTCCAATTAAAATAATTAAATTAATTAAATTAAATTAAATTAAATTAATTAAGAAAATTTTTCAATGTATCATCACAAATGCTTGAAAGAAATATCCTTTGTACAGAATAATACTTTCTGTATTATTCCTTTTTTCTCACTAAGGAGGTTACTCAGATATGTAATCTCTTCCCCCCAGGCAACAGCTCTCATATTTATTCACCAAGTTTACATTTAAGGCTGTTTTTCTGGGATTAAAGCATTGTCAAGAAAAAAACATTTATCTTGATTGACTTTTAAGGATAGTTTACTTTTTTATAAATATGTTTACTTCTGTTTGTGTTTTGTATTTGGAAACTGGTTTTGCTGTTTTCCTTTTTATTGCAATTCACTGAGGTTTTTGTTCAGAATTGGAGGCAGTGGCTTGCCAGACTGGTCCCATTTTCCAGGAGCTCCTTCCCTAGGTTGGAGAGTTACTGTTCAAGCCAGGGTTGCTTAGCCAGGCTTTTAAATACTCAGCTGGTGCACAAATGGCCCAAACAAGGCCTGCATCCTTCCTCTGGCACTATGGACCTGGTTTACAGAAGTCAGACTCTCAAAGCCCGGAAACTGAATTTTTTTCAACTTAGGTGCTGTAGATGGCGCCTGCAAAGTGCTCTCTAGGGCTAGGTGAAGGCTACAGAAGATTTTAGATAGTCTGATTATTCCATACCTTTCATTTGGCTCTTGCCAGGTAGAACTACACTATCACATATAACTACATTAGGTTATTGACAGGGTTTCCTGCATTACATTTCATTCAATCAGATGTTAGTTGCTCAGTTGTCTCCGACTCTTGGTGACCCCATGGACTGTAGCCCCCCTGGTTCCTCTGTCTATGGAATTCTCCAGGCAAGAATACTGGAGAGGGTAGTTTCCCTTCCCTAGGGGATCTTTGTGACCCAGGGATCAAACCTGGGTCTTCCACATTGCAGGCGGATTCTTTACCATCTGAGCTAGCTCCTTATTGCAAAATTCAGACTTAAATTGAAGAAAGTAGGGAAAACACTAGGCCATTCAGTTATGATCTAAATCTAATCCCTTACGATTATACAGTGGAAGTGACAAATAGATTGAAGGGATTATCTGATACAGAGTGCCTAAAGAACTATGGATGGAAGTTCATAACATTGTACAGGAGACAGTGACCAAAACATCCCAAAGAAAAAGAAAAGCAAGACAAAATTGTTGTCTGAGGCTACCTTGAACTTCCCTGGTGGTTCAGATGGTAAAGAATCCACCTGCAGTTGGTGAGACCTGGGTTCGATTCCTGGGTTGGGAAGATCCCCTCGAGGAGAGCATGGCAAGTCACTTTGAAAACAGACTATGATGAACACATAGAGATAGTATAGTAGATATCGCAAGCACAGATAACTCCCTAGGGTTTTGTGACTTGGTTTTCTGTACTTCATTTCATCCAGTCAGATGCTGCATCTACACAAGGCTTAACTTGCATACAATATTAAATATGGAAAATACGCTTGCCACTGCCTTTCTCTTTCTATCCTAGATTCTCTAAATTTCTGTCCTTCCCGGCTGAGCATTCCTCTCTATCTTTGCCCAGAAGGCTGGCAAGAAAGCCACTTCTAACACAGACAGGGATAGATGAATAGAGATAGCACAGTAACAATTGCAAGCACATATAACTCCCTAGAACGTTTTGACAAGTTTTATTTGCATTGCGTGAAATTAGACGTAGCTTGTAATGCAAGGCTATGGTTTTTCCTGTGGTCATGTATGGATGTGAGAGTTGGACTGTGAAGAAGGCTGAGCACCGAAGAATTGATGTTTTTGAACTGTGGTGTTGGAGAAGACTCTTGAGAGTCCCTTGGACTGCAAGGAGATCCAACCAGTCCATTCCGAAGGAGATCAACCCTGGGATTTCTTTGGAAGGAATGATGCTAAAGCTGAAGCTCCAGTACTTTGGCCACCTCATGTGAAGAGTTGACTCATTGGAAAAGACTGTGATGCTGGGAGGGATTGGGGGCAGGAGGAGAAGGGGACGACCGAGGATGAGATGGCTAGATGGCATCACGGACTCGATGGACGTGAGTCTGAGTGAACTCCGGGAGATGGTGATGGACAGGGAGGCCTGGCGTGCTGCAATTCATGGGGTCACAAAGAGTCAGACACGACTGAGCGACTGGACTGAACTGAACTGAACTGTATGCAAGGCCTTACTTAAATACAGCATATATAAACAGACCCTATAGATCTCCATTGCCTTACTTTTTCATTTCAAGATACTGTAAAGGTCTGTCCTTCTTAACTGAGCATTCCTCTAAGTCTATCTTTGCCCAGAAGGGTGGCAAGAAAGTTATTTCCAAAACAGGGAAGAATAGATGGATTGAGATAGTCCAGGAACTATTGCAAGCACATATAACTTTGTCAGCTTTTGTGACAGGGTTTCTTGTGCTGCATTTCATCCAATGAAATATTACCTCTACACAAGGCCTTATTTTCATTTGTTGTGGTTCAGTTGCTCAGTCATGTTCCACTCTTTGCAGCCCCATGATCTGCAGCGCAACAGGCTTCCCTGTCATTCACCATGTCAGGGGGCATGTTCAAACTCATGTTCGTTGAGTTGGTGATGCCATCCAGCCATCTTGTCCTCTATCATCCCCTTCTCCTCCTGCCTTCAATCATTCCCAGCATCAGGGTCTTTTCTAATGATTCACTCTTCTTCATCAAGTGGCCAAAGTATTTGACTTCAGCTTCAGCATCAGTCCTTCCAATGAATATTCAAGGTTGAAATGAACTATAATTCTAAAGGAACACAGATTACATTTATTTAAAGTTTTAGCTGTAGTCACTGAACTTGATTTTATTTTTTGCCTTTTTGGATTATAAACCATATGGAGCTACTTATCATTCCCACATTAATTTCAGGGGATCAAAGAGTTAGGTAAATGTGTTTTAAGTATATATTGAATATTACTTTTATGCTCCTCAGTACTCTCACTGTTTATTAGAATATCTTCCATATATAGTGTTTCATGATGGATTATCAATATAAATTATTTATGTGTGGTTTAATATGCCTCACAGCCGGACAAAGCGAAATCCTTTGCATTCCACTCCCCAAAGGTAGCCACTGCTACTGTTTGATTGGTACTTGGCATACAATTTTCTATGTATATTGAAATACACATACATAAATAGATACATTGGTCTACTCATCAACTGATTTACTAATTTGTTAGATATGAAATTGGAATCACAGAATAACACTGATCTGCTACTCACATTCTTCACTTAACAAGATGCGTGCTTTTAAATTGTTTTCATTAAGGTATAATTTAGAGAAAATAAAATTCACTCCTTTTAGTGTCCAGTTCTGTAAGCCTTGAAAGGTACATACAATCATATAACCACTACACAATCAGGATATGCAAGAGTTCCACTATGCCAAAAAAAAAAAAAAATCTCCTGTGCCTTTTTGTAGTTAACCTGAAAATGACCTATGTGTTTTCTGACTCCCCAATTTTTATAGCTCTAGATTTTTGCTTTTATTTTTATTTTAATAATGTTCTATGTATTTTTCATTTCCCTTGAGACTTCCTCTTTGACCCAGGAATTAAATACGTATTGTTCAGTTTCCCAGTTCTTGGAAATTTCATGTTATCTTTCTATTATTGATTTCTAGAGTTTTATTCCACTATTGTCGGATAACACAATTTGTTTGGTTTCAGTTTTTTTTAATTTATTAAGATTTGGTTCTTGACTCAGGATATAGTCTGTCTTGCTGAGTGTTCTGTATGCATTTGAAAAGAATGTGCATTCTGCTGTTGGGGTGGGCCACTCTATAAATGTCAATTAAATCTAGTTGGTTGATGGTGGTATTCAGTTCATCTATAACTTTGCTGACTTTTTACCTACTAATTCCAACTATTAGTGAGAGAGCAATATTGAAGATCGCAATTACAATTGTGGATTTGTCTATTCCCCTTTCAGTTCCTTCAGTTTCGCTTCATGTATTTTAAGACTGTTGTTAGCTATAATACATATTTATAATTATTGTATCTTCCTGGTGAATTGACTGATCCTCTTTATCCCTGGTAACTATGTTTTCAAGTTGATATTGTCTGATAATATAATCTATAGATTCTCCTGCTTTCTTCTGATCAGTGTTTGCATGGTGTATTTTTATTCATCGTTTTACTCTTAAGCTACCTATCATTGTATTTGAAGTGAATTTCTTGTAGACAATATATAGTTGGAACATTATTTGTGTTTCACATTGTTGTTTTTTAAATCCATTCTGACAATCTAGTTCATATAGTTATGCAGTTAGGCCATTGACAGTTAATTATTGGTGGTATGTTTTGACTTAGATCTACCACTTTATTTTCCATGTTTTGTTGGTCCTCTCTGTTTTTCACTACCCTCTTTCCCCTTTCTTGCTTTCCTCTGCGTTATTTGAATGCCTTTGAGTATCTCATTTTAATTTTTTTACTCTGATTTTGAATATCTCTCTTTGTAGAGCAACATTTTTGTGGTTGCTCTGTGGATTATAAACTACTACTGAACTTTTCATAGTCTATTTAGAGTCATTATGTTACCACTTCGATTGATATGTAGAAACCTCACCTTAATATGTCCTGTTACCACCCCCCTTTATGCTATATTTGCCTTATGCATTATATCTATATTGAAATGTACCTAGGTATCTACTATAGCTAATTTATTGAAAACTCCATCAGTCAACATTATATTTCGCTGCGATTTTCCACTTCAGGGTCCAACTCTCACACATCCGTACATGACTAGTGAAAAAAGTATAGCTTTGATGATATGGACCTTTGTCAACAAAGTGATGTCTCTGCTCTTTAATATACTGTCTAGATTTGTCATAGCTTTTCTTCCAAGGAGCAAGCATCTCTAATTTCATGGCTATTGTCACCATCTGTAGTGATTTTGATGAATTCTGTCACTGTTTCCATTGTTTCCCCATCTATTTGCCATGAAGTGAAGGGACTGGATGCCAGTCCCATCTTCGTTTTTTGAATGTTGAGTTTTAAACCAGCTTTTTCATTCTCCTCTTTCACCTTCATCAAGAGGCTCTTTAGTTCCTTATCACTTTCTGCCATTAGAGTGTTATTATCTGCATATCTGAGGCTGTTGATATTTCTCACAGCAATCTTCATCCCAGCTTGAGCTTCATCCAGCCCTGGCATCTCATATGATGTATTCTGCATAGAAGTGAAATAAGCAGGGTGACAACATACCGCCTTTTTGTACTCCTTTCCCAATTTGGAAACAGTCTGTTATTCCATATCTGGTTCTATTACTTCTTGTCCTGCACACAGGTTTCTCAAGAGATGGATAAGGGGGTCCAGTACTCCCATCTCTAAGAATTTTCCACATTTTGTTGTGAGCCACATAGTCAAAGGCTTTAGCATAGTCAATGAAGCAGATGTGTTTGTGGCGGGGGGGGGAGGGGGGAGGAGGATTCCCTTGCTATTTCTATGATCCAATGGATATTACCAATTTGATCTCTGGTTCATCTGCTTTTTCTAAATCCAGCTTGTACATCTGGAAGTTCTTGGTTTACATACTGATGAAGCCTGCTGCTGCTGCTTCGTCACTTCAGTCGTGTCCGACTCTGTGCAACCCCATAGATGGTAGCCCACCAGGCTCCCCTGTCCCTGGGATTCTCCAGGCAAGAACACTGGAGTGGGTTGCCATTTCCTTCTCCAATGCATGAAAGTGAAAAGTGAAAGTGAAGTTGCCTAGTCGTATCCAACCCTCAGTGACACCATGGACTGCAGCCTTCCAGGCTCCTCCATCCATAGGATTTTCCAGGCAAGGGTACTGGAGTGGGTTGTGTTGAAGCCTAGCCTGAAGTATTTTGAGGATTATCTTGCTAGCATGTGAAATGAGTGAAGTTGTGCCATAGTTTGAACATTCTTTGGCATTGCCTTTCTTTGGAATTGGAATGAAAACTGACATTTTCCAGTCCTGTGGCCACTGCTGAGTTTTCCAAATTTGCTGACATACTGGAATCTCTTTAAAAAACTAATAATAGAGTTGCCATATTATTCAGCAACTCCACTCCTGGGCATATATCTTAAAAAAACTCTAATTTGTAAAGATACATGCATCCCAATATTCATAGCAACACTTTTAACAGTAGCCAAGACTTGGAAGCAACCTAAATGTCCATCAGCAGATGAATGGATAAAGAGGATATATATAATATTCCTATATATAGATAGGAATATTATTTGGCCATAAAAAAGAATAAAATTAATGCCATTTGCAGCATCATAGATGAACCTAGAGATCATCATACTAAGCAAAGTAAGTCAGAAAGAGAAAGGCAAATATCATATGCTATCACTTATATGTGGAATCTAAAATATACAAGTGAACTTATTTACAAAACAGATACAGACTCACATGCTTAGAAAACACTCTTACAGTTACCAATGGGGGAAAGGGGAGCAGGGAGGGACAAATTAGGAGTTGGGAATTAGCAGATACACACTAACATCTATACAACAAGGTCCTACTGTATAACACAGGGAACTATATTCAATATCTTATAGTAAATCATAATGAAAAAGAATATTAAAAAGGATATATGTATATATATGTATAACTGCGATTCATGGGGTCACAAAGAGTTGGACACGGCTGAGCAACTGAGCTGAACTGAACTGATGTATAACTGAATCACTTTGCTCTATACTAGAAACTAACACATTGTAAATAAACTATACTTCAATTAAAAAGCAATATCAGTTCAGTTGCTCAGTCATGTCCAGCTCTTTGTGACCCTGTGAATCACAGCACGCCAAGCCTCCCTGTCCATCACCAACTCCCGGAGTTCATTCAAACTCATGTCCAATCAAGCAATAATTTGGGCAGCACTGAATGCCAGGGTTCAGCGAGATTAGAGTATTTAGAACCCTGGTAGCTTCAGGATATAATGGGACAAGTTTTGGGGTTATTTCAAGTTTAAGTACTGTGCAGGCATTCAAAGCAGTTTCCCTGGTCTACTTCACCTCTCCTAACTTCTTACCCTTATCTGAAGTATAGGATTAAACAGGTAACTGAATAAGTGTTAAGTTTAAAGTAAATACAATTTAGAGTACCACTTGTCTACATTAATTTTATAAATATTAATTTTCTTACCCTCCATATCGTGTTTCATAGGGGAAACATCTGTTATTAATTCACACAATCCCCATACTCAATTCTCTTGACCCTAGGGGTAGGATTTCATTGCTTTCATCATTATCAATCATCATTACCATCATCATCACCATCACCAAGAGCAGTTGTCCTATGGGGGATTTTAAATGACCTGTCCTTTGATAACCCTGTATGCGAGACAGCAAAAGAGACACAGATGTATAGAACAGTCTTTTGGACTCTGTGGGAGAGGGTGAGAGTGGGATGGTTTGGGAGAATGGCATTGAAACTTGTATATTATCATATGTGAAATGGATCGCCAGTCCAGGTTCGATGCATGATACAAGGTGTTTGGGGCTGGTGCACTGGGGTGACCCAGAGGGATGGGATGGGGAGGGAGGTGGGAGGGGGGTTCCATGTACACCCATGGTGGATTCATGTCAATGTATGACAAAACCAATACAAGTTGTATAGTAATAAGCCTCCAAAAAAATAAATAAATAAAGTGAAAAAAAATGACCTGTCTTTAACTCCTGGTGGCCTATCACCTACATAAGAGGTCACTGTGTATATGTAGTGCTTGTCAATTTTCTCTCATTATCAGGAGCCTTTTTTTTTTGCCTAATCACCTCTAACCCGACTCCCCAGCAGAATGTGAGATTTCTAATACTCCAGACGTAGTTGATCTGTTTGTGTACTGTGGCTGTGGTCCTTCGGAGGTTCACAGACCATTGTGGGTTTTGTTTTGTTTTATGGTCTGCACCACACGGTTTGTGGGATTTTAGTTCCCTGACTAGGGATGGAACCCAGGCCCTCAGCAGTAAGAGGGCAAAGTCTTAACCACTGGACTTCCAAGGAATCCCCTCACAAGCCATTGCAATATCTAGGAAATCTGATCCTCAAGAACCCATCTTTGATCCCTTGGGCATGGTGTCATCTGTTGAGAATGCATGGTATATTGTGATTAAGGCAAAAGCTGGAATCCCATTCCTTCTACATCCATCCCATGATCCCCATTCAAAAAATGTCATGATCAGATACCAGGCCTCGATGGACCATCCATGGATCCACTCAAAGCATTGATATGGAGCCACGCTCAAGTCCCTACACTTGGAGGGACCTGTAGACCTCCAACCTCATCCCTCTCTGAGAGAAATCTCACTTCCTTCTCTATTACCTGAGATATCCATTCTCCCAACTAGGTAGCCTGCCAGACTCCTCTATCGAAGGGATTATTCAAGCAAGAATACTGGAGTGGGTTGCCATGGCCTCCTCCAGGGGATCTTCCTGACCCAGGGATCAAACCTGCATCTCCTGTGTCTCTTGCATTGCAGTTGGATTCATTACTGGCTGAGCCACCAGGGAAGCCCAGTCATTTCCATAAGTTTTCACAAAGGACAGAAGAAACACTGGCTTCAGATAACTTCTGCTTCCTGCTCTGTTATAAATCTCCCATGTAGCAGGGGGCAGGAGCCCAAGGCCTGGTTTCCTGCTGCAGGAGGGTAAACACAGGGAGAGCAAAGATTAACCAATTCGGAAGTACATGTCCTGATACCTTTGCTAAAGCTCTGCCACCAGCAATCAAAGGTGCCCAGGCTGCCAGGTCCCAATCCTGGCTCTGGCAATTTGCATGGGGAGCAACTTCTTGTCCATTTTTCTCTGTGCTCAGGAGCACATGCTTTGGAGTCGCACACATCCACGAAGAGATGATAATGACACCTCACTAGTGGGGATGTTGTGATATGAAACCCAGTCACTAACATGAAGAACCTAGATCTGGGCCCCTCTAAACAATCTGCCTCATAAATAGTAGTAGCTCTTTCCTTTGTTGACTAGAGAACTTATGTGGTCCTGACCTGCCCCTTCAGTCAGGGTCCCTTACTCAGATTGCAGGTCAGAATCACCTTGGGGATCTTTTTCTAAACCCTCATATTAATTTCCCTTGTTGGTGGAAATAGGGCTTCTGTATCAAAAGCCATTCAACTTATTTAGGCATAATGACATGGGCCTTAAGAAATACATATGCCCATTTGGCACCAATAGTGTATGGCATTGTCCATTTCCCCTTCATTCTACCAGCATCAGTCATTAGCAGCTTTTGTCTTTACTTCCATATAGGATCTCTTCATTTTCCCCAGACAAGTCCCAGTGGAAGAGTCACCTCAGAAGCTGTGTCCTTAAACTTATAGATTCACACACTCCTTTGCTAGGGTTGCCAGATTTAGCAAGTAAACACACAGGATGCCCAGTTGTACTTGAACTTCAGATGAACAAAGAAATATTTCATGCAAAAAATCTACACTAAAAATATTTGTTATTTCAAATTCAAATTTAAATGGTTTAAGTATAATCCATTATTAAGTATAACCCTACAAATGGAGTGATCAGGAGGAGAACCAAGATGCTCTTGTCAACAGCACCAGCTGAGTCCCCAACAGAAGCCAGCACCAATGCTCATCTACATGAATGAGCTTTCTTGGATGTACTAGCCTAGTGGAGCCTCCAGCTGACAACAGCCGCAGGTGAGACTCCACATGGAGCAGAAAACCACCCACAGTATCCTGAGAGATTAAAATATGGCTATTGTTTTGGTGGTGTTTGTCAAACAGAAATGGATATCTGAACCATATGGTTTTGGTGATTTCTCTTTTTCTCCAGTTTGTAACTATTGGATAAGACAGGGATTTGCTGATCTTTGAAGGTTTGGTAGGATTTCATAATTTTGGCTATAGCCTGTGTGTGGGTTTATATGTGGGGATAGGTTTTGAACATTTCCTCAATTCCTTTTTGGATTCCCAGCATAAATTTTCATGATGTATGATTTTCATCATACTCTTGGAATTTTAGAAATTCTTTTCAACCCCGTTGCCCAGACAAGTCTTTGCTGCTTGTGAAAGGAAGAAGAGGGTATTTCTACAAACTGCTCCCTGAGATGCATAGAAAGCCATATCCTCAGAAGAAGGCATTGTGAGTACACAGTCAGAACAAGCAGTGTTTACCCATTTTGAGAAGAGTTTCTCAAAGATGGTGTCCTGAAACACTTTCTCCTGCTACCAGGATAGACTTGCAAGGAAGCCACTCTTCTTGAGTACACATAGGATGCCTTCACTAGAAAGCAGAGAGATATGCATTGCAGTTCTGGTCCTTCAGGACTGTCCTGGTACATCAGTGCAGGGTAGATAAATCTGTGCAGTTCTGGGGTTCATGAATATGAAGCCCACTTGCCTTGTGTGAAATCTAAGGCACATTCTACACTATCAGCTTTATAAGGAACAAAGTTGATGAATTTTTCTTATTTTTCATATTTCCTAATTGGTTTAGAGTCAAGACGTGAAAGAGTGTATTTTTAGGGCCTCTTAAAAACTCAACCATTTTGGAGCAAAATCGTAGGAATAGTTTGGGAGTCAGTGAGACAGAAAAGAGGAGAAGAGCTGTGGATTTGTTTGTTGATGGAGAAGGCGATGGCACCCCACTCCAGTACTCTTGCCTGGAAAATCCCAGGGATGGAGGAACCTGGTTGGCTGTAGTCCATGGGATCTCGAAGAGTTGGACACGACTGAGCAACTTCACTTTGACTTTTTACTTTCATGCATTGGAGAAAGAAATGGCAACCCACTCCAGTGTTCTTGCCTGGAGAATCCCAGGGACGGGGGAGCCCGGTGGGCTACTGTCTACGGGGTCACACAGAGTCGGACACGACTGAAGTGACTTAGCAGCCACTCCTGAGGGCAGAGCAAACATGTGCTCTATAAGGGCAGCTTGCTTCAAGAGCTTTGATGGGAGAGGGCCTCCGCTGTGCAACTTGTTTGTTCATACAACCTCACTAATCAGGGAAATGATTCTCTAGGTAGAGGAGTGAATGTATGGAGAGGTCACATGGGTTTGGTCTGGCCTGTTCCTCTATGGTGAAAGAAAATATCAGGAATGGAGGATAAAAATTTCCCAAGAAAAACCAATGTATGGTTTAAATGACTTAGTTTTCTGCCTATTAAATGTTCCAGGTTTGCTTGCCTGAAATCGCTCTGAGATTTCCTCATTGACATTTTTCTGTATGTATCTACATCAGTCACATGACCAGAGACAGGTTATTTCTTTGCAGATGGCTAACTGCTTAGCATGGACTGTGACAGTACACATTCACCCTCAGAGGGAGGGTAACTCATCTCCCAGACCCCTAGGGTATTTCCCTGGGTCTCTCTGTTCTGATAATACGTCCCTGGTGGTGGTTTAGTCACTAAGTCGTATCCGACTCTTGCGACCCCATTGTCTGTAGCCTGCCTTTGTCCATGGATTTGTCCAAAGGCTCCTTTGTCCATGGATTTGTCCAAAGGCTCCTTTGTCCATGGATTTCCCATGCTAGAATACTGGAGTAGATGTCCATCTCCAGGGGATCTTCCTGACATAG
Source organism: Capra hircus (assembly GCF_001704415.2). NCBI lineage: Eukaryota > Metazoa > Chordata > Mammalia > Artiodactyla > Bovidae > Capra > Capra hircus. Next base: position 37,322,511 of record NW_017189517.1, on the reverse strand, counting down.
GAATCGAGACCCTCCACCCCTCCCCTACATTCTTGTACCACCTGGGAAGCCCTATACTGTCTCTTTCAGTTCAGTTCAGTTCAGTCGCTCAGTCGTGTCAGACTCTTTGCGACCCCATGAATAGTAGCAGAGAGTGAAATTGAAGTTGCTCAGTCTTTTCCGATTCTTTGCGACCCCATGGACTGTAGCCTGCCAGTTCCTCTGTCCGTGGGATTTCCCAGGCAAGAATACTGGAGTGGGTTGCCATTTCCTTCTCCAGGGGATCTTCCCAACCTAGGGATCGAACCCAGGTCTCTCGCATTGCGGGCCGACTCTTTACCCTCTGAGCCACCAGGGAATCCCCTACTGCCTCTTTAGTTCAATTCAGTTAAGTCGCTCAGTCTTATTCGACTCTTTGTGATCCCATGGACTGCAGCACGCCAGGCCTCCCTGTCCAACACCATCTCCCGGAACTTGCTCAAACTCATGTCCATTGAGTCGGTGATGCCATCCAACCATCTTATCCTCTGTCGTCCGGTTCTCCTCCCGCCTCCAATCTTTCCCAACATCAGGGTCTTTTCAAATGAGTCAGTTCTTCGCATCAGGTGGCCAAAGAATTGGAGTTTCAGCTTCAGCATCAGCCCTTCCAATGAATATTCAGGACTGATTTCCTTTAGAATTGACTGGTTGGATCTCCTTGCAGTTCAAGGGACTCTCAAGAGTCTTCTCCAACACCACAACTCAAAAGCATTAATTCTTCGGCGCTCAGTTTTTTTTTTAATAGTCCAACTCTCACATCCATACATGACTACTGAAAAAACCATAACTAGACGGACAACCGCAATAGTCTCTTTAAAGGAAACGCATTTTCTAACCACAAGCACATATTTTGTCCCTCCAAACTGGACAGATTTTTGTTAGTTGCCGGGGTCCCAGTCTAGTGGCCCTAATGAATATGTTTTCTCGGTTGCAGCCTGAAGAGCTGAGGCTTTTTACTTTAAGCTAAAGATAGGGGGTGCAGGAGGGTGGGAGGGTATTGGTATTTAAGGTGGTAGAGGATCTCCCGGTGCCTGGCGGTTACCATAGAAACGTGACGTCAGCAAGGCGACCTTGACGACTTTTTAATGGAGACAGAAGCGCCTGGCGAGGAGAGCAGGTTTCTTCTTCAGTTGTTTGGAACTGATTTGGGAGAGTGAGTTCCTGTGGGGGGCGCTGAACCGCCCTGGGGTGTGGGGAAACAAAGGGATCCCACTCAAGTGGCCGCTTTCCCACTTTGGGTCTCGGGGCCCCGCTGTCTCGTAGGTAAAGCACTGGGGTCCCGCCCGGCCCCTGTGAGTGCGGTGTCCTGCGCCAGGGGTGTCCTGGAGCCACTTTCCTCCTAAATGCAGGAGCGCGGGAGGTGATACAGGTAGCGACTCTCTCTGAGCCTCAGCTTTCCCCTCTGTAACATGGGGATAAGAATGTTTTCCCCACAGGATCGCTGAGAACGTTCAGTGATAACACATGAGTAAGCCGATGGCCCTCTGGTTGTGGGATCATGGACGTCTTTATGAATTCTGGCCACTTTTTATTCCGTTTCCACTTTGTTGTTAAGGGATAGATGAGAAAAGAAGAAAAAGTCCGTGGTGGGAAACTCGTAACATCTGGTTGTTATGATCACTACCCAATGGTTTCAGTGTCATTGTCATAACCCAGCACGTGCCTAGCATGGTGAGGGGCACACAGTTACACCAGTAAACCATGGTGACTGCTGGATGTGTCTTCCCTGTGCAGCCCTCATGCTGATCGCCTTGCTCATATTAAGTGTCTGAAGGAGGCAGCTTCTGATCAGTTTCCTGGTGGCTGATGAAACTTCTACTGCAGGTTAAAGGCCCGCGGTCCTCTGGAGACCCCAACATTTCACATCTTCAGTTGGATATGACGCCTGATTCAAATGAGTTCATACCTATGATAAAAGTATGTTGTGGGATATCTCTGTAAGGTTCACAAACTAGCCTAAAAGTAGCTACTTTGATCTCATGGGAAAGAGTTGGAAAGTGGGAATACATTCCATCAGCTGCTACATGCTTTTCAGTCACCCTTGAGGCCCATCTGAGAGAAGCCTTTTTTTTCTTTTTTGTGCTTTAAAGCAATTGTTTGTCCAACTGGGAAGGCAGTTGGTCTTTAACATTCATTTGTAGTAAATAGAGTTAAAGAAATAAATATACATTATAAATAACAATAATCAGTGATTCCCTGTGTCTCTTATATCGGTATGCAAATATGCAGTAGTTAGGACTTTCTAATAATTTGACATTAAAATGTAGATTGTTCTCTGCTGCAGATAGGTTTTTTTTTTCCTTTTTATAATGACGTGTCTTTTAGAAAAACAGACAATTTCCAAGTGCTAGTTTAAAATGTCAGCCATAGAATTTATTATTTAAAAACAAAAACTTTTACTTTAGAGTTTGTCCTAACATAATAATACTCAGCCACATTCCCTGAAATAACCAATTCCTGTTAAATATCATTATGATTTCCCTGGGATGTAATATTTTTATTTCTGTACTTCAGAAAGAAATGAACATTTAGTTTACCCTCATACTTGGGTATATTTTATTGCACATGATTATTTTGGTTATATGGAGCATGACCAATTTGATAAGATATAATGTGAATCTGTTAATACTACAAGAGCCTAACTGTAATAATTTTTCACCTGATTTATTTAATTGCATCAGAATTATGAATATATAAATATATTTCAAATATTTTATTGAGGTATGGTCAACATGCAATATACTGTGCATATTTAAAGTATATGGTCTAAGTTTTGATATATGCATGTACCTGTGAATCTAATACTACAGTCAAGATAATAAACATATCTATCATCTCAAAAAGCTTCCTTGTGCTCTTAGGTAACTGGCCCACCAAGCTCTCCTCTGCCTCTCTCCCTACTTCAACCTACCTCATTCATAGGCTTCCACTGACTTTTGTCACTGTAGATTAGCTTTCCTTTCCTATAATGTGGAACTATCCCATTATTTGGATATATAACAATTTGTTCTGTCCATTCACCTGTTAATGGATATTTAGGTTGTTTCCAATTTGGGGCTCTTGGAAATATACCTTCTATGAACATTTGTATATAATTCTTTCCCAGGACATATATTTTCTCTTTCTATATAAATACTTATAACAGCAATGGCTGGGTCATATGGTAGTTGTAAAATTAAATATGTAAGAAACTGCTAAACTTTTTTCCTGAGTAGTCAGAGCATTTTTCATTGCCACCGCAGTGTATGAGATATGAGAGTTCCATCATCCACAACCTTGCCAGTATTTGGTATGGTCATTCTTTTTAATTTTGGATTGGACTTTCACAGAGGGGTGTAGTGATTTCTCATAGTTTTCATTTATATTTTCCTGATGACTAATGATGATGAGCATCTTTTCATGTGCTTGTTTGACAGGTGTATATCTTAGGTGAAGTATCTGTTCAAATATTTTGTCCACTTATTTATTGAAGTGTCTGTTTTTTACTGATCTCTGTGAGATTTTTAATTCTGAATAACAGATCTGTGAATTACAAATATTTTTTCTCATTCCCTCAATGGCTTGTCTTTTTATTCTCTCAACAGTGTTCTTAGAAGAACATACGTTTTAATTTTGTGGAAATTCAGTGCATCAGTTTGTTCATTTATGGTTTTGAACTTGCTTTTGATGTCATATATAAGAAATCTTTACAAAACCTAAGGTCACAAGAATTTGCTACTGTAATTTTTCTAGAGTTTTAAAATAGTTTTAGCTTTAATGTTTACATCAGTCATTCTTTTTGAGTTAACTTCTGTATGTAGTGCATTATATGGATCAAAGTTGACACTCAGATGCTCAGTCATGTCCATCTCTTTGTGACCCCGAGGGACCATAGCCTGCCAGGCTCCTCTGTTCATGGGATTTCCCAGGCAAGAATATGGAGTGGGGTGCCAATTTCCCTCTCAGGGAATCTTTCCTACACAGGGATCTATCCCGCGTCTCTTGCATCTCCTGCATTGGCAGGTGGATTCTTCACCACTACTGCCACCTGGGAAGCCCCATCGATCACAGTTTATGGTGCATATGGCTATCTACTTGTCCCAGCACCATTTGTTGAAAAGACTCCTTTTTATGCTGAATTGCCTTTGTAGCTTTGTTGAAAATCAGTTGCCCATATATATGTGGGTCTATTTCTAGAATTTTAATTTTATTCCTTTGATACACATTCCTACCTTCATCCCGATACCACAATGCCTTGATGACTATAGATTTATGAGTTTTGAAATAAGATAGTGCTTATCCTTCAGCCTTTTGTTTTCAAAGTTCCTTTTTGTAGACTAAGCCCTTTGCATTTCAATTACTTTTTAGAATAATCTTGTCAATTTCTTTTTAAAAAAAATGAACACTTTGATTTTTATTGGGGTTGCAAGGAATCTATAGATCAGTTTGGGAAGAATAGACATCTTCACAATACTGAGTCCTCTGACCCAGGAGGATGACATATCCCTTGATTTATTTAGGTCCACTTTAATTTTCTCAGCAATGTTTTATAGTGTTCAGAGTTTAGGCCTTGCACATTTGTGGACACAGATGTACAATATAGGTTATCTTTATGTAGATAATACTTTTGATGATATTGTCATGGGAATATTTTTATTATAATTTCCAGGTATTATATTTTCACTGAATGTGTCAGTAGCTGACTATTGCTGGGAAATCTTTTTGGTTGAAAGCACAAGTTACACTAGGATGGAAAAGATACTTGAGTTTTAATACCTGTATTAGTCAGAGTTCTCAAAGAGAACCAATAGGATGTATATATAGAGAGATTTATTTTAAGGAGACATTAGTTTGTGGAGTCTGATGGGGAAAACTCAGGAAAGAGTTTTAGTTGAAGTCTGGAGGTAGTCTGCTGGTAAGCCATGAGGAGCTGATGTTGTAGATGGAGTCCAAAGGAGGGGATTCCCTCGCAGTCCAGGGTTAGGACTCTGCACTTTCACTGCTGAGAGCCTACATTCAATCCCTGGTCAGGGAACTGAAATCTCACAAGTCACGTGGCAGCATGGCCAAAAAGAAGAAAAAAATCCAAAGGAGCTTAATTGTGAACCCATGTGGGAAAGCAGTCTGTGGTTGCAGGTGGGAAGGGAGGACCAGTGTATTTTTTGAGCAATTACATTAATAGAGACACACCAGCTATGAGAGACCTCTGTATGAAGTAAAGTCGCTCAGTCATGTCCGACTCTTTGCGGCCCCGTGGACTGTAGCTCGCCAGGCTCTTCTGTCCATGGGATTCTCCAGACAAGAATACTAGAGTGGGTTGCTATTTCCTTCTCCAGGGGATCTTCCCAACCCAGGGATTGAACCCGGGTCTCCTGCATTGCAGGCAGATGCTTTATCCTCTGAGCCACCAGGGAATAGTACACTAATGTCAGATGTGTAGGTCAGGATTTTTCCAAGGGTGGTCCATAGACAACTTCATCAAAACTGTTCAGGGGTGCCTGTTGAAACAGCCAATTTCTGGGCTCACCTTGGGTCTGCTGTATCTAAAATAGGGAGGTGGATTGGGAGGGTGTGTATGTGTTGAATAATTTCTCCTGTTGGTTGTGATATCATTCAAGTTGGCAAAGCACTGCTGTGGCTTTGCAAGAAGGTTTTACAAGTTTTAATCCTTTAATGTATAATTTTGGTGTCAACTTCTCCCTCCTACAACTCAAATTTAAATATCTGCATTTGATCCTGGTAGGTAGAAAAGTCCGACAAAGGTCCATATATTCAAAGCTATGGTTTTTCCGATAGTCATGTATGGATGTGAGATGGCTGAGTGCTGAAGAATTGATGCTTTCGAACTGTGGTGCTGGATAAGACTCTTGAGAGTCCCTTGGACAGCAAAGAGATCAAACCAGTCAATCCTAAAGGAAAGTAACCCTGAATATTTATTGGAAAGACTGATGCTGAAGTTGAAGCTCCAATACTCTGGCCACTTGGTGCAAACAGCTGATTCATTGGAAAAGACCCTGATGCTGGGAAAGACTGAGGTCAGGGGGAGAAAGAGGCGACAGAGGATGAAAATGGTTGGATGGCATCATCGACTCAATGGACATGAGTTTGAGCAAACTCTGGAGATGGTGAAGGACAGGGAAGCCTGGTGTGCTGCAGTCCGTGGGGTCACAAAGAGTCGGACATGATGGAGCGACTGAACAACAACAACAAGGGTAAAAATGGGAACACTTCTTTCTTTTCAGTAATGCTTATTCAGCATCTTATATGGGAGGGACTGCAGTAGTTTCCCAAGGCTGCCATGACAAAGTACCACAAGCTGGGTGGCTTAAACAATAGAAATGTATCGTCTCACAGTTCTGGAGGTGAGAAGCCTGAAATCAATGTGTTAAAAGGGCCATGCACCCTCTGAAACCAGTTGGGGAATCTGTCTAAGCTTCTTCCTAGCTTCTGATGGCAATCTTTGCATTTCTTGGCTTGGCGCTGTATAACTCCAACCTCTGCTTGCATCATCATATGGTGTTATCCCTGTTCTTCTGTCTTCATGGGGCTGTCTTATAAGGACACTACTCACATTGTTTTAGTATGTTTATACTACTCCAGTATGACCTCATCTTAACTAACTACATATGCAGCAGCCATAGTTCCAAGTCAGGGGCACTGGGAATTAAGACTTCAACATATCTTTTTGGGTTGACATTTCAACCCATCACATTCACTGAAACTAGTTTCTGGGGATGCGACACAGTGAATAAGAAAGGGCAGTATCCCTAGAGCTTTTACTCTAGTTTGAGAAACTGGCAATAAGCAAGGAAACAAATCAATAAGCTGGACTAATTTGTATGGGAATAAATGCTTGCAACAAAATAAAATCCATTAGTAGAAAATTACAAGGACAGGGATCGTTGTAGACACAGTTGTCAGTGAAGCTCTTTCTTGGGATGTGATATTCGAGTTGAGTCCAAATGACAAGCTTGATTACAGACAAATGGAAACTTTTCATAAAAATATCAAAACTCGAATGTCCTTATGAAAATTGTACCATTTATTGAGCTGATATTGTGTGCCTCATGCCACTCTAAGTATTTGCATGTATTAATTAATTCTCAAAGCAACAACCCATGAGGTAAAGACAGTTCTTCTTAAAGGAGAAAACTGAGGCCCAGAGAGTTTCTTTCATTCTCCTATAGTACAGAGAGAGCCAGCTATCCCAAGGTTTTTGCAGTTGAATTTTTTAAATTATGTAATTCCTCACCATTTATCCTTTTAGAAACCAAAACACAAGGCAGTATTTTTTACTTTGAACTTCTTTCTTCTATGATCAGTTCTGTATAATTGCTGTTTTGCAGATGAGGCACTTGAGTGACTATGAGGTGAAGTAAAAGTGTTCAAATTCATACCATTTTGTAAGTGGTAGAATGATGGCTTGGACGTGGTCTGTCTCCAGAGCCCACACTCCTCGCCATTATACTTAGGAAGAAGAAAGAGACATTTGTTGAACTATGTCAGCCCCTGTTAGTTGTTGTTAGGTGAAAACTATGTTTTGGTAGGCATTTTTGCATATACAGAGTGTATTTATTTAACAAAAATGTGAAGATAATGATTGTAAAAATTAGAAGATAATATTCATCACAGTTTCTATGCATTAGACAATGTGGTATTTTCCATCTTTCTCCTTTTGTTGTTCTTATAGATACGTGGTAGCAGCTTATGGTGGTTTTAAGCTTAATTTCTCTGAAATCTTGATCTCTTTTCATCCAAATGTCCTTTTTAAAATCTCTGTTTATTTACTTATCAAGCTGGTCTTTTTCCTGTGGAGTCTGCATTCTGGATTACGCTGATTATGTCTCTATTGTGCTGTTAGTTCTATTGTTCTGGCTCATCCTATTTCCTTTAAATTGGTGATTACTGTACATATAGAGGCTTGCTCAGATTCAGATTTGTGGAAAAACTACCTGAGATGTGGTGGTGTACTTCCTATAGCCCTATATCAGGAGCCTCTTCATTTCTGTCCTTCCTCCTCTGTCCTTGAGACTGATCACTGGGTCCAGATGTTGTCTGATCCATCTATTATGACATTTCCCATCTGCCTTTTAACTCATGTTTTCTTAGCCTTTTAAGATGATGACCTCGATCTGTATTTCATTAATGGTTGCAAATGGTAATATTTTAATTCTATAATTTCTTTTCCATTTATTAGCTGGATTTCTTCTATAAGACAAACTTCCTCTCATCAACTATGAGGTTACACTGATGTCTGGTTGACACAGAAGAGAGGAATTAATGCTTAATTCTTTTGCAGCATTTCTACTTTTCCAGATGGTGAGTTTTTTCTGTGGGATCCTCCAAAGGTGAAAATTGAGTTGTCTTTTTTTTCTTTTAGAGTGTCATCATATGCTCTAGATGTTTATATACTTGATGTTTAATCCATTGCAGGTATTAACATTTTTGATGTTCAAATTGTTCTATTTTTGGACTGTGAGAGCCTTTTGGTTGGCTTCTGAGTCTTTAGGGTGGCTATTGTCTCCTTGACATGTGTTCTAGTATGAGAGTTTGGTTCAGACTCATCTGCTACAATCCCCACTTAGTCCCGGAATCATCCTTTTCTCCAAAGAATGCCAGTTCCTTTTAGTGTGAAATGTGTCTAATTCAATCTGAGCAAGTAGAGTTGCTCTTTACTACTGGCTTGGTCATTGTTTGTTGTCCTTTTTAGTACCTGGAGTCAGTAATTATGTATTGTATTTTTAATGAGAATATATATCATCTTCCATCCTGAGCTGCTGCTCTGTCATCTTATAGGTAATCACTTTTATGAATTTGAGTTTTAACTTTCAATTTTAAAAAATATAGTCAATTACAATATATATATATTTATTTCTCCCCACATTGCAAGGTGGGTTCTTAACCACTGGACCACCAGAGAAGTCCATAACTCACAGTTAATAAAGAAATGTGATGTAGATTCAGGAGTAAGCAGGAAATTAAAACTACCTATATATCCTTTCATTCTCTTTATACATGTATGATGGAGAAGGAAATGGCAGTCCACTCCAGTTTTCTTGCCTGGAGCATTCCATGGACAAAGGAGCCAGCAGACTATACTCCATGGGGTTGCAAAGAGTCAGACATGACTAAGCAACTATCACTCACACACTCACATACACACTACGAATTCTTTAAAGGGCATTGGGATCATACAATAGTTAATTTTTATAATCTTCTTTAAAGGAAACTTTTTGTTTCTATTTCTAAAAATTGTCTCTTCATTGGAAAAAATAACCCATGGAAAATGAGGAGAGATGCCTCTAAGTAGATGTGTGTGACTATATAGTGGGTCATCTAGGAAGTGGCAAATTGATACCTGCCTCACAGATCTGTTGTGAGGAATAATGAACAAACCGATAGAAGATATCAGTTTTTCAATATTATAAAAGTTCAACAAATATATGTATCATTTCTCCTGTGTTTTCCCCCAAGGAAAGAGATGACTTGAATAAGATGAGCTCATAGAGATCATTTGGATTTGAAGGAGCAGAAAGGAAATGTATGTTATGAATGTTATGCCATGTATCTTCTCTTTCAGAGCTTCTATAGGTTCTGAAATGGACACACCCATTTTCTTTCTTTCTTTTTTTTTTATTGGAGTTTCAGCTTTTTTCTTTAAGGTCTTTTTTTTTATTTTTTTTATTTTTACTTTATTTTACTTTACAATACTGTATTGGTTTTGCCATACATTGACATGAATCCACCACGGGTGTACATGCGTTCCCAAACATGAACCCCCCTCCCACCTCCCTCCCCATAACATCTCTCTGGGTCATCACCGTGCACCAGCCCCAAGCATGCTGTATCCTGCATCGGACATAGACTGGCGATTCGATTCTTACATGATAGTATACATGTTTCAATGCCATTCGCCCAAATCATCCTACCCGCTCCCTCTCCCTCTGAGTCCAAAAGTCCGCTATACACATCTGTGTCTTTTTTGCTGTCTTGCATACAGGGTCGTCATTGCCATCTTTCTAAATTCCATATATATGTGTTAGTATACTGTATTGGTGTTTTTCTTTCTGGCTTTCTTCACTCTGTATAATCGGCTCCAGTTTCATCCATCTCATCAGAACTGATTCAAATGTATTCTTTTTAACGGCTGAGTAATACTCCATTGTGTATATGTACCATAGCTTTCTTATCCATTCATCTGCTGATGGGCATCTAGGTTGTTTCCATGTCCTGGCTATTGTAAACAGTGCTGCGATGAACATTGGGGTACATGTGTCTCTTTCAATTCTGGTTTCCTCGGTGTGTATGCCCAGCAGTGGGATTGCTGGGTCATAAGGCAGTTCTATTTGCAATTTTTTAAGGCATCTCCACACTGTTCTCCATAGTGGCTGTACTAGTTTGCATTCCCACCAACAGTGTAGGAGGGTTCCCTTTTCTCCACACCCTCTCCAGCATTTATTGCTTGCAGATTTTTGGATCGCAGACATTCTGACTGGTGTGAAGTGGTACCTCATTGTGGTTTTGATTTGCATTTCTCTAATAATGAGTGATGTTGAGCATCTTTTCATGTGTTTGTTAGCCATCTGTATGTCTTCTTTGGAGAAATGTCTATTTAGTTCTTTGGCCCTTATTTTGATTGGGTCGTTTATTTTTCTGGAATTGAGCTGCATAAGTTGCTTGTATATTTTTGAGATTAGTTGTTTGTCAGTTGCTTCATTTGCTATTATTTTCTCCCATTCAGAAGGCTGTCTTTTCACCTTGCTTATATTTTCCTTTGTTGTGCAGAAGCTTTTAATTTTAATTAGATCCCATTTGTTTATTTTTGCTTTTATTTCCAGAATTCTGGGAGGTGGATCATAGAGGATCCTGCTGTGATTTATGTCGGAGAGTGTTTTGCCTATGTTCTTCTCTAGGAGTTTTATAGTTTCTGGTCTTACATTTAGATCTTTAATCCATTTTGAGTTTATTTTTGTGTGCGGTGTTAGAAAGTGATCTAGTTTCATTCTTTTATAAGTGGTTGACCAGTTTTCCCAGCACCACTTATTAAAGAGATTGTCTTTACTCCATTGTATATTCTTGCCTCCTTTGTCAAAGATAAGGTGGACACACCCATTTTCTCAGTTTCTGTGCTGTAGGAGGCACTAAGGGAATCAGCAGATACTATTTTTAGTCACTTTTTATCCGTCATGTTCAAAGTCTTAAGAGTTACCAGGTCTCACCTAGCTCTAAACAGTGTCTCAGTACCTTCTGAATATGAAACTTCTTCTCTTTGCCCAGGCCTAGTTTTCTTTCATTCCCACTGTTGCTCAGCTAGACCTGTACATCCAGAACCTAGGTAAAAGGTGACATGATTAGAGGTAGTTCCTGGTGGCTCAGAGGTTAAAGCGTCTGCCTCCGATGCGGGAGACCCAGGTTCGATCCCTGGGTCGGGAAGATCCCCTGGAGAAGGAAATGGTAACCCACTCTAGTATTCTTGCCTGGAGAATCCCATGGACGGAGAAGCCTGGTAGGCTGTAGTCCACGGGGTCACAAGAGTTGGACACGACTGAGCGACTTCACCTCACCTCACCTCCTGTGTTCAGACTAACACTCAGATCCCTCAGTTGGCTTGAGCATGTATCCCATTTTGAATTTTTTTGAAATGCTGGGCTTTTGTATATTTTCCTTTTCTTTTATTATTTTTAGTTGCATAAGGAAGGTACTTTTTTCTTTTCCTTTCCTTTTCTTCTCTTTTCCTTTTTTCTAGCGATGAGGTTGCAATTTTATGTTTAATATTTATTTATTTATTTGGCTGTGTTGGGTCTCAGATGTGGCATGTGGGATCTTTATTGTGACATGTGGGCTCTTCATTGCGGCTTCTCTCTAGTTGTGGCATGCAGGCTGAGTTGCCCCCACGGCATGTAGGATCTTAGTTTCCTGACCACGGATTAGACCCATGTCCTCTGCATTAGAAGGTGGATTCTTAACCAGTGGGTCATCAGGGACATCCCAGGAAGGTACTTTAAAGTTTATTTCATTCTCACATGTTGATTGTGCCTGGGGACTTTGTCTGATTGAAACTGTGACTAAACTTTCCCCCTGAATGCCGCTGTTTAAGCATTCTCCTCTCGGTTTGCTGTGGGGCTGGGCAGTATCATGCAGACCGTCACTTTTTCCTTTCCCTTGGAGCTCATTCCTTGGCTAACTGGTGGTTAAAACCATGGCTTGCTGTTAGCTCAAGGGGCTCTAACTGTAAGAGTACAGAAGGAAGCATCTTGTAAAGCTGCTTTCATCTCAAAACCTTTACTAAAATCCTGGGAAGTGTAGATGTCATTTGATTGCTGAATGGAAGCTCTATTTGAGAGACATGATTGCCCTTCCTTTAAGTCATTTCTAATTCTCTTGACATTGCCCAACTGGGAATGTCATGTGGTAGATTCAAAAATTAGTTCTGAGACCACCTGTTACCTAATTCCTATGGCTTAGGGATTCCCCATTTTGACACTGACCCACTTTCCTATAGGAAGGGCTAGGGATATTTGTTCTTACTACATTTTGCACTTCCAAAACCAAGCACTTTTGTTGTAGATAAAACTGGGTAGACAACTCACGAAGGGAAAGAAAGTCATTAAAATTCTTAAAGGTCTATTTCTTATGGATAAGAACTGTCTATATTTTTTTTTCAGAAATTGTACTATGCCAGTATAATTATGCATTTTTAAGAATAGCAATAATGTAAAATTCTTCTTACGGTTTTATAAGCTACTTTTTAATGATAAACACTATAGGTCAATTCAAGCCAATCAGTATAAGCTCACAGAATAATAAAAATGATCCTGTAATTTCTAATGATCCATTTCAGTACGATGATAAGAATCATTCATATTTATTCCTGACCTCTTCACTACCTAACACTTTTGTGCATGTTCAACCTACACTTAGTCTTTTCCTCCTCACCACAGCCTAGGAGGAGGAGATACTGTTGCCCGACTTACTGTTTTCTCTTTTCTTTTGGCTGTACCATGGGGCATGCGGGATCCTTAGTTCCCAGACCAGGGATGAGACCTGCAAAATATGGAGTCTTAACCACTGGACCACTGGGGAAGCCCATGTTGCTGGACTTCAACCATCAGGGGAGTGAGGCAGTGAGGGCAGGGCTAGCCAGTCACAAGACTAAGATGTCCCAGATTCTGTGTGGTCTCTGAGCCCCACATGTAACCAGTACACACTACTGCTTCTCTCCTGATAAGACCCTCAGCCTCACTGTTCATCAGGGCACAGCAAAACTATTCAAACTGAGGTACAACACCTTTTCCCCACCTAAATAGGTAGGAATTTAAAATATTGATAGTAAGTAGTATGGTTTGGAATTTGGGGAATTGTGTCCTGTTATCCTGTGGAATGGGCTCCCCAACATCTTATTCTCCCTTCCTGTGTCTCAGGGATGGTCCTGTTCTAAATTTATGACTCTCTTGTAAGCAGAGCAGAGATTGCTTGTGTTTCTCAGTGATTTTTATTATTTTCTGTATTTACAAGAGTAACACAGGTTTATAGGTTAAAAAATGGAACATATAAATGGAAATAATGGAGAAGGAAATGGCAACCCACTCCAGTGTTCTTGGCTAGAGAATCCCAGGGATGGGGGAGCCTGGTGGGCTGCCATCTATGGGGTCGCACAGAGTCAGACACAACTGAAGTGACTTAGCAGCAGCGGCAAATGGAAATAAAATAAAAATACCCTAAATATAGCACTCAAAGATAATCCTTGCTAATGTTTTCATCTGGGTTATATGTTCCTCAAAGCTTTCAAATATGTGTATTCATGCATGTACAGATGCATTCATATGCTCTGTACAAAAGGTAAGACCTCATTTTAGATTTTTAATCTGCTTATATCACTGTAGTGGGTTGAATTATATTCCCCAACAAGATATGTTCAAGCCTTAACCCATATCTGTGAATGCAACCATATTTAGACATATGGTCTGAGCGTATGCAATTGAGATAAGTTCATACTGAATTTAGGGTGGCCCCTAAAACCAATGACTGGTGTCCTTATGAGAAAAAGGACAGGGTAATTTCACACACACAAGGAAGAAGGCCATGTAAAGAAAGATGGAGGCGAAGACGAGTCTGCTGCTCTAGTATGGCCTTGTCAACACCCTACTTTTGGACTCTGGTCTCCAGAAGTGAAAGAGGAAAAAAGTTCTGTTGTTTTAAGCCATGAATTTCATGTTTGTTTGTTTGTTTTTATTGCCAGTTCAGAAAAATATAAAAGTTAATGTGCAGGAACCATGTCATCTCAGGTTTAACCATTGACTTTCCCCATATTTTCCTCTTATTTCCACTTCAGAGTTAGTGAGTAAGTGCTAATGGAATAGTATGGGTTTCAAGCTCAATATGTATTTACGATTAGTGTATGAATGAGTGATACAAAGAGATAGGAAACTAACACACTCAGTAAAAATATCCCTCAAATGTCACTGAATATGAATAAAAATCAGTGTAAACCCTATTTTTCACAACTTCCAGGATAGTAGTATCAATAAAGATAGAGAAAACAAGATACAAAATTGGCTAAAATTGTATTTGTGCCAAGTCCTTTTTATATATCATATGCCAAGTCCTATTCCTGTATCAGTTCTTCAGCGCTCACAGCACCTCTATGAGGTAGATACAATTGTTTATAATCATTTTATTTTATTTTATTTTTTATACTCATTTTATAGATTAAAAAACTGTGGGACAGAAAAATAAGGATTTGGCCCAGGACTGCACAGTTAGGCAGCAGGTCAGCTTGGGTTTGAACCCAGCACGTCCTGCTCCAGAGCCTAGGAAACTGTTGAAGATTTGATATTAAGCAATAGGAGCAATGTGTACAAACATGCATATTTTATATGGTTATTAAAATAATTTTCAGGATGTTAACAGATTTATACAAAATATCTGAAGCTAGAGACAAAAAGGAGACTTGTGACCTTGGTGAGAGCATATTCATTGCAATTATGGGAACAGAAACTACAGTGCGGTAAGGTAAGGGGTCGGTAGGAAGAGAAACATATTAAAAACCAAATGCAGAAATACTTTCTGGAGCTTTGATGTTGAAGGGTGGGGGAGAAAGGAGAAAAGAGAGAGAAAGAAGGCCTGTGATTGTATGGGGATGAGAGGTACAAACAGATTTTTAAAAATATTTTTTCACTTCTTAAAAGTACGAAGTTAATTTGCTGGGGCAATGTCACCTCAGAGTAACCACTGATTTTTCTCATGTTTTCCTCTTATTTACTCTTTAGAGTTAATGTTTTGTTCAGTTCATATCAGTCACTTAGTCCTGTCTGACTCTTTGCGACCCCATTGGCTACACAGCACGCCAGGCTTCCGTGTCCATCACCATCTCCCGGAACATGCTCAAACTCATGTCCATCGAGTCAGTGATGCCATCCAACCATCTCATCCTCTGTTGTCCCCTTCTCCTCCTGCCTTCAATCTTTCCCAGCAACAGGGTCTTTCCAAATGAGTCACTTCTTTGCATCAGGTAGCCAAGGTATTGGAGCTTCAGCATTAGTCCTTCCAATGAATATTCAGGACTGATTTCCTTTAGGATTGACTGATTGGATCTCCTTGCAGTCCAAGGGACTCTCAAGAATCTTCTCCAACACTACAGTTCAAAATTATTAATTCTTTGGTGCTCAGCTTTCTCTATAGTCCAACTCTCATATCCATACAAGACTACTGGGAAAACCATAGCTTTGACTACATGGACATTTGTCGGCAAAGTAATGTCTCTGTCTAGTTTTGTCATAGATTTTTTTTCCAAGGAGCAAGTGTCTTTTGATTTCATGGCTGCAGTTACCATCTGCAGTGATTTTGGAGCCCAAGGAAATAGTCTGTCACTGTTTCCATTGTTTACCCATCTATTTGCCATGAAGTGGTTGGACCAGATGCCATGATCTTCATTTTTTGAGTGTTAAGCCAGCTTTTTCACTCTCTTCTTTCACTTTCAGCAAGAGGCTCTTCAGTTCCTCTTCACTTTCTGCCATAAGGGTGGTGTTATCTGAATCTCTGAGGTTATTGATATTTTTCCCGGCAATCTTGATTCCAGCTTGTGCTTCATTCGGCCTGGCATTTCACATAATTTGTACTCTGCATAGAAGTTAAATAAGCAGGGTGACAATATACAACCTTGACGTTCTCCTTTTCTGATTTGGAACCAGTCTGTTGTTCCATGTCCAGTTCTAACTGGTGCTTCTTGACCTGCATACAGATTTCTCAGGAGGCAGGTAAGGTGATCTGGCATTCCCATCTCTCCAAGAATTTTCCACAGTTTGTTGTGATCCACACAGTCAAAGGCTTTGGCGTAGTGAATAAAGCAGAAGTTGATGTTTTTCTGGAACTCTCTTGCTTTTTCTATGTTCCAACGGATGTTAGCAATCTGATCTCTGGTTCCTCTGCCTTTTCTAATTCCAGCTTGAACATCTGGAAATTCACAGTTCATGTACTGTTGAAGCCTGGCTTGGAGAATTTTGAGCATTATTTGCTAGTATGTGAGATGAGTGTAATTGTGCAGTAGTTTGAACATTCTTTGGCATTGCCTTTCTTTGGGATTGCAATGAAAACTGACCCTTTCCAGTTCTGTAACGACTGCTGTTTTCCCAATTTGTTGGCATATTGAGTGTGACCCTTTAACAGCATCATCTTTTATCATACGAAATAGCTCAACTGAAATTCCATCACCTCCACTAGCTTTGTTTGTAGTAATGCTTCCTAAGGCCTACTTGACTTCACATTCCAGAATGTCTGGCTCTAGGTGAGTGATTACACCATCGTGATTATCTGGGTCATGAAGATCTTTTTTGTATAGTTCTTCTGTATTTTCTTGCCACCTCTTCTTAATATCTTCTGCTTCTGTTAGGTCCATACCATTTCTGTCCTTTATTGAGCCCATCTTTGCATGAAATGTTCCCTTGGTATCTAATTTTCTTGCAGAGATCTCTAGTCTTTCCCATTCTATTGTTTTCCTCTGTTTCTTTGCATTGATCACTGAGGAAGGCTTTCTTATCTCTGCTTGGTATTCTTTGGAACTCTGCATTCAAATGGGTATATCTTTCCTTTTCTCCTTTGCTTTTCACTTCTCTTCTTTTCTCAGCTATTCGTAAGGCCTCCTCAGACAATGATTTTGCCTTTTTGCATTTCTTATCCTTGGGGATGGTCTTGATCACTGTCTCCTGTACAGTGTCACTAACCTCCATCCATAGTTCTTTAGGTACTCTATCAGATCTAATCCCTTTAATCCGTTTTTCACTTCCACTGCTTTATTGACTATGCCAAAGCCTTTGTTTGTGTGGATCACAACAAACTGTGGAAAATTCTTAAAGAGATGAGAATACCAGACCACCTGACCTGCCTCCTGAGAAATCTGTATGCAGGTCAAGAAGCACCAGTTAGAACTGGGCATGGGAAAACAGACTAGTTTCAAATTGGGAAGGGAGTACATCAAGGCTGTATATTGTCACCCTGCTTATTTAACTTATGTGCAGAGTACATCATGAGAAATGCTGGGCTGGATGAAGCACAAGCTGGAATCAAGATTGCCAGGAGTTATATCAATAACCTCAGATATGCAAGATGACACTACACTTATGTCAGAAAGCCAAGAACTAAAGAACCTTTTGATGAAAGAGAGTGAAAAAGTTGGTTTAAAACTCAACATTCAGAAAACTAAGATCATGGCATATGGTCCCATCACTTCATGGCAAATAGATTGGGAAACAGTGCCAGATTTAATTTTGGGGGACTCCAAAGTCACTGCAGATGGTGACTGCAGCCATGAAATTAAAAGATGTTTGCTTCTTGGAAGAAAAGTTACGAGCAACCTAGACAGCATATTAAAAAGCAGAGATATTACTTTGTCGACAAAGGTCCATCTAGTCAAAGCTATGGGTTTTCCAGTAGTCATGTATGAATGTTAGAGTTGGACTATAAAGAAAGCTGAGTGCTGAAGAATTGATGCTTTTGAACTGTGGTGTTGGAGAAGACTCTTGAGAGTCCCTTGGACAGCAAAGAGATCCAACCAGTCAATCCTAAAGGAAATCATTCCTGAATATTCATTGGAAGGACTGAACCTGAAGCTGAAACTCCAATACTTTAGCCAACTCATGTGAGGAACTGACTCATTTGAAAAGCCCCTAATGCTGGGAAAGATTGAAGGCAGGAGGAGAAGGGGACAACAGAGGATGAGATGGTTGGATGGCATCATTGACTCAATGGACATGAGTTTGAGTAAACTCTGGGAGTTTTTGATGGACAGGGAGGCCTGGTGTGCTGCAGTCCATGGACTTGAAGAGAGTCCGACATGACTGACCGACTGAACTGACTGAACTGTATAATTGTAAGGGATTTGATTTAGTCCATACCTGAATGGTCTAGTGGTTTTCTCTATTTCAATTTAAGTCTGAATTTAGAAAGGTGTTAGAAAGTGTATTAGAAAGTGTTCTAATTTAGAACCTTTTGAAATGTTGTCATATAGTGTTCTAATTTCAATCTTTTACACATGGTTGACCAGTTTTCCCAGCACCACTTGTTAAAGAGATTGTCTTCTCCATTGTATATTTGTACCTCATTTGTCAAATGTTAGGTGTCCATAGGTGCATGGATTTATCTCTGAGCTTTCTATAGTGTTCCATTGATCTATATTTCTGTCTTTGTGCCAGTACCATACTCTCTTGATGACTGTTGCTTTGTAGTATAGTCTGAAGTCAGGAAGGTTGATTACTCTAGTTCGATTCTTCTTTCTCAAGAATCCTTTGGCTATTCAAGTTTTGTTATCTTTCCATACTAATTGTGAAATTATTTGTTCTAGTTCTGTGAAGAATACCATTGGTAGCTTGATAGGGATAGCATTCAATCTGTAGATTTCTTTGGGTAATATACTCATTTTAACTTTATTGATTTTTTTAATCCATGAATATGGTATATTTTTATATCTATTTGTGTCATCTTTGATTTTTTTCATCAGTGTTATATTTTTCTATATATAGGTCTTTTTTTTTTAGGTAAATTTATTTTTAAGTTTTTTATTCTTTTCATTGCAATGGTGAATGGAATTGTTTCCTTAATTTCTCTGTTTTTCATTGTTGCTGCTGCTGCTAAGTCGCATCAGTCGTGTCCGACTCTGTGTGACCCCATGGACGGCAGCTCACCAGGCTCCCCCGTCCCTGGGATTCTCCAGGCAAGAACACTGGAGTGAGTTGCCATTTCCTTCTCCAACGCCTGAAGGTGAAAAGTGGGGTTTTCCAGGCAAGGGTACTGGAGTGGGGTGCCATTGCCTTCTCCTTTTCATTGTTAGTATATAGAAATGCAAAGGATTTCTGTGTATTAATTTTATATCCTTCAAATTTACTATATTCATTGATTAGCTCTAGTAATCTTCTGGTGGTATCTTTAAAGGGTTTTCTATGTAGAAGATCATGTCATCTGTAAACAGTGAGATTTTTACTTCTTTTCCAATCTGGATTCCTTTTATTTCTTTTTCTTCTCTAACTGCTGTGGCTAGGACTTCCAAAACTATGTTGAATAGTAGTGGTGAGAGTTGGCACCCTTGTCTCTTCCTGATTTTAGAGAAAATGCTTGCAATTTTTTGCCATTGAGAATAATATTTGCTGTGGGTTTGTCATATATGGCTTTTATTATGTTGGAGTATGTTCTTTCTGTGCCTGCTTTCTGGAGAGTATCTTTCAATTTATCAATATGGTATAGCACATTGATTTGTGAATAGGGAAGAATCTTTGCATCCCTGGGATAAAGCCCACTTGGTCATGATATATGATCTTTGTAATATGTTGTTAGATTCTGTTTGCTAGAATTTTTTTGAGGATTTTTGCATTTATATTCATCAGTGATATTGCCCAGTAGGGTTGTGGTTTTTTTTTTTTGGTGGCACATTTGTCTGGTTGTGGTATTAGGGTGATGGTGGCCTCATAGAATGAGTTTGGGAGTTTACCTTCCTCTGAAATTTTCTGAAAGAGTTTGATTAGGATAGGTGTTAGCTCTTCTCTAAAGTTTTGGTAGAATTCAGCTGTGAAACCATCTGGCCCTGGGCTTATTTTTGTTGGAAGATTTTTTATTACAGCTTTGATTTCTGTGCTTGTGATGGGTCTGTTAAGATTTTCTGTTTCTTCCTGGTTCAGTTTTGAAAGGGTACTCTTTTCTAAGGATTTGTCCATTTCTTCCAAGTTGTCCATTTTATTGGCATATTACTCATAGTATTCTCCTAAGATCTTTTGTTTTTCTGGGTTTTCTGTTGTGATTTCTCCATTTTGATTTCTAATTTTCTTGATTTGCTTCTTCTTCCTTTTTTCTTGATGAGTCTGCCTAATGGTTTGTCTATTTTATTTATCTTCTCAAAGAACCAGCTTTTAGTTTTGTTGATCTTTGCTCTAGTCTCTTTCATTTCTTTTTCATTCATTTCTGCTCTGATTTTTATGATGTCTTTCCTTCTACTAACCTTGGGGTTCTTCTACTTTTCTTTTTCTCATTGCTTTAGGTGTAAATCTAGGTTGTTCATTTGATGTTTCTTGAGGTAGGCTTGTATAGTTATGAACCTCCCTCTTAGCACTGCTTTTACTGAATCCCATAGGTTTTGGGTTGTCGTGTTTTCCTTTTCACTTGTTTCAATGTATATTTTGATTTCCTGTTTGGTTTCTTCCATGATCTGTTGGTTATTCAGGAGGGGTGTTGTTTACCCTCCATGTATTTGTGTTTTTTATAGTGTTTTTCCTGTGGTTGACATCTAATGTTACCTCATTGTTATCAGAAAAGATGCTTGAAATGATTTCAAGTTTTAAAAATTTGCCAAAGATAGATTTATGGCCCAGGGTGTGATCTTTCCTGGAGAATGTTCCATGTACACTTAAGAAAATCATGAAATCCATTGTTTGGGGGCGAAATGCCCTGTAGATATCAATTAGGTCTAACTGGTTGATCTATCCATCAGTATGAGTGGGGCATTAAAGTCCCCCACTATCATTGTGTTACTGTTAATTTTCCCTTTCATACTTGTGAGCATTTGACTTACATATTAAGGTGCTCCTGTGTTGGCTGCAGTTATGTCTTCTTCAATTGATTCTTTGGTCTCTTCTTTGTCTCTTATCACGGTCTTCATTTTAAAGTCTATTTTACCTCATATGGGTATTGCTACTCCTGCTTTCTTTTGGTCTTTATTTGTGTGAAATATCTTTTTCCAGCCCCTCACTTTCAGTCTGTATGTGTCCCCTGTTTTGAGGTGGGTCTCTTGTAGGCAGCATATACAGGGGTTTTGTTTTTGTATCCATTCAGCCAGTCTTTGTCTTTCGGTTAGGGTATTCAACCCATTTACATTTAATGTAATTATTGATGAATATGATCCCATTACCATTTACTTTATTGTTTTGAGTTCGTTTTTATAAACCTTTTCTGTGTTTCCTGTCTACAGAAGATCCTTTAGCATTTGTTGAAGAGCTGGTTTGGTGGTGCTGAATTCTCTCAGCTTTTGCTTGTCTGTAAAGTTTTTGATTTCTCCTTCATATTTGAATGGGATAGTTGCTGAGTAGAGGAATCTTGGTTGTAGACTTTTCTCTTTCATCACTTTAAGTATTTCCTGCCATTCCCTCCTGGCCTGAAGAGTTTCTATTGAAAGATTAACTGTTATCCTTATGGGGATCCCCTTGTGTGTTATTTGTTGCTTTTCCCTTACTGGTTTTAATATTTGCTGTTTGTGTTTGATCTTTGTTAGTTTGATTAATATGTGTCTTGGGGTGTTTCACCTTGGGTTTATCCTGTTTTGGACTCTCTGGGTTTCTTGGACTTGGGTGGCTATTTCCTTCTCCATTTTAGGGAAGTTTTCAACTATTATCTCCTGAAATATTTTCTCATGCCCTTTCTTTTCATGTTCTTCTTATGGGACACCTATGATTTGAATGTTGGGGCATTTAACATTGTCCCAGAGTTCTCTGAGGTTGTCCTCACGTCTTTTAATTCTTTTTTTCTCTTTTCCTCTCTGCTTCACTTATTTCTACCATTGTACCTTCCACCTCACTTATCCTCTCTTCTGCCTCAGTTATTCTACTGTTGGTTTCCTCCAGAGTACTTTAAATCTCAGTTATTGCATTGTTTATTATTGATTGACTCTTCTTTTTTCCTTTTAGGTCCTTGTTAAACATTTCTTCTATCTTCTCAACCCTTGTCTCTAGTCTATTTTTCCATAACTCCATTTTGTTTTCAAGATTTTGAATCATCTTTACTGTCATTCTGAATTCTTTTTCAGGTAGACTCCCTATTTCCTCCTCTTCAGTTTGGTTTGGTGGTTTTTTTATCATGTTCCTTCACCTGCTAAATATTTCTCTGCCTTTTCATTTTGTTTAAATTGCTGTGTTTGGGGTGCCCTTTCTGCAGGCTGGAAGTTCATGGTCCTCTTAATTGTGGAGACTGCTATCTGTGGGTGGGGTTGGACCAGTGGCTTGTCAAGGTTTCCTGGTTGCAGGAACTTGTGTTCTGTGTTCTGGTGGATGGAGTGGGATCTTTTCTCTCTGGAGTGCAATGAAGTGTCCAGGAGTGAGTTTTGGGGTTTCTATGGGCTGCATAGCTTTGGGCAGCCCATCTTTTAATGTTCAGTATTGTGTTCCTGTTTTGCTGGAGAATTAGCGTGGTGTATCTTGCAATGGAACTTGTTGGCTCTTGAGTGGAACTTAGTTTCAGTGTAGATTTGGAGACTTCTGGGTGAGCTTTTGTCTTTACTTTCACAACCAGACACATCCACAACTGTGCATTGTTTCCACTTTGTCTCACGCTCTTCTTTCCTTCTGGACCTATTTCTCTGCTCTTCTCCAGTAGCATATTGGACACCTGCCGACCTAGGGAGTTCATCTTTATTTTCTTAGGTCTTAGATCTACATTTCATGACTTATGGCATGCTTTACTTTTATTTTTAATATATTTAAATATGTTTAAATATAAATTAATATTTAAGTATACTACACTTTGAGTTGTTTTGTCTATAAGTTGTGAGGTATGTGTTAGAGTCCATTTTTTTTTAGTTATGCAAACTGTACAAAAAAGATCTTCATGACCCAGATAATCATGATGGTGTGATCACTCATTCAGAGCCAGACATCCCAGAATGTGAAGTCAAGTGGGCCTTAGAAAGCATCACTATGAACAAAGCTAGTGGAGGTGATGGAATTCCAGTTGAGCTATTTCAAATCCTGAAAGATGATGCTGTGAAAGTGCTGCACTCAATATGCCAGCAAATTTGGAAAACTCAGCAGTGGCCACAGGACTGGAAAAGGTCAGTTTTCATTCCAAACCAAAGAAAGGCAATGCCAAAGAATGCTCAAACTACTGTACAATTGTACTCATCTCACATGCTAGTAAAGTAATGCTCAAAATTCTCCAAGCCAGGCTTCAGCAATAAGTGAACCATGAACTTCCTAATGTTCAAGCTGGTTTTAGAAAAGGCAGAGGAACCAGAGATCAAATTACCAACATCCACTGGATCATGGAAAAAGCAAGAGAGTTCCAGAAAAACATCTGTTTCTTCTTTATTGACTATGCCAAAGCCTTTGACTGTGTGGATCACAATAAACTGTGGAAAATTTTGAAAGAGATGGGAATACCAGACCACCTGACCTGCCTCTTGAGAAACCTGTATGCAGGTCAGGAAGCAACAGTTAGAACTGGACATGGAACAACAGACTGGTTCCAAATAGGAAAAGGAGTATGTCAAGGCTGTATATTGTCACCCTGCTTATTTAACTTATATGCAGAGTAAGAAACACTGGACTGGAAGAAACACAAGCTGGAATCAAGATTGCTGGGAGAAATATCAATAACCTTAGATATGCAGATGACACCACCCTGATGGCAGAAAGTGAAGAGGAACTAAAAAGCCTCTTGATGAAAGTGAAAGTGGAGAGTGAAAAGTTGTCTTAAAGCTCAACATTCAGAAAACAAAGATCATGGCATCTGGTCCCATCACTTCATGGGAAATAGATGGGGAAACAGTAGAAACAGTGTCAGACTTTATTTTTTTGGGCTCCAAAACCACTGCAGATAGTGATTGCAGCCATGAAATTAAAAGATGCTTACTCCTTGGAAGAAAAGTTATGACCAACCTAGATAGCATATTCAAAAGCAGAGACATTACTTTGCCGACTAAGGTCCGTCTAGTCAAGGCTATGGATTTTCCTGTGGTCACGTATGGATGTGAGAGTTGGACTGTGAAGAAGGCTGAGCACCAAAGAATTGATGCTTTTGAACTGTGGTGTTGGAGAAGACTCTTGAGAGTCCCTTGGACTGCAAGGAGATACAACCAGTCTATTCTGAAGATCAGCCCTGGGATTTCTTTGGAACGAATGATGCTAAAGCTGAAGCTCTAGTATTTTGGCCACCTCATGTGAAGAGTTGACTCACTGGAAAAGACTCTGATGCTTGGAGGGATTGTGGGCAGGAGGAGAAGGGGACGACAGAGGATGAGATGGCTGGATGTCATCACTGACTCGATGGACGTGAGTCTGAGTGGACTCCGGGAGATGGTGATGGACAGGGAGGCCTGGCGTGCTGCAATTCATGGGGTGGCAAAGAGTTGGACACGACTGAGCAACTGAACTGAACTGTCCAGTTGTTTTGGTTTTATTTCTTCTTTTGCAATATACTTTTCTTGGGATTTTCTTCATAGACAATAATGTCATCCACAAAGATGAAAGAAATCTTTTTACTTTATAATTTGTGTGTCTTTTATTTCTACTCTTTTTACTTTGCCTTCTTGTACCAAATAAGATTTCCATTATGAAAATGGAACTTATGAAAATGGGGAGTTCATCTTTCTGTGTCATATCTTTTTGCCTTTTCATAGTGTTCATGGGATTCTCAAGGCAAGAATACTGAAGTGGTTTGCCATTCCCTTCTCCAGTGGACCACGTTTTGTCAGAACTTTCCACCATGACCCATCCATCTTGGATGGCCCTACACAGCATGGTTCATAGTTTCATTGAATTAGACAAGACTGTGATCCTTGTGATTAGTTTGGTTAGTTTTCTGTGACTGGTTTTCATTCTATCTGCCCTCTGATGGATGAGGATAAGAGAATTGTGGAAGCTTCCTAATGGGCGGACTGGATGTGGGGGAAACTGGGTCTTGCTCTAGTGGGTGGGGCCATGCTCAGTAAATCTTTAATCCAATTTTCTGTTGGTGGGTGGGGCTATGTTCCCTTCCTGTAGTTTGGCCTGAGGCCCAACTGTGGTAGGGGTAATTGGGATAATGGTGATGTCCTTTCAAAAGGACTTAGGCCAACACTCTGTGGCTCTCAGGACTGTTGTAGTCAGTCTATTTATTAGAGCTTCTTTAATTTCTCTCAGCAAGGTTCTGCAGATTCAGATTACAGGTCATACACATCTATGGACATAGGTGTGCTACATAGATTATATATTCATGCTTTATGATGCTATTATTGATGGCATTTTAAAAAATTGGGATAATAGTGCTTTACAATGTGTTAGTTTCTGCTGTAGAATGTAGTGTATCAGCTCTCCATATATCTTCTCCTTCTTGGATCTCCCCCACACACGTCTAGGCCACCACAAATCACCAAACTGAGCTCCGTGTGCTATACAGCAGGTTCCTAGTAGCTATCTGTTTCACACATGGTAATGTGTATATGTCAATCCCAATCTCACAATTCATCCCACCCCTGTTTCCCCCTCCCCATATCCACATTTTCATTCTCTATGCATGTCTGTTCATGCCCTGCAGATAGGTTTATTGGTACCATTTTTCTTGATTCTACATGTATACTTTAATATACCATATTTGTTTTTCTCTTTCTAACTTACTTGACTCTGCATGACAAACTGTAGTTCTATCTACATCTCTGCAAATGATTCAACTTTGTTACTTTACACGGCTGAGTAATAGTCCATTGTATATATGTAGCACACCATCTTTATCCATTCAGCCGTTGATGGATATTTAAATTGCTTCCATGAATGGCACTTTTTTTAAAATACAAATCTCAGATATATTTTCACTGAACTGTCAGTAACCAGATGTTGCTGGGAATCTTT
The DNA here is from genome assembly GCF_001704415.2 of Capra hircus. Taxonomy (NCBI): domain Eukaryota; kingdom Metazoa; phylum Chordata; class Mammalia; order Artiodactyla; family Bovidae; genus Capra; species Capra hircus. Next base: position 37,296,445 of record NW_017189517.1, on the reverse strand, counting down.
TGGGTTGAAAGCACCACAGAATAGAATAGAAAAGATTCTTGATGCTTAATATGTGTATTATTTAGGTTCTCAGAGAAACAGAAACAATAGGATGTATTTTGAGGAGCTGACCAATGAAATTGAATAGGCTTGGTGAGTCCAAAGTCTAATGTAGGAGGCCAACAGGCTGGAGGCTCAGGAAAGAGTTATAGCTGGAGTCTGAAGGCAGCCTGCTAGCAAACCACAAAGAGCCTATGTTGTAGATGAAGTTTAAAGGCAGTCTGCTGGCAGAATTCCTTCTGTTCAGAGAAGGTCAGCCTTTTGGTCTATCCATGCCTCCAACTGATTGGATGAGGCCCATCCACATTATGGAGGGCTAAGTGCTTTACCCAAATTCTACCTATTTAAATGTGATTCTCATTCAAAAACACTCTCACAGAAATATCTAGAATAATGTTTGATCAAATATCTAGGCACTGTGGTCCCAGCAAGTTGATACATAAAATTACCATCACAATATTCATTTGCCTAGATGCTCATATCAGCTTTTAGATGTCATTGGCAATGTACCAAAACAAAGGACAAAAATATCATAGAGATAATTCTATAGGTCTTCTCCAGAAAATCATTCACTGAAATGAAATAGTTTTACGGCTTTAACATTTGTGTGGTTAGGATTGAATTGTGGAGTTATCTTCATTATCCTCAAACAAATCTACCTTGATGAATTCCTGGGTTCTTGGGTGGTAAGAAAAAGTGGGAGAGAGCATTATGAATGTGGGTATCCATGTATTTAGGTAGGGATGTGTGTGTTTGTTTGTGTGTATTGGTGAAGTTGTGAGAAATATTTGTGTCAGGAATATTTGAGGTTAATTCCTGTGTGTTATGTCAGCCCTGCTCAGTTCCTAGCACATATTAGGAAACGTGTCAAGATTGTTGCTATTTGTTTTATCACAGATTTCCTTGGTCAGCATGGTTACCATGGTGACTCAGTGACTGCTGTGGGATTTATTACAGACTGAAATCCATTTGTGATTCTTATCTGAATCTGTCATGACTATGTTAGTTGTTAAGTGCTGCTTTTATAATTTTGTCATTTCTTCTAGATTTATTGATGTTGACATTCAGATGTTGGGTTGAGCTTTCCCTTCTCCCTTATCATTTATTTATTTATTCATATATTTCTTTTATTAGTATGACTCATAGATTCTTATTTTTTCAAAGGGTTACCATCTGACAGAATTATTTTTTTTTTATGATTAAACTGTCACAAAATTGGCCTGTCAGCCCTACAAAGTTGTCTCTCTGTCCATTTTATGCCTTCCTAGGATTCTCTGAACATGTGCTTTGCTCTCTGAGCGTGAGTATATGCCAGTCTGCGGAAAGGAGGTGATGATGTTCACTTCAAAGCATTACTTTGAGCATATGAAGAGGAAAGGAAGATAACCAACATGTGTGGCATCTAGTAACCTTTCAGCAATGTTAGTTCCCATTCCAACATTACCTCTTTGACTCTGTCAATGTGATGCCTCATTTCCGTAATAACATGTCTACGGGAGAGAATACTGGACATGTAACATAAGCAGGGATAAGGGCGCATGTCCATGATGTGAGAGCCTCAGTGTCACTGCTGTGTGTGGAGGGGGCTGTGTGATGGAGCTGGGGAAGAGGAAAAGCATCATTGCACAGCTTCCAGGGAAATGAGAGGGGGCAGGCAAGCAGATCCTGAGCCCCTTCCCCTGCTTTTCACGGGCTTTCCCTTCCTCTCATTTTCCTCTCTATTCCATGTGTTTATCTCCTTACTCTTCCTTACAGTGGAACATTAGAGAAGGTATGGACTCTGAGCCTCAGAAACGAGATCCAGTAGAGAAGAACCAAGTGTGATATTGAGTCTACTAGACATTTTCCTGGAGCAAAAGAAGAGAGGGGAATCACTCTTGCCTTTTCCTCCTGAGGGAGCAGCTGCAAGTTAAACTTGGCTAACTGTGTGGTTAAACCAGTGAACCTGGTTTCAGTTCAGGGGGCCTGATTTGGAGGGGACAGAAAGAAGCATGTTGTGACTTGCTTTCATCTCTTGACATCACTAAAATTCTGGGAACTGGCAACATCATCTGAATGCTGACTGGAAGGCTTATTTGAGAGACAGGCTTGCCCTACCCCTGAGCCTCTGTCCTGTCCCTAAAGTTGCCCAGTTGGGACTGTCACATGGTAGATTCGTGAACTACCTTGGACCATGATGTTACCTCATTCCCTTGGCTTGGAGATGTTCCTCATTTTGCTGCTGAACAGTTTCCTTTGGGAAGGGCTAAAAATACTATTTTTTCACTACCAAAAAACCAAGACACTTTTGTTATAAATAAAAAATGGGAAATATAGGAGAGGGAAAAAAATTAGAGATTCTTACAGTGGATAAGCACTGTTATCATTTGAATACATTTTTATAAATTTTATTATGCAATTGGTAAGTATTTTTTTATATAAGTATAGTTCATTTACAGTATGTGAAGTAACTCAGAGAAAGACAAATATTATATCATATCGATTATATGTGGAGTTTTAAAAAATAATATGGGAGAGAAGAAGGTAGGATGAATTGAGAAGTAGCATAGACATATGTGTATACACACACACACACACACACACACACACTATCAGGTGTAAGCCAGATAACTAGTGGGAAGCTCCTATATAATACAGAGAGCCCAGCCTGGTGCTCTGTGAGGACCTAGAAGGGTGAGATGGGTGGGAGGGAGGCTCAAGAAGGAGAGGATATATGTATAATTACAGCTGATTCACATTGTTGTACAGCAGAAACCAGCACAACATTGTAGAACAATTATCCTCCAAGTAAAAAATAAAATGAATACAAATGAAAACTATAGAATACTTTTTAATATAAATATATTGTGAAGGTCAGTCTATGCCAATCAGTAGAAATGCACATAATAATAAAAATGGCAGTGGTAACATTAATAGTCAATTTGTGTATATAGTAGTGATAATAATACTTAATGTTATTGCTGATTTCCCCTCTGCCTACGCTATTGTAAGTGCTAAACGTGTACTTGCTCATTTAGTCCTCACCATAACCCACAAGGAGGAGCTTCTGTTGTCTGAATTTAAACATCAAGGAAGTGAGACAGAGTGAGGGCAGGGCTCGCCAGTCACAAGACTAAGATGTGAACAGATTCTGGGTGGCTGCTGAGATCCACATCTAACCAGTGGACACTACTCCTTCTCATCTGATAAGATCTGCAAAGCATAATCAACCAAACTGATGTACAGTTGTTTTTCCCACTTCAATACACAGGAATTTAAAATAGTGATAGTGACCACTATAGTTTGGAATTGGGTGGAATGTGTCCTGTTATGATCTAGAAGGGTTCCCCGATATCTCATCTCCCTTCCTGTGCCTCTAGGGCATTCCCATTCCAAAGGCTTTCCTATGTTTGAGCTAGGAACCCTCTTGCTCTGCTCCATTTTGTTTTGTTTTTATATAGGTACAAGAGCAATTGGTATTCATTTTAGGTAAAGACAGATGCCATAGAAAAGAGGTGAAAAAAGCATTACCCCAAAACATACCACCCAATTAAACTGTATTTTCCTCTATATTATATTCCTCCAGAATTTTCTAATGTAGATATTAATCTTTTTAATAACCTAACAATCAATAGTTATTTAATTTTAATTGATTACTATTTATTTGGCTACACTGGGTCTTAGTTGCAATACACGGGATCTTTGATCATCATTGCAGCATGTGGGACCTTTAGTTCTGGCATGGGAACTCTTGGTTGTGGCATGTGCGATCTAGTTCCCTGACCAGGGGTGAAATCTGGGCACCCTGTATTGGCAGCATGGAGTCTTAGCCACTGGGCAGCAGGGAATTCCCCATAGATATTTATAGATTTGTGTGTTTAGTGTTAGTTGCTCAGTTGTGTCTGACTCTGAGATGCCATGGACAGTAGCCTACCAGGCTCCTCTCTCTATGGGATTCTCCAAGCAAGAATACTAGAGTGGGTTTCCATTCCCTTCTCCAGGGGATTTTCCTGACCCAGGGTTGAACCCAGGTCTCCTTCATTGCAGGCAGATTCTTTAGCAACTGAGCCACCAGGGGAGCCCCCATTTATGTGTATATTTGTATATTTATCTACAGTGGATAAGATCTCATCTATATGTACTTTGGGAACCTACATACCTCACTGAAGTTGGTTAAGTGGGTTCCCTGAAAAGATGTGTCCAATCTTAACACCCTCATACAAGTTAATGTGACCTTAATAAAAACTAGTCTTGAGAGACTTGATTCAGTTAAGGATTGAAAGTGAAAAGTGAAGTGGCTCAGTCGTGTTTGACTCTTTACAACCCCGTGGATTGTAACCCATGGAATTTTCCAGGCAAGAGTACTGGAGTGGGTTGCCATTTCCGGGCAGAGGCGTTACTTCTGAGCCACCAGGGAAGCCCCAGTTAAGGATACTGAGGTGAAATCGACAAAGGCTAGTGTTCTTATAGGAGAAAGGAGGGGAGATTTCACACACACAGGGAAGAAAGTCATGTGAAGAGATAGTGAGAGGCAGAGATTGCAGCTATGCTGCCACAAACCAAGGGGCTCCAGAAGCCACTGGACACTACCAGCTGTAAGGATGGATGCTTCCCTGGAGCCTTTGGCAGGAACCTGGCCCTGCTGACACCTTGATCTCAGACTTCTGGTCTCTAGAACTATGAGAGCTTGTCTCTGAAGTTTCTGACGTTTTAAGCCATGAAGCTCATAATAATTTGTTATGGTGACCCAGTTGTGTCCCACTCTTGGCGATCCCTAGACTGTATCCTCTGTCAATAGGATTTTCCAGGCAAGAAGACTGGAGTAGGTAACCATTCCCTTCTTCCAGGGGATTTTCCTGATGCAAGGATTGAAACCAAATCTCCTGCATTGTAGGCAGATTCTTTACTACTTGAGCCGTCAGGGAAGCCCCAGGGTGGCCCTAGGAGACTGTTATGAATGAACCATCAGCCTATATCCTATTTTTTATGCCTGTGGGGATAGTATTGCCAATAAAGACATATAAGAAGGAAGAAATATGGCTAAAACTTACTAATGTGCTAAGTACTTTTTATGTATCATCTCCATCAGTCCTTGTAGCACCCTATGAGGTAGATACTGTTGCTGTGCTCATCCCCATTTTATAGAGGAAACGCTGAGTGACAGGGACATAAAGACATGGCCCAGCACTACACAATTAGGGAGCAGGACAGCATCATACATCAAACTCCCACTGGCTATCTAGTTTACATATGGATAATGTATATGTTTCAATGCTATTCTCTCTCTAAAAGGATTAGTTCTTTGAAAGATTACCAGTTAATATGAAAGAGCCATCTCATCTCAGAAGTTTGTCTCATGGTATAACAGAGAGATACTTGCTTCCTTCATAAAGATTTGTATATTGTCATAGGAGAAAAAAAATGAGAAATGACTTTTCACAGTGCCTTCTTTAGGACAAAGGCTCAGACAGCCCCCACTTCTTTCCCCAACACTTAAAGGGCCCTGAAGTCTGACCATGTGCTGTACCCTTTGGGCAGGTTTCCTCATTCATTCATTCATCAAGACAGCTTTGTGACAAAGGGACCATGAGTCCCAGTCACAGATGCCTGAGATCATGGTGACAGAGCCTGGATCACCTCTGCAGGTATCAGGATGGGATGAGGTCCCATCCCTCACCCTCCCTGAGGACACAGAGCAGCCATTCTTTCAGAAGATGGGCTTTCAGGGCTGGAGAAATGGTCACACACCCCTGCTGTTGTCCCACAGTACTCACTCATCTACCCTATTGGGAGAGGAAGAGGACAGAGAAGATGAAATCCTGCCCCTTCTGCCAGCTGACCTCGGTGTCGGCCACATGCATTGGCTCATCCCTGAAGAGAGGGGTGGGGCTCGGGCAGAAGCTCAGGTATTGCCCTTGAGACAGGTGATCTGGAGGGAGGGCAAGTGATATGTGCAGAAGTGTTTTAAGGACTTGCATTTTATATTTCATGTCCTTTAACCCTAGCAGCATTCAAGTCACCCATTATCATGGCCATTATTCAGAACACAGTACTAACTTTGCATGCGTGTGTGCTAAGTTGCTTCAGTCGTGTCTGATTCTTTGCGGCCCTATGAACTGCAGCCCTCCTCTGTCCATGGTATTCTCCATGCAAGAATAGTAGGGTGGGTTGCCATTTCTCTCCTCCAGGGGAATCTTCCCAAGCCAGGGATGGAACCCACGTCTCCCACATCTCCTGCATTGCAGGTGGATGCTTTACTGCTGAGCCACCAGATAAGCAAAAACAAGAATACTGGAGTGGGCTTCTATGCCTTCCTCCAGGACTGACTTTAGGGGATTTCAGTTAATCAGGAACACAGGTTTGTTTTCTTCCTGATCAGTAGCTAACTCTGAAATTTCAGGGTTTTTTTTCCATTTTGCCTTGAAGCCCATAGAGAAGTATAAATGGTTTTGTTAGCCTTTACTCACATAGTTATGGACATTTGGAAAGCTTCCTATATTTCCATTTTTCTTTTCTATTTCATGCAATGCTGCAGCAAATATCCTCTTACCAGCCTACTTTTGAACATGTTTAAAAATTTCCCTGCCATGTTCCCTGGGATGTGATTTCAATAGTTTAAATTCTCTCACAAGGTGTCAGAGTGTTCTCATTTCTTACCCACCTCTAGACTTTTGTTCATAATATTTACATTTATTTCTGACTGTGTTCTGTTTCCTTGACTTATGCTGAAGTTGAGCCTCCCCAACCTGCACCCCCAACACACAAGCCAGTTTTCAAATGTTTGTGAATTATATTTGTCAGATGATAGATAATGAAAGAATATTTAGATGCTTTCAGTAGCATTCTTTAAATTATTAGTGAGTTAGAACATATTTTGATGATTATTGGCCATTTTAATTTCTTCATCTGTGAACTATTTACACATTTTGTCCACTTTGGTATTTTGTCATAGAAGCTCTACATGCACTCACTGATCCATGGACTTGTGATTTCAATGCATTTTTATTGGGTGAATATTATTTGCCAGACACTCCAGTGAAAATCCATGTCCTAGAAGATGTCTCTTCTGAGATCTAGATGCTTATATTTACTGAGAGTGTCCACTTGGAGAAAGAAAAGTATTAGTATCCATCCATACATGCATGATTGTCAAGGAAAACATACTCAATTCAAAATACTTATCTCTAAGCCCTGAATCACCACAAAGTAAAAAGGAGGCAGTGTTTTACATGAGGCGAGCACTACCTCAGGATTAGCTTTTCTGTGATATCTGCAGTTATGGTAGGGTATTATATATAGATATAGATATACACACACACACAGCTTTTATATATATATATATATATATATATACACAAGCTGGGCTTCCCTGGTGGCTCAGACGGTAAAGCGTCTGCCTGCAATGCGGGAGACCCAAGTTCAATTCCTAGGTCGGAAAGATCCCCTGGAGAAGGAAGTGGCAATTCACTCCAGCACTCTTGCCTGGAAAATCCCATGAACGGAGGAGCCTGATAGGCTACAGTCCATGGGGTTGCTAAGAGTCAGACACGACTGAGCGACTTCACTTTCACTTTCACTTTCGTATATATACACATACACACATATAATTCTTAGATATTATATAATATTTCTGAGTGTGCCTTTTCTAATTTATAAAATGAAAACAATTGTTCTGAGGAGCAAAAGAGCAAAATATGTCAAGTGTCATACACAGCATATTGTACATAGGACACTCAATAGATATTAGTTCCCCTCCTATCCCATACCCATCTTTCCTTTATAGGAGCGTCATTTGACATAATCCAAATAGCATTACTCTATGATGACAATTGGAAATATTAAGCAGCAGAGAAATATGTAAGTTTCCATTATGTATTAACTTCTGTGTTCTCTCTCTTTGCTGGCGTAACTTGCCAATTAGTTTAGGAAGAAAGAAACAATCACTGGACCAACTCCATATGGTTTGAGAAAGAAACCACCAAAACCATCACCCCACGTCACTTTATTGCATATACTTTCCCATTTCACTTTTTATCTTCTGTGTTAATTTCTCCAGAATAATATATGCAAGATTATCCAGAAAGAGGAGGTTTGCAAAGGAACATTGCAATAGGATACTGGCTCCAGGTACATCATCCACCTTTGGGTAAGTCATTTCCCCTGTGCTGGTAGTTTTTCAGATAAAATTTGTGAGATAGATATAGAGGTAAATGAGATCCCATATGGGAAAGAGCCTTTCCTTTGGAGACCTTAGTTGGGAAGGAAGAAGTGGTAATTTCCAAATAATCACTTTCCAATCTCCAGCTCCTATCACACTCTGTATCAGATGAACTCAATAAGTCCTCATACTGTTTCATAATTGAATGACCACTTATGCATGGTCATAGGATGATTGGAACTTAAAACTTGCAAAAAGCAGGATCCTTGACCTCAGGAAACGATGAAGAACTCAGCTTTCCTGAATGTGTACTATTTCTAATCTCATGTATTTTGCACAACATTCCAGGGAGGTAGAGAATATGATTTCTACACCATTTTGTAGCTGGTGAAGTGATGATATAGAGAGATTAGGTAACCTGGCTGGGGGTCATCCTACTACTAAGAAAAGCAGAGACCTTACATGTCCACACAGAGATTACATGAGACTCAGCCACACATCAGGCCAAAATCAAGTAAATTTTGCTTTCCTGCTGACCTGTGTCACTTCTGTAATCTGTCTCTTCATTTCTGATTTCAGGATGCCAGGTCTGCCTATATTTTTCCAAGTCAGTAAACCTGATTCGACCTCAATTTCCTATTCTGTAAAACCTGGGGAGTATTAAAAGAAAACAAGCAAAATTTTGGAGGTGATGGATACATTTAGGACTTTGGTTTGGTGATTATTATGGGTTTATGCATACGTCCAAATTCAAGAATATATATATGTTAAACATGTATAATTTTTTGGCATATCAATTATACCTTGGTAAAGCTAAAACAAAGAAACAAGGGACTATGTTTAAACTATTACAGGTATTTTGGAAGCAGAGTCCCCAGACAACCTATATGTCATAAGGAATATGCACTCTCTAATAGAGGGACAATTCTCCTGTTGAGGATTACTACTTGAAGGAGCAGTCCCCAAATACACACAGATAGGGAGTGCACAGACTCTTTAATGGACACTGACTGATTGAGGACCCCACCAGCAGTATCAGAACGTGTAGGTTTCCCCTCATGCTCACCCACTGGAAATACTCCATAGTCTGTTGTTTTACTTTCTGATGTGATGAATGGGAAATCTATTGCCATCACTTTTTTTTATTGCCATCATCTTTAACTGCATATCAAGGTTATTGAAAATAAATCTTTCCTCCTATTCAAGACTGTCAGTCATAACTGTCATTTTTTTTTTTTTTTTACTGCAAATGAATCTACTTACATAGGAAGCCTAACAACGAGTGACAGTCACATAAGCCTGCAGGTTCTCCTAATGCTACTGCCTGCTTGTAAACTCCAGCTGTGTGTGCACATGTGTGTGTGTGTGTGTGTGTGTGTGTGTGTGTGTGTGGACTCTGGGGGCTCCCAATGACAGTGCGTATCCCTGGAAAGAGGTTGAGAATATCTCTGTGATGTATGTTGAGTTCAGGATTAGACAGGAGCTCGATCTGCTCATTCCCAAGTCTTTCTAAATGGCGCACAGCTAGACCACAACGTGCTTCTGAGCAGACAGTAGTCCCTTTCCCCAGATGCAAGGCAAGCCTGTCTGCACTCACCTGCTCAGGTCAGGGAAAGACCGCTCTAGGACGTAAAGTATGGCAGTCTGACTAAATCTGCTGCCGAGCTCTGAAATAGAGGGCTCCCATCTTGCAGCCTCAGTTGAAGAGTCCTGAGGAGTTATATCCTCTCAACCACCCACCACACAGGTTCAGTCATCTCCCTGAGGAGTTCCACACTCATGAATAAAGATCCTTAAATTCTTATCACATCTTTGACACACTGTACATCCATCTATTCTTCCATTCATATATTTGACGGGCATTAGGAAGAAACTCTACATCACTCTTTGGATAAGTCTTAGGTGTCTCCAGAACGGAAACAAGGCAGTAAGGCATGGAAAGGCTGGTGTGGTACCTTGAGATGTTACATCTGAGATGGATCCTTCTCATTAAGATCTCAACCTGCTCAAGTGTTCTATAAATGGTGATTTTTTACAACTTCATTTACTTCTGTGAGCATCTGTCCACATCTCTAGTTATGGTCCTCTTGATGTATATTCTTCCCTTTGCACCAAAATTTTACAAAGAATTCTTGATACTCAACTCACATCTCCTTGCACCTGCCCTCTGACTTAATCTTCATCCCTTATCTAACGGGCTGTGTGCTCCCACACTTTTAAATTTACCATGACAGTGTCAACATTCACCTCTTTGTCACATTTATAGATCATGAGTCAAATGTAGACAAATAGATATTTCTCCAGGAGGTATGTCTGTCCCCAGGACAGAATTCATTTGCTGTATATAGACAAAGATTATATTGTCATGCTGCTGCTGCTGCTGCTAAGTCACTTCAGTCATATCCGACTCTGTGCAACCCCATAGACAGCAGCCCACCAGGCTCCCCAGTCCCTGGGATTCTCCAGGCAAGAACACTGGAGTGGGTTGCCATTTCCTTCTCCAATACATGAAAGTGAAAAGTGAAAGTGAAGTCACTCAGTCATATCCGACTCTTAGCGACCCCATGGACTGCAGCCTACCAGGCTCCTCCGTCCATAGGATTTTCCAGGCAAGAGTACTGGAGTGGGATGCCATTGCCTTCTCCATAGTCACTTCAGTTGTGTCCGACTCTGTGCAACCCCATAGAGGGTAGCCCGCCAGGCTCCCTGGGATTCTCCAGGCAAGAACGCTGGAGTGGGTTGTCACTGTCATGCTATCAGTTACCAAAAAGCTCAAATTGTAAAATACCTTCCATAGAATCAGTCAGACAGTGTGAAGGCTGTGCCTTAGACAAGTGAACTGAAGTCTCTCAGTCGTGTCTGACTCTGCGACCCCCTGGACTATAGCCTACCGGGCTCTCTGTCCATGGAATTTTCCAGGCAAGAACACTGGAGTGGGTTGCCATTTCCTTCTCCAGGAATCTTCCCAACCCAGGACTCGAACCAAGGTCTCCTGCATTGTAGGCAGACGCTTTTACCATCTGAGCCACCAGGGAAATCTACACTTTCGCTTTTACATCCCATATTCTTGCTTCATTGAAAAGGATTTTGTAAGGCATGTTAGCAATTTTTTATGGTCATTTAAATAAACTCTAATTTACCTGTTTTCATTTCTTTCTTAAAGATTTCCAAGTATGCAATGAAATCATCTAAAATTATGTCTCACACTTTGCCACAGTTAAATGTGTCACCTAAAGCATTGTCTGTTATACCACAATTAAGCAATATACTAGTTTTGAAATACCAGTGTATTGGTGGTGATAAGTCTTTGGCAGGTTCCTGGCTCTTAAGTCAAAATACTTGTACTGCATTACAGAAATCACATTTTTAGGATGTGTCCATTCAGTAAAATAACACAAACCTTATAATAAAAATATATACAAATCCATACTAATATAAATAAATGAATTAATAAAAAGAGGAAATAAATTTTCTTGATTAAACAATTCAAAATAATACAAATAGATACCTTCCCTCCATGAGGTGAACCTTCCCCCTTCTATCCCTGAAGGCAGGGCTGACTTAGTGATTCACTTATAAAGAATAGAGCGGGTGAACGTAAAACTGCTATTGTACAGTGGAGAAACGCAGCAAATAGCATCTTAACCCAGTGATGAAGGCCAACCTTCCCAATGATTCAGTGATGTCATGTGGGTACCATGTCCTCCCAGATATGATGTGATGAGAAGGGCACTTCAACTCTATGGTATTTCCCCCCCCCCCAAATCCACAACCACAGTCTAATCATGAGAAAACAAAAACAAAATACGCCTGTACTCTTCAGGATTGTCAGAGTCATGAAAACAGTGTGACAGATCCTCAGACAGTTAAACAGAGAGTTCTTGCAACAGAGAAAAGACAGTCTCTTCAATAAATGGTGCATGGGAAAACTGGACAACTACAAACAAATAAAATTGAAGCATTCCCTAACATACAGAAAAATAAACTCAAAATAGACTAAAGACCTAAATGTAAGTCTGCATACTATATAACTCCTAGAGGAAATCATAGGCAGACCACCCTTGGGTATAAATTACAGCAATGTTTTTTGTTTGTTTGTTTTTTGATCCATCTCCTAAAGTAAAGGCAAAACTAAAGAGATATGGCCTAATTAAACTTGAAAGATTTTGCACAGCAAAGGGAACCACTGACAAAATGCAAAGACAACCTACTGAATGGGACAAAATATTTGCAAATGATATGATTGATAAGGGATTCTGCTTACATAAACAGCTCATGCAAATCAACATAAAAGAACAGCCCCATACCAATGAAAAAGTGGGCATAAGAACTGAAGGGACATTTTTCCAAAGAAGAAATGCAAATGACCAATAGGTCCATGAAAAGATGTTCACCATTGCTAATGATAAGAGAAATGCAAATCAAAACTACAGTGAGATATCACTTCACACCTGTCAGATGGCTATCATTAATGAAAGCCCCACAAATAACAAATGTTGCCTAGGACGTGGAGATTTACGAACCCTGGTACACTGTTGATGGAAGTGTAAACTGGTGCAGCCGCTGTGGAAAACAGCATGGAGGTTTCTTAAAAACTGAAATACAGAACTACTGCATGACCCAGCATTTCCCCTTCTGGGTATCTAACCAAAACAAAACACTAACGTCAAGAGGTACATGTGCATTAATGTTCATGGCATTATTTATAATTGCCAGGATATGGAAGCAACTTAAGTGTCTATCAACAGATGAATGGATAAAGAAGATGGATATATATATAGAGAAAGAGAAGATGTGGTGTATATATACATATATATATATATATATATATATATATATATAGAGAGAGAGAGAGAGAGAGAGAGAGAGAGAATGGTTACTACTCAGCCATAAGAAAGAATGAAATAATGCCTGCAACAAGCAACGAAGATGGACTGACTTGGAGGGTATTATGCTAAGTGAAATGTCAGACAAATATTATATGATATCACGTGTACTGTAAAAAATAAACTAGCAAATAGAAATAGGCTCACAGATATAGAGAACAAGCTCATGGCTAGCAGTGGTGGGTGGGAAGGAACAAAAGAGGGGTGGAGGAGTAGGAGTGGGAGGTACAAACTACTGGATATAAGATAGACTCAAAGATGTACTGTACGTCATGGGGAATATAGCCAATATTTCATAATAACTATAAATGGAAAGTAACCTTTTAAAATTGAATAAGACATTTAAATATTAACATATGAACAGAAATCATGGTTAATAATAGCCAAAAGTGTAAATAACCTAAATATCCACCAATTTGTGAATGAATAAATAAAACGTGGTATGTTATTTGGCAATAAAAAGGAATGAAGTACTGATACACACTACAGCTTAGAGGAACCTTGAAAAATTTATGCCAAGTGAAAACCTGAATATGCAAAAGATCATGTATTATATGATTCCCTTTATATGAAGTGGCCAGAAAGAAGCCATCGGTATAGCCATACCGAAGCAATTCCCCGCTTTCCATCCAGACTTCTAGAAAGCTCTGTCTGGTGAGTTTGCCCCTCTGTCCCACTTTCCTATTCCCAAATGTTTAACCTGCAGTTCAGGCTTTTGTCACAAGGTGGAACCAACATACCTCCGTTACCAGACTTCTGTGTCAGTCAATGGCTCAGTCCTGTCTGACTCTTTGTGACCCCATGGACTGCAGCATGCAGAGATGGAACAAACCAGAACGTGGGGAGAGCTAACGAGTGGACATAGTGCTCTGGTTAGGAATGTGACCCCAGGAGGCAGACAGGACCTCCCTGGCAGATGGAGTCCATAGGACCTGGGGTCAGAGAGAAACTAAAGAGAGTGTTATGGTCTCTGGGCGGGGGGGTGGGGGGAACCCCTTATTCATGAATCCTTCTGCTTTATGCCTGCTTCCTACTTTAAAGGAGACTCTGGGAACTGAGTATCAGCTCAACTTCCCTGCTCTCAGTGGACCTGGTCCTTCTCTGCCCTGTAGACCAGTGACAGAAGCAACGGGGCACTTTACTCCTTACCAACTTTGTACACCATATCAGTGTATAAAGGGGCTGTGTAGTGTCCCATGGAAGCAGCTATGGTCCTTCCCCAATCAGTCCTGCACCTGGATGGCCTCAGATCCCTGGAGTGCCCCATCAGTTACCTCTGAGCCGTGTCTGCTCACCTGGCACCCCCACTCTTCACTCCAGTCAGGATGGACTCCCCATCCCCTCCTTTCCATCTAGCCCCCTTAGGTCCTGCCTACTATCCCAGGCCCAGCTCCTCTCAGGAATTTCTGATGACTCCAGTGAGCCCTTCCTCCTCTTTTTAAATTAAGGGGGTTCTATAGAGGTGACACTGGAGAAGAAAATGGCAACCCACTCACTCCAGCATTCTTGGCTGGGAAATCCCATGGAAAGAGGAGCCTGACGGGCTACATTCCACAAGGCCACGAAAGAGTCAGACACGACTGAGCGACTGAACAACACACACGTCTGCCTCTTTTGTACTTTTTATATTTTTCTTGGGTAACCTCTTCCCTCTCCCCCAAGTTCTTCTTCTCCCTGTCCCTCGGTTATCCTTTTTTATTTTCCTATTATAAAATGGGAATTAGTAACAATGACTACATGACAGGGATGCTGTGAGCACTGAAAGTGACAATACATTTTAAAAACCTTGGTAATGAGAAACATTACCTATATTATTTCTATTTATAAATCTTTATTGCAATTTCTCCCACAGTAGGCATCAAAAATATAGAATGCACTGTGTTGATTATTTACAAGAACATTTGGGGATGCTGTTAGTGAGCATATTAGCTACTGAAGATTGCTTAACAAAACTCCACAAACTATGTTGTCTGAAATATAAAAAATGTATTCTCTCATAACTGGAGACATAAAGCCCAAAATCAGTGTGTTGGGCATGACCATGCTTCTTCCAAATGCTCTGGGGTAGAATCCATTCTTGCCTCTTCTCGGGTCTGAATGCTTCTGGAGCTCCTTGGTTTGTGGCAGCAGGGCCCCAATCTCCTCCTCCATCTTCACATGGCCTTCTTGCCTGTATGACCTCTCTCTCTCCTCTTCTTTTTCTTTTAAACAATTATTTTCATTTCCAGATTCTCAAGCTCTGCACAGTTTTAGTACTCACTGAGAAATTAAACACTGTCATATCCCTTCCATAAAATGGGAGGAAAAGCATCAGTATATACTAATGACTGACACAAAACATTTACTAGTTTATCACAAAAATGCATTTATGGTAGGAGTATCAGAAAGAGTAACTGAAAAATGAAAATTTACCTTAAAAAAGATGCTAGTCAGGAAAACTTTACACAGACAAATAAGTGACTATCTATGAAAATTCTAAATACATTACACTATTTTATATCCATTTTGGTTATGGACTACTCCAGGAAGATGTAATTACAAAACTTTAATTCAAGGAGTCCCTAAAATGTAAAGCAAAACAGGTCTTAAAAAATACTGGTTTCATGAAAAGAGAGATTTTAGTCTATTTTAGACTAATTTGGTGAGTTTCTAACTACACTTGTAGCACAATCATCACTCAGGGGACAATCATTTATGAGAAAGGGGAAATTAAAGTTTAAATTACCTTCAGAATTCTACCCATTATCACTCAATTAATATTGAAGTATATGTCATTAAGTATGCAAAGATTACAGATTTTAGTTTTGTAATTTGCAGACAAAAAGTGTAATAATGTATAAAATCATTGACAAACTTAAGCTAGAATTATTAGCTCTAGGACATTTTATTGTATTATTACCTTAAAAGGATGGCAAACTAGACATCAGCAGAAATGCTGTTAAAACTGTTGTTTTTTCGCTCCAAGGTTTTCATATCAATGAAATAAAAGTTTAACAGTCTCTAAGTTAAATTTCACAAGTGAAATTGCTGTTCTCTGATTTAACTTTCAAAGATAAGACAGGGCAAAATCCAAGTATCATCTTTTCCATTTTTGTGCATAAACACAAATAAGAGTCAGTATCAATACAAATGACAGTGTTAGGAAATAACATGTTTAGTCACGTTCTACAACACAGGATACTACAACATAACTCTGCTACAGTAAATTCCTATTTTGTGTTTTGGAATAGCAGATTACATAGTATGGTGTGAAAGGCAGTAAAACGCACATGCTCTCTGTGTCATTTAGCAAAGAAAAGACAAGAAAGAATACACTGCCAAACTCCACCTGCTACTCCATCCTAGACCCAGTTGTCTATCATCCACTCAGTTCCAGTACTTCCAAATCCTCAATCTCACCCACTCAGTCTCAAGCCAAGATTAACTCCTTTTGCACCAAGTCTCCTTTCTCTCAGCTGAGTCATCATTTTCCAGAAAAGTCTAATTTTTCTGACTCCACAATTTAACCCATTTGAAGTCAAAGAAAATGCTGTAATACTGAAAGCAATTTAAACTAGAGATGGAAATTAGTGTTGTGGAAGATACATTTCAAGTGCTCTGCAAATGTAATGAGAAAGTTGCAAGAAAACAGATTTTAAACTCTGCCTGGCTTCCTTAGTTACTTGGTATATTATGACGTTGCTCTGATTACTGCTGCTGCTGCTAAGTCGCTTCAGTCGTGTCCGACTCTGTGCGACCCCATAGACGGCAGCCCACTAGGCTCCCCCGTCCCTGGGATTCCCCAGGCAAGAACACTGGAGTGGGTTGCCATTTCCTTCTCCAGTGCATGAAGGTGAAAAGAGAAAGTGAAGTTGCTCAGTCATGTCTGACTCTTAGCGACCCCATGGACTGTAGCCTACCAGGCTCCTCCATCCATGGGCGTTTCCAGGCAAGAGTACTGGAGTGGGGTGCCATTGCCTTCTCCGTGCTCTGAACATGCCTTGACCTACTCCCAAGAAATCTTAATGTCCTGACTAGTAATCAGAGCAGGACAAAAAAGTGCTCAAAGGCACTAAAATATGCATCTTGAGGGGAAATGCACGGACATTAAGATTTCTTGGGAGTAGGTCAAGGCATTTTATATCCATAAGGACCATCAACTTAAACTTAGTCCATCACAGTTATTAAAAAAATGAAAGGAGTGGAACTCTTGCTTACAACTGGGTTTGGCAGAAATGCATCTGTATACTCTGCCTCTGTAATCATACAGGTCTTTAATTAGGGACAATGAGTGTGCCCATAGAGCAGCACTAATGAAAAATTTATAAAGAATCTATGATAGAGCTTCACAGTCGAGCTTTACTAGGTTGTAAACACTCTTCTTCAGAGAAGGCAATGGCACCCCACTCCAGTACTCTTGCCTGGAAAATCCCATGGACGGAGGAGCCTGGTAGGCTGCAGTCCCTGGAGTCGCTAAGAGTCAGACATGACTGAGTGACTTCACTTTCACTTTTCACTTTCATGCATTGGAAAATGAAATGGCAACCCACTCCAGTGTTCTTGCCTGGGGAATCCCAGGGACGGGGGAGCCTGCTGGGCTGCCGTCTGTGGGGTTCCACAGAGTTGGACACGACTGAAGCAACTTAGCAGCAGCAGCAGCAGCAGTAGCAGCAAACACTCTTCTTACCCAAGCATTACTTTGTGTATCTGTGAAACATCTGAAAAATACTTTTCTTTGACTTACCAGGCTGTAGGGAATGAGTCATTTTATGTACAAGGATCTATAGTAGAACTTGGTACTTTCTTGCATTAACTGAACAATGTTACAACTGGAACTTAAAAGAAGGTTGAAAATATTCACTTTTTGAGGCTCTGTGAGGTACTGGATGCTCTATTTCAGTTTGTTTTTTGAAGCTTCTCTCTTTGGCATTCTTCCTCTGTCCATTTAGTAATTTGCCTGGAGGTGAAGACGTAGCATGTAACTGATATTCATCTGGGGATCCTTTTAGCCAGGTTGGCCTCATTTGTTCTTGATTCACCTCTTTCTGAAGCTGCAATGCTAATAACGTATCCTGTTCTTCTTGTTTATATCTCTCAAAAAATAGACGTTCCAAATCTATCAGTTTTAGGGTGAAGTGGACTTGTTTACTCTTGGTCGGAGGAAGCTTTGAGGAACATTTTTCTTCTTTTTGTAGAACAGCATGGATCGCTGACTGCTTCAGACAAAGATTCCTGGTTTTTCGCTCTGGAGATATCCTTATTGGTCAGTAGGTGAGACTCCTCATTTTCTGTCACAACTGTGTTATTTTTCAGTGTCTGTGTCACATCTGACACTATACATCCACTCTCTGTTTCGCCATAAGGCTTAACTGCAGTTTCTCCAGAAAAGGAAACTCCAGCTTTAGGTTCTTCATGACTGATGACACATAACTCTCTTTCACGACTGCTTTGTTTTGTTTTCACTTTTCCTTCAAGGTACCATTCTCCACCACTGGCACATAACTGAGGTCTAGGTGACTCCACTGAAGCTTCTGCATCTTGCTTTTGAACTTCAAGGCATATCTGAGGAGAAAGTGCTGGCATATCTTCCTCAATTTCTGTGTCTTGTCATGTAGGGTTCTTCCTATCACCGCTGTCAGTGTCCTTGGACCTGGAGGTTTTCCTGTCTTCTTCTACAACTTCAGACTGTGACGCTGACTCAAGTTAAGAATTCGGTGACAAATACTTCTGAACACTGCCAGTGTTTTTTCGTTTGCTCTCCCTTTTCCTTTGTGACTCGGTTGTGACTGGATTAGATTTTTTGGAATACGAGTGGACAGCCGAGACACGTTCCTCACAGACACTGCCAATATTAAGGCTTAGCCTTCTTGCCAGCGCTTCATCACTTTTCAGTTGTTCTTCCATCTCTCTGTGCCTTTTTTCTGCCTGTCTCTTTTCCTCTTCTTCCTCTTCTGCCAGTAATCTCTATGTATTCTTCACTGGCTTTGTTTTCTTCCTCCTGAATGGCTCGTCACTCTGCCTCCACCTTGCTTCTCTCCTCTTCATATTCTCTTAATTCCCCAGGTTGACTTAATAGATGAACTGGCGTATAGTCATCAATGATTTCCTTTGATTGTTGCCCAGAGACTTTAACCTGGCATTCCTCGGGATATTGGTTTTGAATTATCTCCCACAGTTCCATATTGACAAGGGAATTTCTTCAGGTGTGGTACCGAGTCCACGAAGAGATCCAGGGGTGACAGAAAGGACAGTGCAAATTTGCCTTCTCTACAGTCGATTTGAAGCATGCTTTACAGAGCGTGTGGTTGCGAGGAAGCATCACAGGCTCATTGAGGATTTCCAGACAGATGTGGCACTGGCATTCCAACAAGGAAGGGACGCTGTCTTTGGGTAGAGCCATTTTAATATGCTACTAAGCTATATTCAACATCAATACCAGAATTCCAGGATTGGGAGCATCGAATGTCTTTAGGTAAAAAGGTTCTGTGGGCCAGGTAAACAGTACGACCCCAGAAGGTGGTGTATTTGTCCGTGTTAAAGACAAGTATCCTGAAAGGAAGCAAACGAACCTTGACTGCTCCCAGGCACTGACAACTGTTGCAGTACAGCAGTGGTGGGCGCAGGGCTCTCTAGTGAGGGAGAAGGCAGGCGCCAAGTTCCATTCCTCCCTGTTCCCAGGTGAGGCTTCTCCCTTAGTTCTGAGCAGCTAAGCCCGAGACTGCTGAGGTGCACAGGCCCCAGGCCACCACTCCACAAAGACCAAAGCTTCTTCCGGGATGCCGCCTCAGCAGAGGAACTTCAGTTTGACCTTTGCTGTGGGGTCGCGCCTGCGCACTTCTCAGGGCTCTGAGCCGACAGTCCTCTCTCTTGTGCAGTGCAAGTCGCTCAGGTGTGTCTGACTCTTTGCGACGCCATGGACTACACAGTCCATGGAATTCTCCAGGCCAGAATGCTGGAGTGGGTAGCCTTTCCCTTCTCCAGGGGATCTTCCCAATCCAGGGATCGAAGCCAGGTCTCCCGCATTGCAGGTGGATTTTTTACTAACGGAGCGGGAAAGCCTAATCTTGGGGGCGGTGCTGTAGCAATCTCAAAAGGGCTAGTGAGGTCACAACGCTCTCCCCCTCTCCTTTTTCTTTTAGGACACCAATCATTAGATGTAGAGTCTACCCTAAATACAGGATGATTTAATGTCAATTTCATGATTTTATGTAGTTTCATGCCACAGACCTTATTCCCCAAAATGGTCTCATCACAGGTTCAGGGGTTGCAGTTTGGACATGTCTTTTTCAAGACATATGTCAACCCACTATAGTGATAGGAGGGTTGGAAAACTAAAATGAGATGTTACCTTTTGTAGATCAGTATACAAACACATGCCTAAATGTATAAATATATAAATGCCTGCATAAGAAAGAATATAATATATTCTTGAACTATGAAATGTAGATAAAAACATTCAGCAGGTGTTTGGGGGTTGTATGTTTCGGGAAAGGTTGCTTTTCCGCTCTTTTTTATATTCTTTATTTTTTACCTAAAAGAGATGTCTGTTGTTCTTGCAAGTGTTAAAAACATAAAATGGCAGGGAAGCAAGTACATTCTTACTACATCCCCAGAAAAGCCTTTAGAACGGTAATATTTTTCAGGGACAGGAAGAGAGATGAGAGGTTGAGGAAGCCCCTTCCTCCATATAACAAGAAAATTCCCCTCCAATAACAACCAAAATGATGAATATCAGTGCTTTAAATTTCTTGTTATTAAATTGCAGGAAAATATTGGACCTCAGTTTAATATTTTTAATTTTTAAATGGAGGATAATTGCATTACAATGTTGTGCTGGTTTCTGCCATACAACATTATAAATCAGTTGTAACTATGTATATGTATCCTCTCCCTCTCCACTCCCCTCCCCCCATCCTGCACCTTTAGTTCATACAAAGCTCCAGTCTGGGTTCCCTGTGTTACATAGCAACTTCTCACTAGCTGTCTCTTCTACACATGGTAGTGTGTGTGTGTGTGTGTGTGTGTGTGTGTGTGTGTGTGTGTGTGTGTTTAGTGCTACTTTTTCAATTTGTCTCACCCTCTCATTCCCCTGCTATATCCTCAAGTCTGTTCTCTATTCTGTTTCTCCATTCCTTCCCTGCAAATAGGTTCATCAGTGCCATTTGTCTAGATTTCATAGATATGCTTTAATTTACTAGATTTGTTTTTCTCTTTCTGACTTACGTCACTCTGTATAACAGTTTCTAAGTTCATCCGCCTCATTATGACTGACTCAAATTCGTTCCTTTTTATGGCTGAGTAATATTCCATTGTACATATATACCACTAATTATTTGTCCATTCATATGTATATTCACATCTAGGTTGTTTCTGTGACCTGGCTATTGTAAATAGTGCTGCGGTAATCCTTAGGGTACATGTTTCTTTTTGAGTTGTGGGTTTCTCAGGATATATGCCCAATAGTGGGATTGATGGGTCATATGATAGTTTTATTCCTAGTTTTTTTTCGGGAATCTGCATACTGTTCCCCACAGTGGCTGTATCAATTTACATTCCCACCGAAAGTGCAAGAGAGTTCCCTTTTCTCCACATCTTCTCCAGCATTTATTGTTTATAGATTTTTTTGATAATAGCCATTCTGACTAGTATGTGGTGGTACCTCATTGCAGTTTTGATTTACATTTCTCTAATAATGAGCAGTGTTGAAGCATCACATCATGTGTTTATTGATCATCTGTATGCCTTATTTGCAGAAGTGTCTGCTTATGTCTTCTGCCTATTTTTCTGATTGGGTTGTTTGTTTTTTTCATATTGAGCTGACTGAGCAGCTTTGGAGATTAATCCTTTGTCAGTTTTTTCATTTGCAATTGTTTTCTGCCATTCTGAGGGTTGTCTTTTCATTTTGTTTATAGTTTCCCTTGCTGTGCAAAAGCTTTTAAGTTTTATTAAATTGCACTTGTTAATTTTTTCTTTTATTTCCATTACTCTAGAAGGTGGGTCCAAGAGAATCTTGCTATGATTTTTGGCATAGACTATTCTGCCTATGTTTCATTAAAGAGTTTTGTAATTTCCGGCCTTACACTTAAGCCTTTAGTCCATTTTGAGTTTGTTTTTGTGTATGGTTTTCCAAAGTGTTGTGTGACCTGATGACAGTGAGTATTATCAGGTGAGAGGTAGCAGTGGGCACTCTTTAGATGTGGGGCTCAGCAGGCACCTATAATCTGTTCACATCTTAGTCTTGTGACTGCTTAGCCCTGCCCTCAATGTGCCTCATTTCCCTGATGTTTAAAGGTGGGCAAGAGTAGCTCCTCCTCGTAGACTGTGGTGAGGGTTTAATGAGCAACTACAGGTTTAGTACTTACAACTGTGTGGGGAACCAAGGGAGTCAGCAATAATAATTAACACTTCTTAGAACTATCATACTTAAATTGGCCATTCGTGTTTCTATTCCCATTTTTATGATTACATGGGCCTATATCATGACTGTTTGTGATTCTATGGACTCTAGCCCACCAAGGTCCTCTGTCCATGGGATTCTCCAGGCAAGAACACTGAAATGGGTGGCCATGACCTCCCTGAGTTCATCTTCCTGACCCAGGGCTCGAATCCCTGTCTCTTGGGTCTTCTTCACTGGCAGATGGGTTCTTTTACCACTAGCACCACATAGGAAGCCCACATTGGTGTTGCTCCAAAGAAAGCAGTTGTATAAAATGATAAGTAGGCTATCACCTCATTACTATGGTCTAAGATGAACAGTTATATTTATATAGTAAAATGTCTCAAAAACAAATATATACTCAACCATTAGGAATTCTTCTCCATGAATAAGATGGTTTCAGGGATTTTGAATGATTTTTTCCTAAATGCATTTTTCATTTTTTTCTACAAATTAAAGTGTCTTGGACAACCCTTCTTAAGTGAATAATGCAAAAAAAAAAAAAAAACAGAAGAGAACAATAGGATGGGGAAAACTAGAGATGTCTTCAAGATAATTAAGATATGAAGGGAACATTTTATGCAAGGATGGGCACAAAACACATGGTGAAGTGAAGTGAAGTGAAGTGAAGTCGCTCAGTCATGTCCAACTCTTTGCGACCCCATGGACTGTAGCCTACCAGGCTCCTCTGTCCATGGGATTTTCCAGGCAATAGTCCTGGAGTGGATTGCCATTTCCTTCTCCAGGGGATCTTCCCAACCCAGGGATCGAACCGGGGTCTCCCGCATTGTAGACAGATGCTTTACTGTCTGAGCCACCAGGGAAGTCCATAAGAACTATACAAAAAAGATAGTAGTGACCCAGAAAGCCACGATGGTGTGGCTACTCACTTAGAGCCAGACATCCTGCAGTGTGAAGTCAGTTGGGCCTTAGGAAACATGATTATGAAAAGCCAGTGGAAGTGATGGAATTCCAGCTGAGCTATTTAAATCCTAAAAGATGACACTGTTAAAGTGTGGCATGCAACATATCAGCAAATTTGGAAAACAGCAGTGGCCACAGGACTGGAAAAGTCAGTTTTCGTTCCAATCCCAAAGAAGGGCAAGGCCAAAGAATGTTCAGACTACCATACATTTCACATGCTAGCAAGGTCATGCTCAAAATCCATCAAGCTAGGGTTCATTAGTATGTGAACTAAGAACTTCCAGATGTACAAATGGATTTAGAAATGGCAAAGGAACCAGAGATCAAATTGCCAGCATCAATTGGGTCATAGAAAGAGCAAGGGGATTCCAGAAAAACACCTGTACTAAGTCGCTTCAACTGTGTCTGACTCTTTGCGACACTATGGACCATAGCCTGCCAGGCCCCTCTGTCCAAGGGATTCTCCAGCTAAGAATACTGGAGTGGATTGCCATGCCCTCCTCCAGGGGATCTTCCTGATCCAGGGATTGAACCTGTTTTGCTGATGTCTCCTGCACTGGCAGGTGGGTTTTCACCACTACTGCCACCTGTTAGCATATGAAGTGAGCACAGTTGTACCATAGTTTCTACATTCTTTGGCAGTGCCCTTCTTTGAGATTGGAATGAAAACTAAGCTTAACCTATCCTGCAGCCACTGCTGAGTTTTCCAAATTTGCTGGCCTATTAAGTGCAGCACTTTAAGAGCATTCATCTTTACCTGGAATCCCATCACATCCACTGTTCTTCGTAATGCTTCCTAAGGCCCACTTGACTTCACATTCCAGGATGTCTGGGTCTAGGTGAATGACCACACCATAGTGGTTATTCGGCATTAAGATCCTTTTTGGACAGTTCTTCTCTGTATTCCTAATATCTTCTGCTTCTGTTAGGCCCTTGCCATTTCTGTCCTTTATTGTGCCCATCTTTGCATGAAATGTTCCTTTGGTATCTCCAGTTTTCTTAAAGTGATCTCTAGCCTTTCCCATTCTATTGTTTTCCTCTATTGCTTTGCATTGTCCACTTAAGAAGGCTTTCTTATCTCTCCTTGCTATTCTTTGGAACTCTATATTGAGATGCTATTCTTTGGAACTCTACATTCCTTTTCTATTTTGCCTTTCACTTTTATTTTTTCCTCAGCTATTTTTAAGTCCTACTCAGACAACCATTTTCCCTTTTTGCATTTCTTTACCTTGGGGATGGTTTTAATCAGCGTCTCCTGTAAAATGTCATGAACCTCCATCCATAGTTCTTCAGGCATTCTATCAGATCTAATCTCTTGAATCTGTTCATCACTTCCATTGTATACCATAAAGGAATTGATTTAGATCATACCTGAACGGCATAGTTGTTTTCCCTACTTTCTTCAATTTAGTCCTGGATTTTCCATTAAAGAACTCATGATCTGAGCCACAGTCAGCTCCCGGTCTTGTTTTGCTGACTCTATAGAACTTCTACCCCTTTGGCTGCAAAGAATACAATCAACCTGATTTTGGTATTGACCGTCTGGTGATGTCCATGTGTAGAGTCATCTCTTATACTGTTGGAAGAGGGTGTCTTCCATGACTAGGGCATTCTCTTGGCAAAACTCTATTGGGCTTTGCTCAGCTTCATTTTGTACTCCAAGGCTGAACTTTCCTGGTACTCCAGGTATCTCTTGACTTCCTCCTTTTGCATTCCAATCCCCTATGAAGAAATGGACATCTTTTTCATGTGTTATTCTAGAACTTCTCTGGGAATGCTTCAATATCATAAGAACTCACTCCATATAATTTGTAAGTACTTACTCCTGCCTTGTCAAGCAAGATTTAATGATTATTTTGTAATACTGTTTTTAACATTTTAAAAATTATAATTTGAAAATAATATGGCTCATTACATCTAAAACATTTGCTACCCTGGACAGAATGAAATGTGAGTACTGAAAGAAATTAGGATTCAGACATGTTCTGGAGGCTACAGGACTCAATGGGGAAATCTTTAGTGAAATATAGTTTACACGACTAAGCACATATTAAAAAGCAGTTTTCCCCTTTTATCTAGTTTCTCCTAACTTCCTATTGTTCTTGTTTTTGTTTTCAGTTGCTAAGTCATGTCTGACTCTTTGTGACCCCAGGGACTGCAGCACACCAAGATTCCCTGTCCTTCACCATCTCATGAAGTTTGCTTAAATTCATGTCTGTTGAGTCAGTGAAATAATCCAACCATCTCATCCTCTGCCACCAACTTCTTTTGCCTTCAATCTTTTCCAGCATCAGTGTCTTTCCCAATGAGTCAGCTCTTCACATCAACTGGCCAAAGTATTGGATTTTCAGCTTCAGCATCAGTCCTTCCAAAGAATATTCAGGGTTGATTTCCCTTAAGATTGACTGGTTTGATCTCCTTGCTCTCCAAGGGACTCTCAGGAGTCTTCTCCAGCACCACAGTTCAAAGGCATCAATTCCTCAGGATTATATTCAGACTTAAACTGAAAAAAGAAGGGAAAACCATTAGGCCATTCAGATATGACCTAAATCAAGTCCCTTCTAATAATACAATGAAAGCGACAAATAGATTCAAGGGATTAGACTAGTAGACTACCTGAAAAGTTAAAGACAAAGGTTAGTAACATTGTACAGAAGGCAGTGATCAAAACCTTCCCCAAGAAAAAGAAATGCAAAATGGTTGTCTGAGAAGGCCTTACAAATAGCTGAGAAAAGAAGAGAAGCAAAAGATAAAGGAGAAAATGGAAGATATACCCATCTGAATGCAGAGTTCCAAAGAATAGCAAGGAGTGATTAAAAAAAAAAAAAGCCTTCTTAAGTGAACAAAGAAAAAAGAGGAAAACAATAGAATGGAAAAGACTAGAGAACACTTCAAGAAAACTAGAGATACCAAGGGAGCATTCCATGCAAAGATGGGCACAATAAAGGACAGAAATGGTTTGGAACTAACAGAAGCAGAAGATATTAAGAAGAATTGAAAAGAATGCACAACAGAACTGCACAAAAAAAGGTCTTAATGACCGAGATAACCATGATAGTGTGATCACTCACCAAGAGCCAGACATCCTGGGGTAAAGTCAAGTGGATCTCAGGCAGCATTACTAGGAACACAGCTAGTGGAGGTGATGAAATTCCAGCTAAGATATTTCAAATCATAAAGAATGCTGCTGTTAAAGTATTCCACTCAATATGCCAGCTAATTTGGAAAACTCAAAAATGGCCACAGGACAGGAAAAGTTCAATTTTCCTTCCAATCCCAAAGACAGGCAATGCCAAAGAATGTTCAAATGACCACACAGCTGTGCTCATCTCACATGCTAGCAACATAATGCTCAAAATCTTAACAGCTGGGCTTCAAGTACATGAACTGAGAACTTCCAGAAGTGCAAAATGGATTTAGAAAATGCAGAGGAACCAGAGACCAAATTGCCAACATCGACTGGATCATAAAAAAAGCAAGAGATTTCCTGAAAAACATCTATGTCTGCTTTACTGACTACACTGAAGTCTTTAACTGTGTTCAGTTCGGTTCAGTTCTGTTCAGTCGCCCAGTTGTGTCCGACTCTTTGCGACCCCATGGACTGCAGCACACCAGGCTTCCTGACAATCACCAACTCACGCAGCTTGCTCAAACTCATATCCATCGAGTTGGTTTGGTGATGTCATCCAACCATCTCATCCTCTGTCATCCCCTGCCTTCAGTCTTTGCCAGTATCAGGGTCTTTTCTAATGAGTCAGTTCTTCGCATCAGGTGGCCAAAGTATTGGAGCTTCAGCTTCAGCATCAGTCCTTCAAATGAATATTCGGGATGGATATCCTTTAGGATTGACTGGTTTGATCTCCTTGCAGTCCAAGGGACTCTCAAGAATCTTCAACACCACAGTTCAAAAGCATCAATTCTTTGGTGCTCAGCTTACTTTATGATCCAACTCTCAAATCCATACATGACTATTGGAAAAACCATAGCTTTGACTATATGAACCATTGTCAGTAAAGTAATGTCTATGCTTTTTTATATGCTGTCTAGGTTTGTCATAGCTTTTTTTCTAAGAAGCAAGAGTCTTTGCATTTCATGGCTGCAGTCACCATTTGCAGTGATTTTGGAGCCCAAAAAGTAAAGTCTATCACTGTTTCTGTTGTTTCCCCATCTATTTGCCAGGAAATGATGGGACTGGATGCCATGATCTTCGTTTTTTGAATGTTGAGTTTTAAGGCAGATTTTTCACTTTCCTCTTTTGCTTTCATGAAGAGGATGTTTCCCGAGTCCTGTGGAAATTCTGTAATCAAATCCCACTGGCCTTCAAACTCAAATTCTGTGAGGGATCACAGTCCCTTTGCCTGATCCCCAGGTTGTGAAATCTGTTGTTGGTCCTAGAACTTTCTTAACAGTGTGAGAATTTCTTTGGCATAATTGTTCTGCAGTTTGTGGGTCATCTGCTTGGTGGCTCTATGGCGGCTAACACTGGGTGACCCAGGTCTGCTGAAGCCAGAGCCCCTGTCCATGCAGCAGGCCACTGCTGATCCATGCCTCCACAGGAGACACTCATACACTCAAAGGCAGGTCTGGCTCAGTCTCTGTGGAGCCCCCAGGACCTGGTGCACACAAGGTTTTGTTTGAGCCCTCCAAACTTCTCCAGTGGGTATGGGGTTTGATTCTAAATGCAATTTTGCCCCTCCTACCATCTTGTTGGGGCTTCTCTTTTGCCTTTGGATGTGAGGTATCTTTTTTTGTGTGTGTGGGAACCAACATTCTCCTGTCGATGGTTGTTCAGCAGCGAGTTGCAATTCTGGAGTTCTCACAGGAGAAGATGCACACGTCCTTCTATTCTGCCATATTGTTGTTCTCACAACAAACTGTGGAAATTTTTTTAAAGATATGGAAATGCCAGATCATCTTACCTGCCTTCTGAGAAACCTGTATGCAAGTCAAGAAGCAACAGTTAGAACCAGACATGAAACAACCAACTGGTTCAAAATTGGGAAAGGAATATCCCAAGGCTATGTATTACCACCCTGCTTATTTAACTTATATGCAGAGTACATCATGGAAATGCCAGACTAGATGAAGCTCATGGTGGAATCACGATTGCTGGAAGAAACATCAATAACTTCAGATATGCAGATGACATCACCCTAAGAGCAGAAAGTGAAGAGGAACTAAAGAACCTCTTGATGAAGGTGAAAGAGGAGAGTGAAAAAGCTGGCTTAAAACTCAACATGACGCAGGATACAGCATGCTTGGGGCTGGTGCATGGGGATGACCCAGAGAGATGTTATGGGGAGGGAGGTGGGAGGGGGGTTCATGTTTGGGAACGCATGTAAGAATTAAAGATTTTAAAATTTAAAAAATAAAAAACTGAAAAAAAAAACAAAAACTAAGATCGTGGAATCTGGTCCCATCACTTCATGGCAAGTAGATGGGGAAAAAGTGGAAACAGTAAAAGACTTTGTTTTGAGGGGCTCCAAAATCACTGTGGATTGTTACTTCACCCGTGAAATTAATAGACGCTTGCTTCTCGGGAGAAAAGCTATGACAAACCTTGATAGTGTGTTAAAAAGCAGAGACATTATTTTGCCAACAAACGTTTATACAGTCAAAGCTATGGTTATTCCAGTAGTCATGTACAGATGAGAGAGTTGGACCATAAAGAAGGCAGAGCACTGAAGAATTGACACTTTTGAATTGTGGTTCTGGGGGAGACTCTTGAGAGTCCCTTTGACAGCCAGGTGATCAAGCCAGTCAATCCTAAAGGGAATTAACCTTGAATATTCACTGGAAGGACTGATACTGAGGCTGAAGCTCCAATACTTTGGCCACCTGATGCGAAGAGCTAACTCACTGGAAAAGACCTTGATGCTGGGAAAGATTGAGGGCAGGAGATAAGGATGACAGAGGATGAGATTGTTGGATCACATCACTGACTCAATGGACCTGAGTTAGAGCGAAGTCTGGGAGATAGTGAAGGACAGGGAAACCTGGCATGTTGCAGTCCATGGGTTGCCAAGAGGCAGACACGACTGAGTGGCTAAACAACAGCAACACCACTTCCATAGTAAAGCAAGCCTGAGGCCATTTCTGCGTTGCAGGATGGCTTTACTGAGGAATCCACAGTGAAGGAAGATCATCAAGCTATTTCTTTAATGTACTAGTCATTTTACTGCCCCTTAGTTTACCTTTTAGATTGATATTGGGGTAGGAGACTGTGAATTTAACAGCCCCCGTTGAGCCCCCCAGAATATAATCAGCACCAATCATCCATGTGAGTACCCTTTCTTGGATGTCCCAGCTGAATGACACCTCCAGATGACTGTGAGCCTGAGTGACAGACAATATGTAGAGCAAAAATCACTCAACTGAGCCAAGTCAACATACTGAATCCTGAGAGATAATAAATGACTATTATTTGGGGGAATTTATTAAGTAAAAATATCCAAAACATACATTTCAGGTGTACTTTTTTCCTGTGGTCTGGAATCATTGACTAGGATAGGGATTCACTGATTCTTGAAGGCTTGGTTCGGTTCAGTTCAGTTCAGTCGCTCAGTCATGTCCGACTCTTTGCGACCCTATGAATCACAGCACGCCAGGCCTCCCTGTCCATCACCATCTCTCGGAGTTCACTCAAACTCACGTCCATCGAGTTGGTGATGCCATCCAGCCATCTCATCCTCTGTCACTTCATTATAGTTTTGGCTATAGATTGCATGCTGGTTTATATGTGGGTATCAATCTCTGAATATTTCCATTCCTTCTTGAAGGGATTTCCACAGGAAATTTTCATGATGCATGTTTTTCACCCTACTCTTGGGATTTAGAACCTAATTCCAATCCCCCTCCACAAGAGGATCCTCCAGTGCAATTTCCTGTGTTAAGGATCTGAGAGATAGTTACTACAATTGGCTCCATGAACCCATGGAGCATCATATCCTCAAAAAGTTGCTTGGTGAGTATGCAGTCAGAACTAGGGGTATTTATTCACTTTGAGAAATGATTGTCAATGGTTGTTTCCTGAAACACTCTCTTGCTCCTGGGATGACCTTTGGCAAAAAAGTTACTTTCCTTGAACACATATAGACAGAGTTTCTTCACCAGCAGCAGATAGCTCTACATTGTAGCGTTTGGCCTTTGTGACTGTCTCATGAAGCACTTTTAAAAAAACTTACTTGCTGCAATTGAAACAGTTGTATTTTTCTTTTTGGCTGAACTGGGTCTTTCTCGCTGTGTGCAGACTTTCTGTATTTGCAGCAGGGGAGGGGAGACTGCTCTAGTTGCAGTGCACAGTCTTCTCATTATGGTGGTTTCTCTTGTTGCAGAGCTTAGGCTCTAGGGCTCCCTGGTACATGGGCTCAGTAGTTGTGAAGATTGGGCTTTGTTGCCCGGTGGCATGTGCAATCTTCCCAGACCAGGGATTGTACCTGTGTCTCCTGCATTGGCAGGCAGATTGGAAACTACTGGACCACCAGGGAAGTCCTCATGAAGCACTTTTACTTGGTCGAGTCAGTACAATTCTGGGGTTCATTAAAAGGAAGCTCAATTGCCTACAAATCTAAGCCATTTTCCCCAATATCACCTTTATAAGTAATAGAATTGATGTTCTTTTTTTTTCTTTTGTCATAGTTCTTGGGTCAGAGCCCAGATGTGGAGAAAGGATGTATTTGGGGAACCCCTTAAAGACACAAACATTCTGTAACAGATCGTAGGACTAGTTGGGGAACCATCAATACTCAGAGAAGGGAAGAAGAGCTGTGGACACAGCCCTAAGAGCAAAGCAAACATGTGCTCCATAAGGGCAGCTTGCTTCAAGAGTTTTGAAGGGAAAGGGTCTGGGCTGTGTGTTCCTCCTTCCAAAGCCACTAATCAGATAAGTGATTCCCACAGTACAGAAGTGAATTATAAAGAAGCTAGAAATGTTTTGGTCATAGATGTCCCTCCTCATGGAAGAAAGTATCAGGAATGGATAATAAGAATTTCCCAAACAGAAACCAATTGTATAGGGAATCGATCAGGTTTCTTTCTGCCTATTAAATGATTATATTATTCTAGGCCTGCCTCCCTGAAGCACCTCTGAATGTCTCTTTAAATGACATCTTTCCGAGTTCCTAGATTGTCCAATCACATGATTATAGGCATTCTCTGAATGTTCTACCACAGATGACGGCTGTTAGCCTTCTGAGGGGTAGCTCATCTCTAAGAACCCCAGGATACCTCTCTGGGGAAACTCTCCTCCTGGAGTTTGCCAGTTTCCCTGATCCCAGTCTAGTGCATCTAATTAGTACGCTTTTTCTGTTGGCAGCCAAAGCTAATGTGCTCAGCTTTCACCGAAGTCCGGGGTGGTGAAGGAAGGTGAAAAGGCATTTCCGGATGTGGCGGACTAGCCTGCGTATCGCCGTTGCCATGGATACCTGACGTAAATATGGCGACCGTGACGACTTTTCTGTGGAGACGGGTAACCTGAGAGTACCACATGTTCAATCTTCAGGTGTTTGGGACTCTGCTGAAGGTGTGGGGACCGGCAGGGGGTGGGGGGCTGGATCACCCTGGGGTGTGGGGAGACAAGGATCCGCATTAAAGCCGCCGCTTTCCCGCTTTGGGTCTCGGTGCCCCGCTGTCTCGTAGGTAAAGCTCTGGGGTCCCGCCCGGCACCAGTGAGTGTGGCATCCTGCTCCAGGGGTGTCCTGGAGCCACTTTTCTCCTTAAGGCAGGAGCGCGGGAGGTGAGACAGGTAGCGACTCTCTCCGAGCCTCAGTTTTTCCCTCTGTAAAATGGGATAAGATTGCTTTCCCCACAGGATCGCTGAGAACATTCATTGATAACACATGAGTAAGCCTATGGTCCTGTGGTTATTGCGGGATCATGAAGGTCTGTATGAAGTCAGGCCACTTCTTACTCCTTTTCAACTTTGTTGTTAAGGGATAGATGAGGAAAGGAGAAGAAAAAGGCCATGGTGGGAAGCTCATTGTAACATCTGGTTGTTACAATCACTACCCAGTTGTTTCAGTGTCATTGTCAACTAACCCAGTGCCTAGCATGGTGCAGGGCACACAATTACACCAGTAAATCATGGTGATTGCTGGATATGTTTTTCCTTGTGCAGCTCTCATGCAGATGTGTGTGTGTGTGTGTGTGTGTGTGTGTGTGTGTGTGTGTTAGTTGCTTAGTCGTGTCCGACTCTTTGCAACCCCATAGACCATAGCCCACCAGGCTCCTCTGTCCATGAGATTCTCCAGGCAAGAACACTGGAGTGGGTTGCCATTTCCTTCTCCAAAAGGAACTATAGAAAGAAAGAAAGTCCTGTCTGACTCTTTGCAACCCCATTGACTGGAGCCTACCAGGCTCCCCCATCCATGGAATATTCCAGGCAAGAGTACTGGAGTGGGTTCCTCATACTGATGGCCTTGCTCATATCAGGTGTCTGAAGGAGGCAGGTTCTGAGGACCTGTGTCCTGATGGCTGATGGAGTGTCTACTCCAGGTTCAAGGGTAGTGGTCCTCTGGAGACCCCAACACTTCACTTCGTGGTGGAATGTGACATCTGGCTCTAGTGAGTGCATAGATCTGGATGAAACCATGTTATGAAATGGCTCCTGGGCTTCCCTGGTGATCCAGCAGTTAAGAATCTGCCTTGCAATGCAAGGGACAATGGTTCGATCCCTGGTATGGGAAGATCCCACATGCCATGGGGCACCTAGGCCCATGTTCCACAACTACTGAGCCTGAGCTATGGAGCCAAGGAGCCAAAATTACTGAACACATGTGCAGTAACTATTCAAGTCTGTGCACACTACAGCCTCTGCTCTACAACAAGAGAAGCCACCACAATAAGAAGCCCATGCACTGCAACAAAGAGTAGCCCTAGTTCTCTGCAACTAGAGAAAGCCTGAGTGAAGCAATGAAGACCCAACACAACCAAAAATAAATAAATATTTTAAGAAAATAAAAAGAAATACTCCTGTGAGATTCTACCCTAAAAGTAGAGAAGGTACTTTGATCTCATGGGAAAGAGATTTAACAAGTGGAATGTCAATCCATTAGCAGCAAACTTGCTTTGTAGTAGTCCTGAGGCCCATTTCAGTTCAGTTCAGTTCAGTCCCTCAGTCATGTCCAACTCTTTGCGACCCCATGGACTGCAGCAAACCAGGCTTCCCTGTCCATCACTGTCTCCCAGAGTTTGCTCAAACTCATGTCCATTGAGTCAGTGATACCATCCAACCATCTCATCCTCTGTCATCCCCTTCTCCTCTTGTCTTCATTCTTTGCCAGCATCAGGGTCTTTTCTAATGAGTCCATTCTTCCCATTAGGTGGCAAAAGTATTGGAGCTTCAGCTTCAGCACCAGTCCTTCCAATGAATATTCAGGACTGATTTCCTTTAGGATGGACTGGTTTGACCTCCTTGCAGTCCAAGGGACTCTCAAGAGTCTTCTCCAACACCACAGTTCAAAAGCATCAATTCTTCGGCACTCAGCTTTCTTTATGGTCCTACTCTCACACCCATAGATGACTATTGGAAAAACCATAGCTTTGACAATAAGAACCTTTGTCAGCAAAGTAATGTCGCTGCTTTTTAATATGCTGTCTAGGATTGTCAAAGCTCTTCTTCCAAGGAACAAGCATCTTTTAATGTCATCTTTTAATGCCATAGTCACCATCTGCAGTGATTTTTGAACCCAAGAAAATAAAGTCTGTCACTGTTTCCATTCTTTCCCCATATATCTGCCATGAAGTGATGGAACTGGATGCCATGATCTTAGTATTTTGAATGTTGAGTTTTAGGGCAGATTTTTCACTCTTTTTCATTTTCATCAAGAGGCTCCTTAGTTACTCTTCGCTGTCTGCCATAAGGGTTGTGTCATCTGCATGACTGAGTTTATTGATATTTCTCCCAGCAATCTTCATTTCAGCTGGTGCTTCATCCAGCCTGGCATTTCGCATGATGTACACTGCATATAAATTCAATTAACAGGGTGACAATATAGAGCCTTGATGTACTCCTTTCCCAATTTGGAACCAGTCCATTGTTCCATGTCCAGTTCTAACTGTTGCTTCTTGACCTGCATACAGGTTTCTCAGGAGGCAAATAAGGTGGTCTGATATTCCCATCTCTTTAACAATTTTCCACAGTTTGTTGTGATCCACATAGTCAAAGGCTTTGGCATAGTCAATAAAGCAGAAGTAGGTGTTTTCCTGGAATTCTCTTGCTTTTTCTATGATCCAACAGATGTTGGCAATTTGATATCTGGTTCCTGTGGCTTTTCTAAATCCAGCTTGAACATCTTGAAATTCACGGTTCATGAACTGTTGAAGTCTGGCTTGGAGAATTTTGAGCATAACTTTGCTAGCATGTGAGATGAGTGCAATTGTGTGGTAGTTCTAACATCCTTTGACATTGCCCTTTTTTGTAATTGGAGGGAAAGCTGACCTTTTCCAGTCCTGTGGCCACTGCTGAGTTTTCCAAATTTGCTGGCATATTGAGTGCAGCACTTTTGCAGCATCGTCTTTTAGGATTTGAAACAGCTCTGCTGGAATTACATTACCTCCACCAGCTTTGTCCATAGTGATGCTTCCTAAGGCCCATTTAACTTCACACTCTGGGATGTCTGGCTCTAGGTGAGTGATCACACCATCATGGTTATCTGAATCATTAAGATCTTTTTTGTATAGGTCATCTGTGTATTCTTGCCACCTCTTCTTAATATCTTCTGCTTCTGTTAGGTCCATGCCTTTATTGTGTCCGTCTTTGCATGAAATGTTCCCTTGGTATCTCTAATTTTCTTGAAGAGATCTCTAGTCTTTTCCATTCTATTGTTTTCCTCTATTTCTTCGCACTGATCACTGAAGAAGGCTTTCCTATCTCTCCTTGCTATTCTTTGGAACTCTGCATTCAGATGGATGTGTATTTCCTTTTCTCCTTTGCCTTTCACTTCTCTTCTTTTCTCAGCGATTTGTAAGCCCTTCTCAGACAACCGTTTTGCCTTTTTGCATTTCTTTATCTTGGGGATGGTTTTGATTACCACCTCCTATAAAATGTCACAAACCTCCATCCATAGTTCTTCAGGCACTCTATCAGATCTAATCCCTTGAATCTATTTGTCACTTCCACTGTATAATCATAAGGGATTCCCATTTGTAAATTCATCCATTCCCATCCATTTTAGTTCACTGATTCCTAAACTGTCAGTGTTCACTCTTCCCATCTCCTGTTTGACCACTTGCAATTAACCTTCATTCATGGACCTCATATTCTCAGTGCCTATACAATATTGTTTTCTCAGCATCAGACTTTACTTTCATCACCAGACACATCCAAAACAGGGCATTTTTTCTGCTTTGGCTCATCCTCTTCTTTTCTTCTGGAACTATTTCTCCACTCTCCTCCAGTAGCATGTTGGGCACATACTGACTAGGGGAGTTCATCTTTCAGGGTCATATCTTTTTTCCTTTTTATACTGTTCATGGGGTTCTCAAGGCAAGAATACTGAAGTGGTTTGCCATTCCCTTCTCCAGTGGACCACGTTTTGTCAGAACTCTCCACCATGACCTGTCTGTCTTGAGGCTCTACATGGCATGGCTCATAGTTTCATTCAGTTAGACAAGGCTGTGATCCAAATGATCAATTTGATTAGTTTTCTGTGATTGTGGTTTCTATATTGTCTTCCCTCTGATGGATGAGGATAATAGGCTTGTGAAAGCTCCCTGATGGGAGGGACTAGCTAGGTGAAATACTGGGTCTTCCTCTGCTGGGCAAAGCCATGCTCAGTAAATCTTTAATCCAATTTTCTGCTGCTGGGTGGGGCTGTGTTCCCTACCTGTAGTTTGTCCTGAGGCCAAGCTATGGTAGGGGTAATGGCTGTAATGGCAACCTCCTTCAAAAGGACTTATGCCAGCACACCACAGCTCCCAGGACTGTTGTAGTCTGTGCCCCTGACTGTGCGGCACGCCACTGTTGACCCATGCCTCCACCAGAGACTCCAGACACTCACAGGCAAGTCTGCCTCAGTCTCTTGTGGGGTCACTGCTCCTTTCTCCTGGGTCCTGGTGCACACAAGGTTTTGTTGTGCCCTCCAAGAGTCTGTTTCCCCAGTCCGAGGGAAGTTCCATAATCAAATCCCACTGGCCTTCAAAGTCAAATTCCCTGGGAGTTCTCAGT
The DNA here is from genome assembly GCF_001704415.2 of Capra hircus. NCBI lineage: Eukaryota > Metazoa > Chordata > Mammalia > Artiodactyla > Bovidae > Capra > Capra hircus. The sequence goes on along the minus strand of NW_017189517.1, from coordinate 37,259,879 downwards.
CCCTTTGCTGCATCCCCAGTTTGGGAAATCTGTTATGAGCCCTAGAACTGTTGTAACAGTGTGAGAACTTCTTTGGTATAATTTGTCTCCAGTTTATGGGTCATCTGCTCGGTGGCTCTATAGTGGAGCTAATGGTGACCTCCTTGAAGAGGACTCATGCCACACACTGCACCTCCCAGGTCTGCTGCAGCCAGAAACCCTGTCCCTGTGGCAGGCCACTACTGACCTGTGCCTCTGAAGGATAAAGAATGAATAATATGTGATCTTTTACTTCTTATCTGGGTAGGGCCCAGCCTCCTCTCAGTTGTTCTGCTATTGATAGTTTGGAGTTTCTGTCCACAGGGAAGGAACTTAAATTGCTTTTCCTGGGTGCTGGGGGTCCATCTACTGCCTACCTCATGTCTATATCATGAAACTAATACTACAAAGGAGCCAATGAATTCCTCCTGCCTCTTTGTAACCTCCCCACCCACCTGCCTCTGGCCTAAAACTTCCTCCCCTGGATCTTTTCCATTCCCAGGAAACCACTGGACTTCTGTCTCAATTAATTTCATTGTATATGATTTTATGTAAATAGAATTGTACAGAATGTACTTTTTTCTAGCTTCTTTCATTCAGCCTATTTCTAAATTTATTCATTTGTTGCCTGTATAGGTAATTTCTTTTTATTGCTGAATGGTATTCTGTTATATGGATATATCACAATTTGTTTTATCCATTCATCTGGTGATGGATATGAGATTGTTTCCAATATGAAGCTCTTTTAAATGACACCAGTATGAACATTTGTATTTAAGTCTTTAGATGGACACATGCTTTCTTCCTGTAGGGTAAATACTTAGGGGTTCAACGGCTGGAGCATATGGCAGATGTAAGATTGATGTTGTGAGAAATTGCCAAACTGGTTCTGAAGTGGTTGTACCATTTTTCATTTCCATCAGCAGTGTATGAGGGTTCAATCCTCCAAGCACAATATTGTCAGTGCTTAGTGTAGTCATTATTTTTAATTTTGGCCATTCACACAGGGGTGTAGTGATATCTCATTGTCATTTTAATTTACATTTCCATATTGACTAATAATGTTGATCATCTTTTCATGTACCTATTTGCCATTTATGTAATTTCTTAGGTGAAGTGTTGGTTCAAATCAATCACATGCCAAAGAAGTCATATACAAAACAGACTTGAAAAGTATAATGGAAATAGTAAACAGTTTTGATGAGTCACTGAAATAAGAGTAGAAGAAAAAGAAAGAAAGAAAGAAAATTATAGGTTTTCCTCTGTAAAATGTAGTCACTGTGGCCAAATACCCCTGGTGATCAGATCTAGAATTGTAGCTCTGAAAGTCTGAAGGCAGTAAGCAATGGAAAGGGAAGAGAGGGAGGAAAGGGTTTAAAATAACTGACTCACAGTCTTCAAAAATGTTGAGTTCATCAAAGTCAAGAAAAAACTGAGGAGCTTTGCTAGACTGTGGAAAACTAAAGAGACATGACAATATAAGATTTTGTCCTGGATCCTTTTGCTATGAAGGATATTGTTAAGACCACTGGCAAAACTTGAACAGGGTCTGAGGATTAGCTTGTAATAAATATTATTAATGATAATTCCCTGATTTTGATGGTTGTCTTCTAGTTACACAGGAGAATATTCTTGTCTTTAAAACACACACTCTAAAGTATTTGGGAGCTGTAGGGCATCAGCATTGTGTTGGCAACTTGCTCTCTTATGGTCCAGAGAAGGAGGTGGGGCAGAGGATCCTTTGTTTTATACCAGCAACTTTTCTGTAAGTTTGTGATTTTTTTAACAAGGTGAAACAAAGAGCATGTATTGTTTTCATCAGAAACATGGGCTCCTACATAGATATGGGCTGAAAGGAACCCCTTTGGATTTTAAAACAATGATGCCATTGGTGGCCTTGTTAAGAACAGATTGAGCTAAATGGAGAGGCAATAGACAAGGATGGGCTGAGGAATGACAGGGAGGTTGGAAAGTGGAGACTGTGAATATATTAATAGTTCCCTGCTATTTTGAGAAGTTTGTTGTTTGTGAAAATGAAAAGAGATGGGAGGATGTAGTTCAGGAATATTGATTTGTAGGGAAGGGTTTTTGGGGGGTTTTGGTATATTTGTTTATCTATTCATTGAAAAGAGAATCATAAACCAGTTTGTATTAATGTTGAAAATGTAAGGCCTAGTAAAGAAAATAGAGGGTTCAAGGCCTAAAAGTTGATGAAGAGGATAAACAATCTTTAGTTTTTCTGATTCTTCTGCATTGCCAGGACAATGTGTAAACACTGAATTCAGCATTTACAGGTGCCTGGATGTGGAGAATTTTCTACAAAATGGTATTTCTATAAAGCTCTTCAAATAGTGTACATTATATACAAATTATACATACACCAACTACAGTAATGAATATCTCCAGGGCTGTGGCAAAATATAGACATTATATGTATTTCTGTGTTGTTTGAATTTACCTTACATCCAAAATTTACTACTTATGTAGTTCAGTTCAGTTCAGTCGCTCAGTCGTGTCCAACTCTTTGCGACCCCATGAATCGCAGCACACCAGGCCTCCCTGTCCATCACCAACTCCCAGAGTTCACTCAGACTCACGTCCATCGAGTCTGTGATGCCATCCAGCCATCTCATCCTTGGTTGTCCCCTTTCCCTCCTGCCCCCAATCCCTGCCAGCATCAGAGTCTTTTCCAATGAGTCAACTCTTCGCATGGGGTGGCCAAAGTACTGGAGCTTCAGCTTTAGCATCATTCCTTCCAAAGAACAACCAGGATTGATCTCCATCAGAATGGACTGGTTGGATCTCCTTGCAGTCCAAGGGACTCTCAAGAGTCTTCTCCAGCACCACAGTTCAAAAGCATCAATTCTTCGGTGCTCAGCCTTCTTCATAGTCCAACTCTCACATCCATACGTGACCACAGGAAAATCCATAGCCTTGACTAGACAGACCTTAGTCGGCAAAGTAATGTCTCTGCTTTGGAATATACTATCTAGGTTGCTCATAACTTTTCTTCCAAGGAGTAAGCGTCTTTTAATTTCATGGCTACAGTCACCATCTGCAGTGATTTTGGAGCCCCCCAAAATAAAGTCTGACACTGTTTCCACTGTTTCCCCATCTATTTCCCATGAAGTGATGGGACCGGATGCCATGATCTTCATTTTCTGAATGTTGAGCTTTAAGCCAACTTTTTCGCTCTCCTCTTTCACTTTCATCAAGAGGCTTTTTAGCTTCTCTTCACTTTCTGCCATAAGGGTGGTGTCATCTGCATATCTGAGGTTATTGATATTTCTCCTGGCAATCTTGATTCCAGCTTGTGTTTCTTCCAGTCCAGCGTTTTTCATGATGTACTCTGCATATAAGTTAAATAAGCAGGGTGACAATATACAGCTTTGACATACTCCTTTTCCTATTTGGAACCAGTCTGTTGTTCCATGTCCAGTTCTAACTGCTGCTTCCTGGCCTGCATACAGAGTTCTCAAGAGGCAGGTCAGGTGGTCTGGTATTGCTATCTCTTTCAGAAGTTTCCACAGTTTATTGTGATCCACACAGTCAAAGGCTTTGGCATAGTCAATAAAGCAGAAATAGATGTTTTTCTGGAACTCTCTTGCTTTTTCCATGATCCAGCGGATGTTGGCAATTTGATCTCTGGTTCCTCTGCCTTTTCTAAAAGCAGCTTGAACATCAGGGAGTTCACGGTTCATGTATTGCTGAAGCCTGGCTTGGAGAATTTTGAGCATTACTTTACTAGCATGTGAGATGAGTGCAATTGTGCGGTAGTTTGAGCATTCTTTTGCATTGCTTTTCTTTGGAATTGGAATGAAAACTGACCTTTTCCAGTCCTGTGGCCACTGCTGAGTTTTCCAAATTTGCTGGCATATTGAGTGCAGCACTTTTACAGCATCATCTTTCAGGATTTGAAACAGCTATTAAAATAACATTTTAAAACAGGAGATTGGAATCTGGTCTTAAATTTATTTGCAACTTGTTATTGTAATGAGAGATTTACTTTTCTGAAAATATTTCCATAATTAATCGTGAATAGGGGAGGAAGCAAATTAGATACTATGTATACCATCATCCCAAATTTTACTGATCAGGTAGGATCTGTCTGTCATGAGGCTTAGAGAATGCATAGGTAATAGCAATGGAAGCATAGGGTTTTGCGCTGCATTTCACATCTAGAAAAGTCTGTTACATGAGTTTAAGGGAACCCTAGTCCTCCCTCATCCCTTCCTAATCTGTTCTTCTCAACCATGAGATTCAAGTTGCAATTTCAGTTCTTGTCACCAGCTGATGAAGACCTCTAATTTCTAAATTTTCTCAAAACAAAAACACTTTATTTTAGCAAGGAAAGAAAACCAAAGCAATAAACATTTTTGTTTGTTTACGTAGACTTTATTTTGTAGATCAGCTTTAAGTTCAAGGAAAAATTGAGCAGTACAGAGTTCAGAGAGTTCCCATACACCCCATGCTTCTGCACACCCACACAATCTCCCCCCGACTACTACCAATATTCCACCTCAGAGTGGTATATTTGTTACAGTCAATAAACCTACATACACTTTATCACCCGAAGTTCGTATTTCACATTGTCAAAGCAATTAATATTTTAAAAATTAATTTTTACAAAGCAGATTCTAAAACTGGAAGTATAAAACAAGCCTTTATCTTGTATACAATTAAGAAAAGGTTGGAAAGAAATATGATCACTGTCAAAGGCTGATCTGTCCAATATTGATATTCATTCCTCCTTTCACTATATATTTATGAGCAACTTTTATGTGCCAGGCACTGGCAACCTGAATTCAAACTCTTACTTCCATCTTTCTCTCTGTTTAGCCCTAAACTTGTCTAACAACCTCCTACTTAGTGGTTCTGTCCTTTACACCTACAAGATTCTACCCAGGTTTTCACATCAAGTAAATTTACACAAGCCCGAACCTGAGTCTCAAAAGGCGACTATCTGTGGGGGGAGTCAGTATGCTAGTGTAGGGTGAGAAAATCAGGATTAGAATTCCAGTAGAATTCCAGGATCATGTCATCTGTAAACAGCGAGAATTTTATACAGAATGTAGTAAGCCAGAAAGAAAAACACCAATACAGTATACTAACATATATAATGGAATTTAGAAAGATGGTAACAATAATCCTATATGCGAGACAGCTAAAGAGACACAGATGTATGGAACAGTCTTTTGGACCCTGTGGGAGAAGGCGAGGTGGGGAATGATTTGAGAGAATAGCATGGAAACATGTATATTATCATATGTGAAACAAATCGCCAGTCCAGATTCTATGCATGAGACAGGGTGCTCAGGGCTGGTGCACTGGGATTACCCAGAGGGATGGGATGGGGAGGGAGGTGGGAGAGGGGTTCAAGATGGGGAACACATGTACACCCATGGCTGATTCATGTCAATGTATGGCAAAACCACTACAATATTGTGAAGTAATTAGCCTCCAATTAAAATAAATGAATAAAAAATTTTTTTAACTGTTAAAAGTTAAAAAAAAAAAAAGAAAGAGTAAAATAGAACACGGCTACCATGCATGTAGTAGGTATCTGCTAGGATCCTATCCACATTTCATCCCAGACTTCTTACATGAGCTCTAATCCTGTGTATCTATCAGAAATCTTCAATTGGAGGAAGATAAATATTAATACAAATCCCCTGGTAACCTGTACCACTCAACACAGATTTTCCTACCCAGAAAGCATAAACTCACTCATTCCTCATCCTTGCAAGGCCACCATATGGAAGAGAAGTTCAAGTGGGAGAGTGGTGAGACCACGGTCACTAGGGTCAGACAACCCTCACGGAGATGATCTTAGCCTTTTAACTGTGGGACCTGAAAATGATATTTAACTGCTCTGACATTCAGCCTTCCTCATTTTTAAAGTACCAATGTTGGGCACCTGGTGGGGCACTTCAGAAGATGCCATTTTGATTCCCACTTTGCCCCATACATTCTTTTTTTTTTTTTTTTTTTTTACAAAACAAGATACTTTATTAGGAAGGGGTGCCTGGGTGGAGAGCAGGAGGGTAACGGAACCTCCTGCCTCACCACCTATGCTCCCTACTTTCCCTGCTGTGAAAAAACTTCCTGAAGTAGCCCCTTCTAATTTCAATGGATCACTCTAGGACTCTGATTGTGTGATTGATTATCCCCATTCTCCCTTGAGCCAGCAACAGTCTTCTTTCTACTAGACAAAAGGACATATGAAAGAATGAACAAACAGGTGAACTCATGAAAGATTTGAGAGCTGGATGGGGTATATAGAAGGAGGTGTTAGTGTGATTCTCAGTTGTTTCACCTGATTATCTGTGTGACAGGTGGTGATATCAACTGGGATGAGCAATGTATAATGGATCCTTTCTGGTGGGAACATGATGAACCATCTTGATTTTTCAATACCTTCGTATACCCAAGTGGGAATGTTAAGAATGTAGCAAGATATTTAGATCAGAGACTGACCTAGAGAGGGAAACGCAGGAGTCATATGTGGATGAATGGCAATTGAAGATATAAGTATAGGTGAGATGGCTGCCAAAGGAGAGAATGTGGAATGAAAGGGAAAGGTGGACAAAAATGGGCACCAAGGAACTCCCAACATATGAACTTCAAGAGTCTTCAGTGAGCACATGACAGAACCAGTATTAAGAGCCCAGGTGTTCATCTCCCAATTCAGCTGTGCTCTTTCCTTTACAAGACGCTACCCCTAGGATGAACCTCTTTAGAGTGGACCCAACCATGGGTCTTCCTATCTAGGATAGCTCCAAAAGAAACCTGTGGAGTGGCTGTTTATGTGTTCTATCCACTTTGGACAAGTAACTCCCCCACTTCACTAGACTTATCCCTCCTTTTGTAATGGCCTGCTTCCCTCTACATATAACCCACTAGGATGTTTACTTTGCAACCCACGTCTTGCCTATTAGGGGAGAGGGGAGAATGTTAAAGGATATTGTATTGTAACTTTATGCCAGAAATCCCTGATGTGGAGAATTGAGCAAAGAAGTATACTTGTGTAATGAGAAATATACCTAATGCAGAGTCAGAAAACTTCCATTTCAGTATCTGCAATTATGGCTGAAAAATAAGGGTGATGCTTTTGCAAAATCAACTGACCATTAATAACATGGATCCTCAATCTCAAAGTCTATGTGGTATATTTCAAGTAGTAGAGCTCTGAGTTTTAATATGCAAATCCTTCTTTCATTTTGTGGGCTGGTAATTTCTGGATAACTCCACAGTTTGGCTCATGGAGCAAGTGTGGTTGTATCTTGTGCTGATTTCCATGTGACTAGAAATAGGTTGTTGCACAAATGGGGTTTTTTAATGCTTCTAGGACGTATTCTATTTCATTATAATGTTTTATTATCATTTTTGGGCTTCCCTTGTGGCTCAGCTGGTAAAGAATCTGACTGCAATGCTGGAGATCTGGGTTCAATCCCTGGGTTGGGAAGATCCCCTGGAGAAAAGAAAAGCTACCCACTCCAGTATTCTGGCCAGGAGAATTTCATGGACTGTATAGTTCATGGGGTCACAAACGGTCAGACACGACTGAGCAACTTTCACTTTCACTATCATTTTGGATCTTTTGTCATGTGCAGTTATTTTTTCACTCATCTTTTATCCTGATTTTTTTGAGAGACTTGAAGGAAGGAATGCTCCTGTAACCAGACATGGTAAGAGCATGAGGTAAAAGGGGAAAACATGTACTAGTAACCTTTAAAACTTAAGTAAATTTGTTTTGACTAGAAATGATTTTTTTTAATTGAGAAGAACTCAAACAGTACCCAAATATTTACTGTTCACAATGGTAACAAAACTTATTTTTGATATTTATCTATAATTTTTAACCTTGTAATAACTTTTAAACATATTTAGAAATATGAAATTTCCATAGCTATATTCCAGAAAGCATGTTTTTTAATCAAGTAAAATATATAAATTTATTTGTGACAAAGTATCAAACATTATAATTAACCGAGTATTCCACTTTAAAATTACTGACAATCAAGCATAATCTTGTACTGCTTTCGTAGGTTAATTTTGAAAGATAACTGCATGCTGACATTATATTGTAGAGAGTTTAAAAACATACAGAGAGAAGACATCTCAAAAAATGGCAGAGTAATAAGAAATCCAGAGTCCATACCAAAAACTGTCAGAATAAACTTTTGCATCACACTGGAATCTAATTTTTAAATAACACAAACAACTACAGCAGTGTTGCTTTAGAAAAAATGCACGATGTGGGAGGTGTGAGTTAAGTTTTATCTGGGACAAAATGAGGGCTGCAGCTGGGGAGACAGCATCCCAGATAGCTCTGAGAAACTGCTGCTCCAAGGAGGTGAGGGAGGAGCTAGGATATATAGTTTTGCAACAAAGAGCAGGTAACCAGGAACATCAAAAGACTGCTGATTAGAGAAACCAGATACGTCAAACTACAGAATTTAGTGCTTTTCTCTGTATGGGAAGATGCAGGAGTCTGGACTCACTGTAATCATTCTTTTGATGTGCACCTCAGCTATCTGGGGCCAGTATCCTGTGTTTTCAGATCTTGAGTTTCCTCAGGGGTCAGAGTAGGAAGTGGTTGCAGTCTGATGGCTTCTAAATGGAAGGTATTCTTTCCTCCCTGAGTTCCCTCAGGGCTCATCAGCTCACCTTCAGTGGTGGCTACAATTGTTGATAACTGTGACATCCTTTGTTTACTGATATGACAGGAAACATGCCATTCATCAGCAACCAGGGAAAAACCTGTTGAAGAGAGAAGCTCCTGTATTGTAGTTAGAGTGCTGTGGTATTTTAAACTGCCAAGTAGTCATCCCCAACACCCCAGATCAGCTGGTGAAGGCTGCTAGTACCAGAAAGAGCATTATGGAGTTTATTCTCAGTAAATTGTGGCTCTGGATCTCAACTCATCTGGCAGAATGTTTATCTTTGTTTTGCCTGATTCAGAGCTTTCCCAAGGAGTAAAGTGGGTTTTACTAAAAGCATTTAAAGGCTCAGATATTTGCCCTAGCTGCCTGGGGCAAAGGACAAAACTCAGAATAAGCAATAAACATAATGAAAAAACTGGGAGGAAGAGGTTGTGAAAGGAGACACATGGGGGAATAAGGGCTTTTAAAAGTTCTCAAATATACAGGGGGATCAAGAAGGCCACACATACGCCCAGAATGGGAATGTGCTTTACAGGCCTGAGGAGACCCCAAGCTTTCACCTCTGGATGTCCTTCAGACTCTGAAAGAAAAGAAAGTGTTAGTCACTCAGTTGTGACTGACTTTTTGCGACCCCACGGACTGTAGCCCACCAAGCTCCTCTGTCCATGGGATTCTCCAGGCAAGAATACTGAAGTGAGTTGCCATTTCCTTCTCCAGGGGATCTTCCCAACCCAGGGATCGAAACCAGGTCTTCCGCACTGCAGGCAGGTTCTTTACCATTTGAGCCACCCAGGGAAAGTCTGAAGTAGGAAGTAAAAACTAAGAGAGTTGTAAATTGCCTGGCTAAACACTGAATGAGTTCCCCAGCAAGGACCAATCTGCAAAGACTTGAAAGAGTGTTTCTTCTTTTTTCTTCTTAACTTTCATTGACTCCAGGTATTTATATAAACTGTCCAAACACCAGCTGACCACTAAGTTTAGGCAACAGAGACTTCAGTGGACACATATGATAAAGGATAAAGACTTTACAAAAACAGTTTTGAAAAATCTCTAAACAAAAATTCAACTACAAATCACAATGGCCAGCAACAACAAATCGAGGGGAGAGAGAAGAATATGATTCCCAGAGGTAACACATAGTAATAGTCAAAATGTCCAGTTTCAACAGGAAAAAGATTATGAGGCATGCAAATAAAATATGGCTTATCCACAGGAAAAAAAAAATTATTAGAAACTATCCTGCAGAAGGGCTTCCCAGGTGGCGCTAGTTGTAAAGAACTTGCCTGCCAATGCAGGTAGACATAAGAGATGTGGGTTCGATCCCTGGGTCAGGAAGATCCCCTGGAGGAGGGCATGACAACCCACTCCAGTATTCTGGCCTGGAGAATCCCATGGACAGAAGAGCCTTGTGGGCTACAGTTCATGGGGTCACAAAGAATTAGACATGACTGAAGCAACTTCAGAAAACTAAGGTCATGGCATCTGGTCCCATCACTTCATGGGAAATAGATGGAGAAACAGTGGAAACAGTGTCAGACTTTATTTTGGGGGGCTCCAAAATCACTGCAGATGGTGACTTCAGCCATGAAATTAAAAGACACTTACTCCTTGGAAGGAAAGTTATGACCAACCTAGATAGCATAGTAAAAAGCAGAGACATTACTTTGCCAACAAAGGTCCATCTAGTCAAGGCTATGGTTTTCCAGTGGTCATGTATGGATGTGAGAGTTGGACTGTGAAGAAAGCTGAGCACTGAAGAATTTATGCTTTTGAACTGTGGTGTTGGAGAAGACTCTTGAGAGTCCCTTGGACTACAAGGAGATCCAACCAGTCCATTCTGAAGGAGATCAACCCTGGGATTTCTTTGGAAGGAATGATGCTAAAGCTGAAACTCCAGTACTTTGGCCACCCCATGCGAAGAGTTGACTCATTGGAAAAGACTCTGATGCTGGCAGGGATTGGGGGCAGGAGGAAAAGGGGATGACAGAGGATGAGATGGCTGGATGGCATCACCAACTCAATGGACGTGAGTTTGAGTGAACTCCGGGAGTTGGTGATGGACAGGGAGGCCTGGCGTGCTGCGATTCATGGGGTCGCAAAGAGTCGGACATGACTGAGCAACCGAAATGAAGTGAACTGAACTGAACTGAAGCAACTTAACATGCACATTACTCAGAAAGCCCAGAGATTGGACTTATTAGGCAAAAACTTTAAATCAACTGTCTTTAATATGATCAAAATGGTAAAGGATAAAGAACTAAAATAAACCAGGAAAATGATGTCTCACCAAATAGAGAATATCAATAAACAGGAAAAAAAATAATAAATAGGAACCAACAGAAATCCTGAAGCTGAAAAGTACAGTAGCTGAAATGAAAAATTCAATATCAAGGTTCAACATCAAAAGTAAACAGGCAGAAGAAGTAATCAGGGAACTTTAAGCTAAGTCTATTACTCTGTCTGAGGAGCAGAAAGAAAAAAGAGAAAAGGAAGAAAGATTATTTGAAGAAATGATGGATAGAATTTTTTAAATTCAAGGAAAATCACAAACACACACATCCAAGAAGCTCAACAAACAAAGCAGGATACACTCACCAAGACACAGTGCCATCAAATTGTCATAGCCAAGGGGTTTCTCCAGTGGCTTATTGGTAAAGAATCCACCTGCAGTGGAGGTGACAAAGGAGACATGGATTCCATCCCTGGGTCAGGAAGATTCCCTGGAGGAGGGCACGGCAACACACTCCAGTATTCTTGCCTGGAAGATCCCCATGGACAGAGGAGCCTGGCAGGCTATGATCCATAGGGTCGCAAAGAGTCGTACACGACCGAAGCAACTTAAGCACATGTTAATGATATAATGGTTGTCATTAAAAGAGTCCTTGTAGAAGTGCACAAAGTGATATGTCTGGGGGTGGAAAGTGGGTAAGGGGATATAGATTAAATAAGATTGACCATGAGTTGTCCCGATACATTTTCAGTTGTGGTGTACACTCAGTGATGAGTACATTGCCTTTCATTATACTGTTCTATTTTTGCATATGTTTGAAATTTTCCAGAATAAAAGATAAAGTTAATGTAAACTATAAATAGAAGGAATTTTTAATCAAAAATAGGAACCAAAAAAAGTGTGAAAATAATTAGAAACAACACCATCTCCTTGACTCATTTCCTGTTCCCCACTCTCCCCTATGCATTTGTGGTCAGAGAAAATAAGAAAATGGTGGACAATCATGATAAGGAGAATATAACAGCTTGGGAGTGAAGTGGGTGGGACACCTTGCTCATCACTGGTATTCTTGCATTAATTTTGTTTTTTAGAATACTGCATTAAAATGTGATTATCTTCAGTGCTGAGGGGTTTAGCATCCCCTAAAATGCTGTGCCTAAATCCCCGCAGGTGGAGGGGGTGTATCCTGGGTGCAGAGGAGAGAAAAGGGAAGTCCTCAGAAGAGAAATGGGAATGGCTATCGGCCCCGGGAAGATATTGCCCTTAGGTGGCCGGCAGAGAAAGGCCCAGCAACACGTGAAGAAAGGAGGGTTCTGCGGCCGGCTCCTGGACAAGTGTCACAGGGCGGCGGGTGGTGGTGGTGAGGAGTGAGGGGCAACGGAAAGTGTGTGTGCACCACCAAGGGCTCTGCGAGACCCCGAGGGGCAGGAAGGGCGGGGCGAGGGCGTGGCTTTCCGCGGTGACACAAGCCCATGTAACCGGCCAGTGCCTCGTCTTGCTTGCACGCTTGCTCTTGCGTCAGACCCGGCGGTCGCCTCCTCGCCTCTTGGTACCTGCTCCGGGTGGCCGTGAGGGAGCGCGGGCCGGGGACGACCCCTAAGAGGAGAAGCGAGAGGAGCAGGTAAGGGACCCAGAGCGGGGTCCGCAAAGGTGGCGCCGGCGAGCGGACGCAGCCTGAGGACTTCTCCTCGGAAGTCCGCTGCCTCGGAGTGGAGACTGCAGCCCCAACGCCACTCCGCCCCCGCCCCGACACCCGGCGTTTGGCCGCCGAAAGCGGCAGGCCTTCCTGGGGGCTGGGGTGGGGGACGGGCCGGGAGGCCTTAAGGCCGCAGGCCTTTGCTAACACCTGCTTCTCGCACGGTAGCGAGCTTTTCCCACACCCCTGCCCCGCCCCCGTTCTCGGATTGTAAAATGTTGGTCGGCGCGGCGTGTGGGGACTGGGAGACGGGCGGTTGACCGTGGGATCGGGGCACACTGGGTGGGGGTGGCTGGGGGTAGGGGACCTGGGGCCGGGAAGGGGTCGATCGCCTGGCTGCAGCAGCCCCCTGCCCCCACCCCGACCCTCTGCAGGTCTGCGAGTCGAAGTGTTGCGGCGGCGCACTTGCAGCAAGAATCAGGAGGAGCAGGAGACAGCAAGGATAGGCCCAGGTCGGTGCGAGGGACAGTTGGGCGGTGGGGGGCCGTGGGGGGAACATGGGGAAGACCCTAAGACTCCAAATGCTCCCTGCAACCCCGTCCTCCATTTTGGTGCCTGCAGAGACCTGGGCCTGGATCGGCAGGGAAAATGGGGGAGTTTGGGGCGCGGGAGCGGGGCTAGTGCTCGGACTGGGGGCTTCCTAGAGGGCATAGGAGGCCTCCCAGGTGGGAAAAGGAAAATTTGAAAAGCCTTTGACCACCAGGACTGGGAATCTTGAGAGGTGCGTAGTAGGGCATCTGTCCTCGGTGCTGATCATTCCACCCAGAAAATAGCCCCTTGTTGCATCTTCCGTCTCCTAGGAGCAATGGCGTCCAAAGAGGAACGAGCAATAGAAAGTTTCAACATGGAAGATGCCCAACAGGAAAACGAAGGAGGGGACCAGGCCCCTTTGAAGACTGGAGACGAATCACGCGACTTGGGAGGGGGCAAAGTCCAGAAGTCTGGAGGAAATATCAGGCTGGGATGGGTTAGACGACTTGTCCCTAATTTTCGATGGGCTATACCCAACAGGCGTATTGATCACAATGAAGTGGGAAATAATGTAGAAAAGCATATTGGGCAGATGGTAGAAATCAAGAGAAAGACTAAGAAGCAGCAGATGAGACATCATGTGCCCTACCAAACTCCTGAACCTGACAATCATTATGAGTTTTGCCTTATACCTTGAATATTAAGAGTTTTCCTGAGGTTAATAATGTGGCCTCTGCTCTACATGCTTGTAGTTTTTGTGAGTTACTTTTTCTGTAAATCTTTTGGTGTTTCCACTTACCAGTTTCTAACTGAATACTATTTTGTCTCATTGTATAACTTTCTGTCAGCAGGGCAATTTCATTCAGTTATAAGAAAAAGTATTCTTTTCATAATATGAAATTAATAAAGCAGTTTTAAAAGCAATCTTCCTGGTACACACCTTGTTTTATTTTTTGTTAATGTTACTTTTCCTCTTCTAGCTCCCTAGACACAAAATATCAATTGTCTTTGGTTATTTTTTGTCCTCAACCAACCAGGAAGGGTCATATTCATAATTCAATATCTGATAGAAGTTTAAGAATGCATTGTTGTTGTTTAGTCACTAAGTTGTGTCCAACTCTTTGTGATCCCATAAACTGCAGCATGCCAGGCCCCCCTGTCCTTCACTATCTCCCTGAGTTTGCTCAAACTCATGTCTATTGAGTCAGTGATGCCATCCAACCATCTAATTCTCTGTTGTCCCCTTCTCCTCCTGCCCTCAATCTTTCTCATCAGGGTCTTTTCCAATGAGTTGGCTCTTTGCATCAGGTGGCCAAAGTATTGGAGCTTCAGCTTCAGCACCAGTCCTTGCAATGAATATTCAGGGTTGATTTTCTTTAGGATTGACTGGTTCGATCTCCTTGCATGTCCTACTGTTTTCAAGGAGTGTGAGTCCACCATCTTCATAAAAATACCTTAGTGGGGGAAGCTCTCTGAGAATGTGGGACCTCTGGTTTCTATCCTTTAGAACAAGAGCACTACTTAGTCTCTCAGTGACTGTGCGACCCTATGGACTGCAGCCTGACAGGCTCCTCTGCCCATGAGGATTCTCCAGACAAAACTATTGGAGCGGGTTGCCATGCCCTCCTCCAGGGGATCTTCCCAACCCAGGGACTGAACCCAGGTCTCCCACATTGCAGGCAGATTCTTTACAAGCTGAGCCACCAGGGAAGCCCAGAACCAGAGTGGGAACTCCAAATGATCCCATTTTTAGTACGTTTTCCAGGTAATTCTAGTGTATATCACTAGAGGCCACTATTGTATGTGTGTATGTTGGAAAGTGAAGTGTTAGTCGCTTAGCCCTGTCCGAAAAGTGAACTGTTAGTTGCTTGGTCCTGTCTGACTCTGTGACCACATACACTGTAGCTCACCAGGCTCCTCTGTCCATGGAATTGTCCAAGCAAGAATACTGGAGTGGGTTGCCATTTCCTTCTCGAGGGGATCTTCCCCACCCAGGGATCAAACCCATGTCTTCTGTGTCTCCTGCATTGCAGGCAGATTCTTCACCGACTAAGCCACTGTATGTATATTTCATGAACACATATGCGTATCATGTCACATTAAGTGTAAACGAAGTAAGTGTAATAACATGATGAATAATTCCTGAATTCACTGGGCAAAAGCATTAAAAAAGGAAAGTACAAGACCTTAAAGTAGACTGATTATAAAAAGGGTAGGGACAATGGCAGATGAGGGTACTGAAGTTGAGATGCCAAGTACCAAGGTTACCTTCTGCTGTACATTTTGGTTGGGGGGGGGGGTCTGACTTGTGCTTTTTTTGTAGGACTTTGTCATCTGGAAATGGAGAATATTTCACTATTTTAACTGACAACAAGCTCGAGAAGACCAGACTCAGCAAGACTGAGGCTGTTTTTCTGTGTTTTGCTTTCTTGTCTTTCCAATGTAGAGTGGTTAATTTTTAGAATAGAGCAGAAAGAAATCTCAAATATCCTTCAATCCAGTGTTCTTCATAGTGGGAATTGTTGCAAATTACGGCTCTTGAAATCAGTTTTGTGGGTCACAACAAGCAATTTTTTAAAAAGAAATGCATTTGTTCATCACCCACAAGTAGTTTTAAGAATTACTACTTTGAAAAGCTTGTTTTAGTTTTACATATAAGAAATAATGTCACCTTATAAGATGTATTTCTAACATCTTAAACCAGCCCCTGGGGTCTCTGTAAACTGAAAGAAGCTGAAAACTCTTGAGTCTTTCACATAGGATACTTTCTCTCTCGTTTTCATTTTTGGAAGTTTCCTACACTCATCACAACTTGTTGAGTATAGCTTCATGGAAATAACCTATTGAGATCCTTTCTGATAGAGATCTGAAAAGGATGCCATTAGGCCAACAGAATTTGGTCCAGAAGTAAATCAGTCAGGAGGACCAATTTCTGCAGAAAGGTTAGAGAAGAGCAGAGCCGCTGGGGATGTGCCCCTCCAGCACTTCACATCCACTAGCAAGGCTAGTATCCAAAAAAAAAAAAAAAAAGCGAACAGTAGAAACGGAGAAGTGGGAACATGAGCACGACTCAGTTTGGTGGTGTTAGCTTTAAAGACAGAGGACAGGGGCTTGGAGAAAAGGAATGTGGGCAGGCTTGAGAGGCTCAAAAAGTAGAGAAATGTATTCTTCTCTGGAGTCTCAGTAATGAATGCAGCCCTGCTGACACCTTGAACAAAAAAATCAGTACCAAGGGTTGACAAGGATGTGGAGAACTATAACCTTCAAGCATTGCTGGTGGAAAAGTGTAATCATGCACTTGCCGTGGAAAGCATTGTGGCAGTCCTCCTAAAAGTTCTATGTAGAGCTACCATTCGACCTAGCAATTCCATTTGTAGGTATATACTCAAGAGAATTGAAAACGTGTTCGCAAAACCTGTACACAAATGTTTATAATAGCATTACAAGCATACCTCAGAGATATTGCAAGTTCAGTTCCAGAATAGCAATAAGGTGGATATCACAATAAAGCAAGTCACAATATTATGTTTATATTATACTGCAGTCTATTAAGTGTGCAATAGCATTATGTCTAAAAAATACATATCTGAATATAAAAATACCTTATCAATAAAAATACCAAAACAATTACAATAGAAACATTAAAGATCATCAATCATGAATCACTGTAACAAATATAGTAACAATAAAAAGTTTGAAATATTGCAAAAATTACCAAGGTGTAACACAGAAACACAAAGTGAGCAAAAGCTCTTTCAAAAACGTCACCAATAGACTTTTTACTCAAGGCAGGATTGCCACAAACTTTCTATTTGTAAAAACCACAATAAAACAAAGCACAATAAAATGAAGTCTGCCTCGAGGTATGAGGTATGATTTGTAATATATAGCAAATCAAAAACTTAGGGGAGACTTCTGATTAAATTTTGCAAATTGACTACAAGATTTTTTGTCTTCTTTTCTTTGTGAAATCTCACAAGAATTAGGTGGAAGTTGCTCAGTCATGTCCGACTCTTTGCAACCCCATGGGGTATACAGTCCATGGAATTCTCTAGACCAGAAGACTGGAGTGGGTAGCCTTTCCCTTCTCCAGGGTATCTTCCCAACCCAAGGATTGAACCCATGTCTCCCACATTGTAGGCAGATTCTTTACCAGCTGAACCACAAGGAAAGCCCGAGTAAACTAATAATCCTTTCTTAACTTTCTACTTTGGAATAATTTTACATCTACAGAAGAGTTGCAAAGGTAGTAAGGAGAGTTCCTGTATACCTTTCATTTAGATTCCCCTAAGTTAACATATTTCACCTATTAAAATTAAGAAATTAACATTAGTTCAGTACTATTAACTAAGCTAGACACATGATACAAATGTTAACAAGTTTTCCCCCAAGTCCTCCCCCTACCCAAGGTTCAATCCAGGATACTGATTGTATTTAGTCATCATGTCTCCTCGTTCTCCTACATTCTCTGACAGTTCCTTATTATTTTATTTTTTTAATAATCTTAACACTTTTTGAAGAGTACTTATCAGCTGTTTTGTAGGATGGCCCTCAATTTGGACTTGTCTGATGTTTTCCCATGATAACTGGGATTACTATGAGATTTGGGGAATAAGACCAGAGTTGATAGCTCTTTTTATCATTCATATAAATTATATATCAACATGACTTATTGGTGGTGGTATTTACTTTGATCCCTTAGCTAAGCTTTTCCTCTGTAAATTTCTATTTCTCCATTTCCATACTCTATTTCTTAGAAATCAGTCATCTAGTCCAGCTCATAGTCAATAGAATGGGGAGGTGGGTTAAACTTCACCTCTTGGAGGAAGAAGTACCAAAGAATTTGTGAGTATAAAAATAAGCACAATTATTAATTACAATTTGGAGGTGAGATACTTTGAAGCTATGCAAATATCTTGATTTTCCTTAAAGTTTTGCCCATTAGGTTTAACATTCATCAGTGGGTCTTACCTGCATCAGATTACTACTTTGGTGTTCTAATGGTGATTTTCTATGTCCCTCATATCACCCACATTTATTACTTGGAATTATTCTGTAAGTAAGTCTTACCTTATTTATTTAATCATTAATTTATATCAGTATTGCTATTGTTGTTTAGTTGCTAAGTCATGTCCAGCTATTTTGTGACCCCATGGACTGCAGCCTGCCAGGCTCCTCTGTCCATGGGATGTCCCAGGCAAGAATAATGGAGTGAGTTGCCATTTCCTTCTCCAGGGGATCTTCCTGACCCAGGGATTGAACACACATCTCCTGCATTGCAGGCAGATTCCTTACCACTGAGCTACCTCGATGTTTTATTCTTTGTGATATAATCAAATAGCATCTGATTTTCTCAAATTGATCCAGTTTTGTCCTTTAGAAGCTCTTTGGTATTGGCTCATGTCCCTTCGACATGTCCAATGTGTTAGGCAGAATTTTAAAGATATTCCCCTCAAGATTCCTGTCCTTCAATAAAATACTAATCTTGGTATTGCTGTAAGGAGATTTATTTCAGATATAATTTAACACTCAATCAGTTGACTTTAAGAGTGGGAGATGATCCTGGATTATCCTGATCTGCTGAGTAAAATCACGTGAGTTGTTAAAGGAGAGAACCTTCTCTAGCTGGTGGCAAAAGAAGAAGGCAGAAAAGAAAAGAGAGGATGTCTAGGACATTCAAAGCAAGAGATTGACTCAATTTGTCATTGCTGGGTTTGTAAAATGGAGGTGACCAAGAGCCAAGAAATATAAGGAGTCTCTAGAAGCTGGGGAAAAAAAAACCCTCAGTCAACAGCCAGGAAGGAGACAGGGACCGCAGTCCTCTAACTGCACGGATTGAATTCAGCCAACAACCTGAATGAGTCCAGCAGCAGGTTCCTTCTCAGAACCTTCAGATAGGAGTCCAAGCTTACTGCCATCCTGATTTCAGCATTCTGAGACCATAAGCAAGGAATCCAGCTGAGCCCGCCTGGATTTCCGTTTTAAGCCACTACTTTTGTGGTTATTTGTTACACAGCAAAGGAAAACAAATACATTTACATATTCTTTACAAAACACTTCTTTACCTTCTAGTACTACAAGACATTCCAGGTTCATCTTGTACTTTCCCTGCCCCGATCCTAGGATCAACTATTTCTTCAAGGAGTCATGGTTCCTTTTATTAGAAAATGGTATTTAGAAACCAAGATCTGTGCCCTATGTGTGTTCATTGCTAATGGGGCAGCATTGTGTCTAGGCCCTCTCAGTGGACAGAACGAATTGTGCACACACACACACACACACACACACACACACACACACACACACAGGAGTTCATATTGATGTCTCTGACACTAAATCCTTTCCTTTTTGCAACTTCTTTCTCTGACATGAGAAACTTGGCTTCCACTAGCTACAACATATAATATAAACATCTTTGTTTAACCTTCATACACATGCAATGTATGGCTATACATGTAATGAACTGCTATACTACACTCTGAAATGGATATACCAACTAGAATACAGTTAATTTTGTCTTTTGCTTTGCAGTACCCAGTCAAAGGGTTTCCCTGGTAGCTCAGTGGTAAAGAATTCGCCTGCCAATGCAGGACACATGGGTTCAATTGCTGGGTTGGGACAATCCGGTGGAGAAGAAAATGGCAATTCTCTCCAATATTCTAGCCTGGGAAATCCCATGGACAGAGGAGCCTGGCAGGTTACAGTCCATGGGGTTGCACAGAGTCAGACATGACTTAGTGACTAAACACTACTACCACCCGGTCAAACATCATTTCTTAAAGTTACCTGGGTCATCTCCATTATTCCCTATCCACTTCAAGGAAGTGATTTCATACATTTTGCTATGGTATGAATGTTTGTGTCTCCCCAAAGTTAATTTGTTGAAATGTTAATGTGCAATGTGATTGTACTAGGAGATACTCAGTCACGAAGGCAGACTTTTCATGGATGGAGTTAGTGTCCTTATAAAAGAGACCCCAGAGAGCTCCCTAATCCTTTCCACCATGTGAGGACGCAGTGAGACTGGCAACCTACAACCCAGAAAACAATCTTCATTAAAATTCGACCATGCTGGCACCTTGATCTTTGACTTCCAACCTCCAGAAATGTGAGAAATAAATTTCTTTTGTTTATAAGCTACCCAGCCTGTGGTGTTTTATTATAGCAGCCCAAATAGACTAAGACATATGTAATTTCAGTTAGATGTATCTGTACTCTTTCCTGTATTCTCCTGACAGTCTAGTTGATTTTTAAAACTTCCATGTAAAAGGCTTTCTCAACTTTGGTACTGTTGACATTTTGGGCTGGATCATCTTTTGTTTGGATGGTTGTCCTGTGAGTTGTTGGATGTTTATCAATATTCCTAGTCTCCTACTAGGGTGCCAGTAGCACCAAATTCCCCAGTGTGAGAACGAAAAATGTCTGCAGGTACTCCTAAATATCCCCTTATGGGCAAAATCACTTCCAGTTTAGAAGCACTAGCACAGGTAAAAGTCACTCTGTGGTGTATGGTTTTATGGGTTTGCATATGCAGGTTAATCACCATAATAATGTATAGAAGAGTTCTACCACCCTAAAAATTCCTTTTTGCAGCCTGTTTGCTATCAAACACATCCATTACCTCCAATCCCTGTGACCCACTGATCTGATTTTTTTTTTTTTGGCCACACAGCTTGAGGCACCTTAGTTCCCCAACCAGGAATTGAACCCCGGTCACAGCGGTGAAAGTGCTAAGTCCTAACCACTGGACCATCAGGGAATTCCCTCACTGATTTGATTTTACTTCCATAATTTTAAATTTTTTAGTACATCATATAAATGTAATCGCACAATATGTTGCCCTTAGTATCTGACTTTATTCAACTAGTATAATGCACTCAAATTTTACATGAATACATGTTGTTGCATGAAACAAAAGTGTATTTCTTTTTACTGCTGAGTAGTATTCCATTTTATATATGTGCCAATAGTTATTTATATATTCAACTGTTGAAGAACATCTGGATTATTCCCAGATTTTGGAGACTATGAATAATGCTACTATGATTATTTATTTGCAGGTTTTTGTGTGAATATGAGTTTGAAATTCACTGAGCCATATGGTAAATATATATTCAACTTTATATTAAAGTGCCAATTTGTTTTACAACATAGCTCTATCATTTTGCATTCCCAAAAGCAATGCATGAGAGTTCTTCTTTCACATTCTCACCACCATATGCAATTGTGGAGGGTAATAAAATTTTATCCATCCTAATAAGTATACACTAGTATCTCATTGTGGTTTTAATAAGGATTTCCTTAATGACTCTCAATATTGAGCATTTTTTCATTTATGTTTTTTTTTTTTTCCATTTGGATATCTCCTTCAGTTAAGTCTCTTCAGGCATTTTGACAATTTTTAAGAATGGTGTCTATTTACTGTCTGTTTTTGGCTGTGCTGGGTCTTGGTTGCTGCACACAGGCTTTCCCTAGCTGCAGATAGCAAGGGCCACTCTCTAGTTGTGGCGCGTGGGCTTCTCAGTGCTGTGGCTTCTCTGGTTGCAGAGCCTGGGCTCCAGGGCGCTCAGACTTCAGTAGTCGCAGTATGTGTGCTCAATAATTGTGGTGAGTGGGCTTAGTTACCCCTCGGCATGTCAAATCTTCCCAGACCAGGGATCAAACCCATCTCCCCTGCATTGGCAGGTGAATTTTCAACAACTGAAACACCAGAGAAGTCCAGTTATATTGACAATTTTTTATTGAATTTTTTTCTTTTGCTGAGTTTTGAGAGTTCTTAAAATATTCAGAATATAAGTATTCTGTAAGACATGTGATCTGCAAATACTTTCACACAGTATGGCTTGCCTTTTTACTCTCTTAACAGTGTCTTTCATAGACCAAAAGTTTTCATTTTGATAAAGTTCAATTTATCATTTTTTTACTAGTGTCATACTGATACATATTTTCTTGTGGTGTCATACCTGAAAACTCATTGCCAAAACCTGTGTATCACGGATATTCTCCTATATTTTCTCCTGGAAGTTATGAAGATTTCCTTCTGTCTTTGTTGTTGTTTAGTCATTCAGTCCTGTCCGACTCTTTGCGACCCCATAGACTGCAGCACTCCAGGCTTCCCTGTCCTTCATCATCTCCTGGAGTTTGCTCAAACTCATCCTCTGCCGTTCCCTTCTCCTCCTGCCTTCAGTCTTTCCCAGCATCAGGTTCTTTTCCAGTGAGTTGACTCTTTGCCTCAGGTGGCCAAATTATTGGAGCTTGAGCTTCAGCATTAGGACTTCCAATGAATATTTAGAGTTTTTCCTTAAGGATTGACTGGTTTGATCTCCTGGCAGTCCAACGGATTCTCAAGAGTCTTCTCCAACACCACAGCTGGAAAGAATCGGTTCTTCAGTGCTCAACCTTCTTTATGGTCCAACTCTCACACCCGTACATGACTACTGGAAAAAACATAGCTTTGACTATATGGAACTTTGTTGGCAAAGGCAATGGCAACCCACTTCAGTACTCTTGCCTGGAAAATCCCATGGATGGAGGAGCCTGGTGAGCTGCAGTCCATTGGGTCAGACACGACTGAGCGACTTCTTTCACTTTTCAATTTCATGCATTGGAGAAGGAAATGGCAACCCACTCCAGTGTTCTTGCCTGGAGAATCCCAGGGACGGGGGAGCCTGGTGGGCTGCCGTCTATGGGGTCGCATAGAGTCGGACACGACTGAAGTGACTTAGCAGCAGCAGCAGATTTGTCATAACTAATGCGGGAGACCTGGGTTTGATCCCTGGGTTGTGAAGATCCCCTGGAGAAGGGAAAGGCTATCCACTCCAGTATTCTGACCTGGAGAATTCCATGGACTGTATACCCCATGGGGGTCTCAAAAAGTTAGACATGACTCAGTGACTTTCACTTTCACTTTCTTCCAAGGAGCAAGCATCTTTTAATTTCATGGCTGCAGTCACTATCTGCAGTGATTTTGGAGCCCAAGAAAATAAAGTTTGTCACTGTTTGCACTGTTTCCACATCTATTTGCCAAGAAATGATGGGACTGGGTCCCATGATCTTAGTTTTTTTTAATGCCGAGCTTTAAGCCAGCTTTTCACTCTTCTTTCATCTTCATCAAGAGGCTCTTTAGTTTCTCTATGCTTTCTGCCGTAAGGGTGGTATCATCTGCATATCTGAGGTTGTTATTTCTCCTGGCAGTCTTGATTCTAGCTTGTGTTCCATCCAGCCTGGCATTTTGCATGATGTACTCTGCATATAAGTTAATAAGCAGGGTGACAATATACAGCCTTGATGTACTCCTTTCCCAATTTGTAATCAGTACATTGTTCCATGTCTGGTTCTAACTGTTGCTTCTTCACCTGCAAACAGATTTCACAGGAGGTAGGTAAGGTGGTCTGGTATTCCCATCACTTTAAGAATTTTCCACAGTTTGTTGTGATCCACACAATGAAGGCTTTAGCATAGTCAATGAAGCAGAAGTAGATGTTTTTCTGGAATTCCTTTGGTTTTTCTATGATCCAATTGATGTTGGCAATTTGATCTCTGGTTCCTCTCTGCCTTTTCTAAATCCAGCTTGAATATCTGGAAGTTCTCAGTTCACATGCTATTGCAGCCTAGCTTGAAGGATTTTTAGTATTACCTTGTTAGCAAGTGAAATGAGTGCATTTGTGGGGTAGTTTGAACATTCTTTTACATTGCTTTTCTTTCCTATTAGAATGAAAACTGACCCTTTCCAGTCCTGTGGCCACTGCTGAGTTTTCCAAATTTGCTGACATATTTAGTGCAGCACTTTCACAGCATCATCTTTTAGGATTTGAACTAACTCAGGTGGAATCCCATTACCTCCACTAGCTTTGCTCGTAGTGATGCTTCCTAATGCCCACTTGACTTCACACTCCAGGATGTCTGGCTCTAGGTGAGTGATCACACCATTGTAGTCATCTGGGTCATTAAGAATTTTTTTTGTATAGTTCTTCTGTGTATTCTTGCCACCTCTTCTCCCCCCCGCCCTGTTCTTCTTTTTTATTTATTTTTTTATTTTTAAAATTTCTATTTTTACTTGATTTTACTTTACAATACTGTATTGGTTTTGCCATACATTGACTTGAATCCACCATGGGTGTACATGCGTTCCCAAACATGAACCCCCTTCCCTTGCCACCTCTTCTTGATATCTTCTGCTTCTGTTAGGTCCATGCCATTTCTGTTCTTTATTGTGTCCATCTTTGCATGAAATTTTTCCTTGGTATCTCTAATTTTCTTGAAGAGATCTCTAGTCTTTCCCATTCTATTGTTTTCCTCTATTTCTTTGCACTGATCACTGAGGAAGGCTTTCTTATCTCTCCTTGCTATTCTTTAGAACTCTGCATTCAAATGGTTATATCTTTCCTCTTCTCCTTTGCCTTTCACTTCTCTTCTTTTTTCAGCTATTTGTAAGGCCTCCTCAGACAGCCATTTTGCATTTTTGCATTTCTTTTTCTTCTCCGTCCGTAGTTCTTCAGGCTATGATAGACTTTGTCTTTCAGATCTAATCCCTTGAATCTATTTCTCACTTCCACTGTAAAATCATAAGGGATTTGATTTAGGTCATACCTGAATGGTCTAGTGGTTTTCCCTACTTTCTTCAATTTAAGTCTGAATTTTGCAATAAAGAGTTCGTGATCTGAGCCACAGTCAGCTTCTGGTCTTGTTTTTGCTGACTATATAGAGCTTTTTCATCTGCAGCTGCAAAGAATATAGTCAATCTGATTTCGGTGTTGACCATCTGGTGATGTCCATGTGTAGAGTCATCTCTTATGTTGTTGGAAGAGGGTGTTTGCTATGACCAGTGCTTTCTCTTGGCAAAACTCTGTTAGCCTTTGCCCTGCTTCATTTTGTAGTCTAAGACCAAACTTACCTGTTACTCCTGGTATCTTGACTTCCTTCTTTTGCATTCCAGTCCCCTATGATGAAAAGGACATCTTTTTATTGGTGTTAGTTCTAGAAGGTGTTGTAGGTCTTTGTAGAACCATTCACCTTCAGCTTCTTTGACATTAGCAATTGGGGCATAGACTTGGATTACTGTGATACTGAATGGTTTGCCTTGGAAACACATTGAGATCATTCTGTCATTTTTGAGATTGCACCCAATACTGCATTTTCGACTCTTTTGTTGACTATGAGGGCTACTCCATTTCTCCTAAGGGATTCTTGCCCACAGTCGTACACATAATGGTCTGAATTAAATCTGCCCATTCCCATCCATTTTAGTTCACTGATTCCTAAACTGTTCATGGTTCCCTCTTGCCATCTCTTGTATGACCACTTCCAATTTACCTTGATTCATGGACCTCACATTTCAGGTTCCTATGCAATATTGCTCTTTACAGCATCGGACTTTACTTTCACCACCAAACACATCCACAACTAGGCCAATGCTTCCACTTTGGCTCAGCCTCTTCATTCCTTCTGGATTTATTTCTCCACTCTTCTCCAGTAGCATATTGGACACCTACCAATCTGGGGAGTTCATCTTTATTTTCTTATGTCTTTCATCTACATTTTATGATTTACATTATGCTTTCATTTATATTTAATTCATTTTTATATATTTAAATGTAAATTACCATTTAAATACATTACATTTTGAGTTACTTTTCTATAAGTTGTGAGGTATGTGCTGAAGTCCATATTTTAGTTATTCATGTCCAGTTATTTTGGTTTTATTTATTCGTTTCCAATATAGATTTCTTGGGGTTTTATTCATAGACAGTAATGTCATCCACAAATATGGAAGAAAAATTTATTTTACAATTTCTATGTCTTTTATTTCTTTTCTTTTCTTTTTTTTTTTTTTGCCTTTTTCCTGTTTTACAGAATAAGCTTTTCATTATTATGTTGAATAAGAGTGCTGAGAATGGATATCCTTGCTTTGTTCCCAGTCTTGAGAGAAAATATTTGGTCCCTCACCATTAAATATGTTAGCTGGAGGATTTTGTAGAAGCCTTTTATCAGGTTATGGACGTTGACTTCTATTCACAATTTTAATCATTAATAGATATTGTATTTTGTCAAAAAATTTCTTGCAACTATGGCTATGCTCATGTGGTTTTTCTTCTTTGGGTTCTTAATGCAGTGGATTGTGTTGCTTGACTTTCAACTGTTGAATTAACCTTTCATTTTTCGGATAAACCCCACTTGGTTGCAGTAGATTATTCTTTCTCTATATTGAGAAATTTAATTTGGTGATATGAGATATTGGTCTTTTCTTTATTTGTAGTTTATTTCTCTGGTTTGGTATCAGAGTAATGTAGCCTTTGCAAAATGAGTTGGAGTGTATTTTTTCCTTTTTGTATTAGTTTTCAATTGCTGTCATAAGAAATTGCCACAAATTTAGAGCTTTATACAATACAAATATATTACCTTACAATTATCTGGTTCATAGGCCTCATCTGCCAAAAATCAAGATGTCAGCAGAGCTGTATTCCTTTCTGGAGGTTCTAGGGGAATATCTGTTTCTTTCCTCAAAGACTGTTGGCAAAATTCAGTTCCTTGTGATTGTAGGACTGAAATCCCCATTTTCTTATTGACTGTCAACTAAAGGTCATCCCCAGCTTCCAGAAGCCAACTGTATATTTTGGCTCATGACTCTCTTTCTCCATCTTCAAAACCAGCACTGGTAAAGCGCTTGCCACGTTTTCAATTTCTCTTTCTCCTTCTATCTCATCTCTCTGACCTAGATAGGAAATGTTCTCTGAGTTTAAAGATTAGATTTGCCTCACATGGATAATGAGGGCAATCTCTTCATCTCAAGGTCCCAACTCTTAATCAAATCAGCAAAGTCCCTTTTGCCATGTAGCATTTGCCATGTAGCAATTAGGGTGCGGATATTTGGAAATCATCATTCTGCCCGCGACATATTCTATTTTTTGAAAGTGAGTGTGTACTATTGGTGCTGTTTCTTCTTTAAATGTTTGGTAGAATTTGCCAGTGTAACCATCTAGATGTAGAGTTTTGTTGTTGGGTGTTTTTAAACCATGAACTTGATTTCTTTAATAGTTGTAGGGCTAATGAGTTTATCTATTTTGTCTTGAGTGCTGTTCAATTTGGACAATATCTATTGATTTATGTTCCAATTAGCTATCTCTTTCCTCTGTTATCTCCCTATTTGCGTTAAATCTATTGTGTCTGTTTTAAAATTAATTATTGCATTTTGCAGTTCTAAAACTTCCATTAAGTTCTTTTTTATATTTATTTCTTTGCTGATAATTTCCATTTTAATTAGTTTTTCAAGGGTGATGGCTCTTTTGAGCACTTTTATAATAGTTGCTTAAAAGACTAGCAAATATTTACAGATAGCAACCTATCATTGGTGTCTGTTGATTGCCTTTCCCCATACTTTTGGAGATTTTCATGTTTTCTTTTATGCTGAGTATAGAAGTTTGGTTTGTATTTTGGACATTGAATATGATGTTATGAAATTTTGGGTCTTATTTACATCTATCCATTTGAGATTCTGGTATTCTTCACCAGGACATCTGCCATTTAACATTTCCTTTACAGAGAATTCAAATAGCTGCAACACACACTCTCTCTGGTTTTTCACAGCTCTGTTCAAGGCTGCAGAGTTAGAAAGTGTTTATTCTACGTTACTTGGGATCAGAACTTCACTGTATAAATCTTTACGTTTACTTTTAATTTGAAGAAAAATCACAAACTTATAGAAAAATTGCAAAAGCTGTACCAAGAATTTTTTTCCCTGAATTATTTGAGAGTAATGCCAGCCTGACACCCCATTAACCCCATGGTACACAAAATTTGAAGAGGGCCCTTATGACTTTCATCTCTTACTATTATGTTACATATATGGAAAAATGGAGATTATTCAGGTGGGGCTAATTTAATCACACAAGCTCTTTAAAAGGAGAAAGTTTTATATGGCCTTTGGCAGAAGGGGAAGTCAAAGAATTTGGAAACATGATAAGGCTTGGGTGCATCACTATTGCTGCTCTGAAGATGTCAGGAGCCAAATGCAAGGACAGAGAGAAACCTCTAGGAGTTGAGAGCAACCCTCTGTCAAAAGCCAGCAAGGAGATGGGGAAATAAGTCCTATCAGTACAAAATATTAATAATTGAGTTCTGCCACCAACCTAAATAAGCTTCTAAGGGGCTTCTTCCCCTGATCACCCAGATGAATAAGAGCACAGAACAGCCGGCGTCTTGATGTCAGCTTCATGAGACCTAGCCAGAGAACTAGCCAAGCCCTCCCAAACTACTGACCTACAGAACTGTGAGCTAATAAACAAGCATTGTTTTAAGCTGCAAAGCTCATGGTAACACATTACACAGCAATAGAAAATAAACGTAACCCCAAGCATCTTCAGTGCACATTTCCCACAAACTGACATTTTCCAGCACAACCAAAATACAATTATCAAAATAAGAAATGAACATTGATATATTACTATCATCTAAACTCAGATTCCAGTAGGTTTTTAGCAGTTATTCTAACAATGGCAAAAGGATCCAGTTCAGAATCACTAGTTGCATTTAGTTGTCATGTCTCTTCTCCTTCAGTATAAAATATGCCCTCAACTTTCTTTGGCTCTCACAACATTGTAGCTCAGTTATTTTTTACATTGCCCCTCCATTTGGCTTTGCTTAATATTTCTTAAGTGGATTCAGATTATGCATATTTGGCAGGAATATCACGGAAGTGTAGCTGTTCTGTTTTCTATCTTATCAGGTTTCTAAAGAGCCTTTTCAGACTGACCTTTTTGTCCTTTTGGTATGCTCCCCTCCCGTCATTTTTTGAGCACTTTACTTTCTGGCACAGCAAAATGTTCCGGGCCTGTTGTATTCTTTATCTGCCCTGTCCATGTAATCAGTCATTTCTCCAAAGAGTCCTTGTTCTTTTTATTGGATAACAATATTTAGAAGACAAGATATGGACTCTAGTTGTGCTTATTGCTATTGGGGTGCTGGGCTCCCAAGCTCTCTGGGAGGAAAAACTAGAGTGAATTAGAATTAGGGTGGAAAAAATTAGGCAATACTTGTATATGTATAGGTACACACACAGACATAGGTACTCATTCATATATACACATACATTCACATATTTACATCTATAGGGGACATACCTCAATTTACTGTGTATTGAAGACACTGTATTTTTACAAACTGAAGGTTTGAGGCAGTCATGCATCAAGCAAGTCTATTGGCACTGTTTTTCTAACATTAGTTCACTTCATGTCTTTGTGTCACATTTTAGTAATTCTTTTAATATTTCAAACTTTTTCATTATTATTATATTTATTATAGTGATTTGTGATCAGTAATCTTTGCTACTGTTACTACTATGTTACTACTGTTACTGTTAGTAACACAGTAGTAACATAGCTATTACTACTGTGACCCACTGAAGGCTGAAATGATAGTTTGTGTTTTTTAAGCAATAAAGTATTTGTAAAGTAAGGTACATACTTTGTTTAGACATAATACTATTACATACTTAAGAGACTACAGTATAGTGTAAACATAACTTTTATATGCACTGGGAAACCAGTGTGATGAGTTTTATGCAATATTCACTTTACTGTGGTGGTCTGGAACTAAGCCAAAAAATGTCTCCATAGTACGCCTGTATTCCTTGTCAGTATGTGTATCATAATGTATTGAACCAGTCCTCTCTATTCATGGATATTTGTGTTGTTTCCAAATTTCAATATTATCCTTATTGTTCTAATTGACATCTGTATATAAACCCTACTTCATAAAGGTTGTGCTTATATATTATTCCTACCCACAGCATATGATACTTATATTTACTGACACCCAGACAAACACAGAATCTTATCAGCCTTTTTAATTTTTATGATTTGATTAAACAAAGGAAGGATTTTTTTTTTGTTTTCATTTGTATTTTTTCTGTTGTTGAGTTTCCATTTGTTTATTGGCACTTTCAGTTCAGTTCAGTTCAGTTCAGTCGCTCAGTCGTGTCCGACTCTTTGTGACCCCATGAATTGCAGCACGCCAGGCCTCCCTGTCCATCACCATCTCCCGGAGTTCATGTTTCCCTTATTCTGAATTTTCCATTCATATCCAAGTCCATTTTGCTATTGAGTTGTAAGAGCCACCCAAATATTATGAAAAACTCCATATCTGTAATACATGTTGTAAATATTGCATAGCATTGTTTATATGTATTTTTAACATACTTTATGATATTATTTTGTTTTAAGGCATTTATAATATTTTTTTCGAATTTTCTGGTTACAGTAATGCTTATAGCAGAAAAAGAAAAGAAAAAAAAATTGAACAACGCTAATAGGAAAAACATCCAAACACTGGAGTGTGGTAATAACTTTTCTAATATCTTAAAGTTAAAACCATTAAATTGACCCAGAGGCCATAGCAAAACATAATTGTTAAGAATCGTAACTTTATTTTTTTTACCTTCTTTAAAAAAAAAGAACCTTTTTATTTTGTATTGAGATATAGCTGATTAATGGAGAAGGCAATGGCACCCCACTCCAGTACTCTTGCCTGGAAAATCCCATGGACGAATGAGCCTGGTAGGCTGGGGTCCATGGGGTCGCGAACAGGTGGACATGACTTGGCGACTTCACTTTCACTTTTCACATTCATGCATTGGAGAAGGAAATGGCAACCCACTCCAGTGTTCTTGCCTGGAGGATCACTGGGACGGGGGAGCCTGGTGGGCTGCCGTCTATGGGGTCGCACAGAGTCGGGCACGACTGAAGTGACTTAGCAGCA
Source organism: Capra hircus (assembly GCF_001704415.2). Taxonomy (NCBI): domain Eukaryota; kingdom Metazoa; phylum Chordata; class Mammalia; order Artiodactyla; family Bovidae; genus Capra; species Capra hircus. The sequence goes on along the minus strand of NW_017189517.1, from coordinate 37,229,047 downwards.
GCAGCAGCACAGCTGATTAGCAGTGTTATGATAGTTTCAGGTAAACAGACAACAGACTCAGCCATATATTTACATGTATTCATTCTTCCCCAAATCCAGGCTGCCACATAACAATGAGCAGAGTTCAATGTGCTATACAGTAGGTCCTTGTTGGTTATCCATTTTAAATATAGCAGCATATACATGTCCATCCCAAGCTCCCTAACTATGCCTTTCCCGCCCCCACTGGCTACCTTAAGTTTGAAGAACTTAAGATATAAGAAAATTGGGTACAATTCTTACCTTGCACAATTCACTTCACTTCTTTGTCCCTCAGATGCCCTGTTTGTAAAAAAAGTAATTCTAATGTATTTCAAATACTTGTTGTTAAGATTAATTTCATTCATTCATTTATTTAACAAATGTATTGAATGGCTAGCAACTACTATCGTAGGTCAGTAGTTCTCAAAGTATAATGGCCAGAGCAGCAGCATCACCTAGTAACTTGTTAAAATTGCAAATTTCCACCCTTCACTCCAGACTAAATCAGAGCTCTGAAGGTAGGGCTCAAATATCTGTGTCTACAAGTCTGCCAGGTGATTATGATGTGCTCTAAGGTATGAAAAGCACTGCTTTAGGCATTAGGGTTGTAAGAAGTGCTCAATCAGGACAGACCTGAGAACCAATAAAAAGTCATTATATATTACCTTTCTCTATGCTTTTCTAAGTGGGAATTTTCCAAGCACATTTGTAACTGTTCCACCAAACAGGATGAACTTCTGGGAAGGAAGATGGAGGGAACAAGTGGAAAGAGTGACAGATTTTATTTTCTTGGGCTCCAAAATCTCTGCTGATGGTGACTGCAGCCATGAAATTAAAAGACACTGGCTCCTTGGAAGGAAAACTATGACCAACCTAGACAGCATATTAAAAAGCAGAGACATCACTTTGCCGACAAAAGTCCATCTAGTTAAAGCTATGGTTTTTCCAGTAGTCATGTATGGATGTAGAGAGCTGGAACATAAAGAGGGCTGAGCACCGAAGAATTGATGCTTTTGAACTGTGGTGCTGGAGAATGGGATTGCTGGATCATACATTAATTCTATTTTTAGTTTTCTGAGGAATCTCCATATTGTTTTCCACGGTGGATGCACCAACTTACATTCTGCTGCTATGAACATAAGGATGCATGTATTGCATTCTTGGCACAGTAGCCAAGACATGGTAACAACCTCAATGTCCATTGACAGGTGAATGGACAAAGATGTGGTACATATGTACAATGAAATATTATCCAGCCATTAGAAAGAATAAAATAATGACATTTGCAGCAACATGGATACAACTAGAGATTATCAGACTAAGTGAAGTAAGTCAGAAAAAGAAAAACAAATACCATACGATATCACTTATATGTGCAATCTAAAATATGACACAAATGACCCTATCTATGGAGCAGAAACAGAATCAGGGACATAGAGAATAAACTGGTGGTTGCCAAGGGGGATGGTGGGAGACTGTTGGATTAGGAGTTTGGGATTAGCAGATGCAGACTGGTATATATAGAATGGATAAACAACAAGGTCCTATCGTATAGCACAGGGAACTGTACTCAATATCCTGTGTTAAATCATAATGGAAAATAATATGAAAAAGAATATATACATATGTATAACTGAGTCACTTTGCCATATAGCAGTACAGTTTATTACAGTTAAGTAGTTAATTAGTACAGTCAATTACAATTAACTCATTGTAATTCAACTATACTTTAATAAAAATAAACCCAGTAACATCAGAATTTTTAAAATAAGATAAGCACAGTTATAACTAGAGAATGCAACCAAAAATAAAGTGAAAGTCGCTCAGTCATGTCCGATTCTTTGCAACCCCATGGACTATACAGTCCACAAAATTCTCCAGGCAGAATGTTGGAATGGGTAGCCGCTACCCCACCCCCAAGGTAAGAGAAACCCAAGTAAGATGGTAGGTGTTGCAAGAGGGCATCAGAGGGCAGACACACTGAAACCATACTCACAGAAAACTAGTCAATCTAATCACACTAGGACCACAGCCTTGTCTAACTCAATAAAACTAAGCCATGCCTGTGGGGTAACCCAAGATGGGCGGGTCATGGTGGAGAGGTCTGACAGAATGTGGTCCACTGGAGAAGGGAATGGCAAACCACTTCAGTATTCTTGCCTTGAGAACCCCATGAACAGTATGAAAAGGCAAAATGATAGGATACCAAAAGAGGAACCCCCCAGGTCAGTAGGTGCCCAATATGCTACTGGAGATCAGTGGAGAAATAACTCCAGAAAGAATGAAGGGATGGAGCCAAAGCAAAAACAATACCCAGTTGTGGAAGAATTGATGCTTTTGAACTGTGGTGTTGGAGAAGACTCTTGAGAGTCCCTTGGACTGCAAGGAGATCCAACCAGTCCATTCTGAAGATCAACCCTGAGATTTCTTTGGAAGGAATGATGCTAAAGCTGACACTCCAGTACTTTGGCCACCTCATGCGAAGAGTTGTCTCATTGGAAAAGACTCTGATGCTGGGAGGGATTGGGGGCAGGAGGAGAAGGGGAAGACCGAGGATGAGATGGCTGGATGGCATCACCAATGAGATGGCTGTGAGTTTGAGTGAACTCTAGGAGTTGGTGATGGACAGGGAGGCCTGGCGTGCTGCGATTCATGGGGTCGCAAGAGTCAGACACGACTGAGCGACTGAACTGAACTGAACTGAACATTGCACCAGCTTACTTTAGAAACTTCAGAAAGAACCAAGGGATTTGAAAACCATTTCAAGTTTATGTTCCTTCAAAGAGGTAATTTATTAACTTTGTAACCATAATTCACTTCTCTGTAAATGATCAGGAAGGAGAGAACAACCTTAATAGAGAATGTGGTGTCATTGTCACAGTCATTAAGTAACTATTAAAGTAGAAAAAGATTTTTCTGCCATCTCACATCCTCAACAAGCTGTATTTTTACCTGTTTGTTCCCAATGTATGTGTGCTGTGCTAAGTCGCTTCAGTCATGTCCAACTCTTTGAGAACTCATGGACTATAGCTCGCCAGACTCCTCTCTCCATGGGATTCTCCAGGCATGGATACTGGAGTGGGTTGCCATGCCTTCCTCCAGGGGATCTTCCAGACCCAGGAATTAAGCCCACACTTCTTTATGACTCCTGAATCGGCAGGTGGGTTCTTTACCAGTAACGCCACCTGGATATACCTGTATGCAATATACATATACACATACAGCAGTCCAGATGGATGCATTCTTTATTAAAAGTGCAGGCCTTGTAGAGGAATCGGGTGGGGAAAGAGGTGGGAGGAAGTTCAGGATTGAGGGGGACACATGTATACCAATGGCCAATTCATGTTGATGCATGGGAAAAACCATCAAAATATTGTTAACTATCTTCCAATTAAATAAATAAAATTTTTAAAAAGTGCAGGCCTTGGCATCAAACCTCATATAATCCGTTACATTGCTAAACTGAGCTGGACAATCTAATGCAACTCTCGAAGTTTGGCTCATCTTCACATTAAAAACATAAAGTACACAATAATAGCTATAAATCATGCTTATACATGTGGCTCTTGAAAACTACTATCTATGAAGTATTTAATGCACCAGGTACATTGACTGGATATTCACCTCTAATCCTCAACAATGTCCTTTGAAATACATTGTTTATTATTGTATAATTTTACAGACAGTGTAACTTAGGTATATAGTTTTTTAAATTCACCCAGAGTCACACAGCTTTTAAGTGAAGAGGTGAATTTGAATCCAGATCTGTTTGACACCACCACTTATGGTCATAGCCAATAAGTTATATTGTTCAGTTCAGTTCAGTTCAGTTCAGTCGCTCAGTCGTGTCCGACTCTTTGCGACCCCATGAATCGCAGCACGCCAGTCCTCCCTGTTCATCACCATTTCCCAGAGTTCACTCAGACTCACGTCCATCGAGTCCATGATGCCATCCAGCCATCTCATCCTGGGTCGTCCCCTTCTCCTCCTGCCCCCAATCCCTCCCAACATCAGAGTATTTTCCAATGAGTCAACTCTTCGCATGAGGTGGCCAAAGTACTGGAGCTTCAGCTTTAGCATCATTCCTTCCAAAGAAATCCCAGGGCTGATCTCCTTCAGAATGGACTGATTGGATGTAGCCCCCTGAAATACTGGTGTCCCTTACAATTCTTTTGGGCTCCCCAGGTGGCTCAGTGATAAGGAATCTGTCTGCCAATGCAGGAGATGTGAGTTTGATCCCTGGGTCAGGAAGATGCCCCTGGAGAAGAAAATGACAACCAATTCCAATATCCTCGCCTGGAAAATCCCATGGACAGAGAAGCCTGGTGGGCTACAGTCCATGGGGTTGCACAAGAGTCGAACATGAGTGAGTGACTAAACAACAACAGTTATTTCCTGGACCTTTTTTTGTTGTTCTCTAAATGTTATTAGTTGCCTATTGTTACTGTAACAAAGTACCACAAACTTAGTGACTTAAAATGACAGCAGTGTATTCTCCTAAAGTCCTGGAGAGCAGAACTCCAGAGTCTCGGTTTTACAGGACTAAACTAAAGGTGTTGGCAGGACTGGTTCCTTCTGAAGGCTCTGGCTTTTGGAGGCTGCCGGATGCCTTTGGCTTGCAGTCGCACCTCTACACTTTCTGTTTCCATGTTCTAAAGCCAACTCTCCCTGTGCCTCCCTTTACAAGGATACTTGCAACTACATCTTCGGGGCCACCTGAATAATACAGGATTACCTCCCCATCTCAAGATCTTTTAAAAACCTTTTTATTTTATATTGGAGTACAATTGATAATGGCTTCCCAGGTGGCATTAGTGGTAAAGAACTCGCCTACCAACGCAGGAGACTTAAGCGATGTGGGTTCGATCCCTGAGTCGGGAAGATCCCTGGAGGAGAGCATGGCAACCCACTCAAGCATTCTTGCCTAGATAATCCCATGGACAGAGGAGCCTCACAGGCTACAGTCCATAGGACCGCAAAGAGTCAGACACAACTGAAACGACTTGGCATGCACACGCATAGTTGATTAACAATGTTGTGATAGTTTCAGGTGCACAGCAAAGTGATTCAGCTATACATAAACATGTGTCTATTCTTTTTCAAATTCTTTTCCCATTTAGGTTATTACTTAATCACATCAGCCAAGTCCTTTTTACCATTTAAGGTGAAATTCATGTTTCATCAATTTCAAATGTTTCAGGGATTTAAGACCTAGATACCATTGAGGAACGTTGTTCAGCCTACAACAATGTTCAAATAATCTTATGATTTTTACTTTCACATAAGCATTTACTCCTAAAGCTGTTTCTCTAGCCTATATCTCTCTTTAGAGCTCCACATCATTTTATCTACTTTACTTTACTTTTGGATTTTCCACCTAAATGTCCTACCCTAAACTCAGTGTTTTCTCAGTTCTTCTCTCTCCACAGCCAAATCTGTCTCTGGGGTCTATAGCTAAATTAGTGGCATTAGGATTCAACCAGTTCTCCATGCTAGACTTTCTCTTAGTGTCTCCCCCATGCAATCAGTCACCAACACCTGCTGCTTATTCTCCTTTAAACCAATGTAACTGCCTCCTTTCTGTCCTCCTGTTGACGAAAAATTAGCCAGTCCATCTAAGAAAGGAATGGAAATTTTTATCTGAGCCAAATTGAGGATTATAACTCAGGAACAGCCTCTCAGAAAGCTTTGAGAACTGTTCACTGTTAAGAGGTCAAAGTGCGGTTATACATGTTTTCGAGACAGAGGGCTGTACATTACATGACATATTATTGACAGTTTACACAAATCAGATCTAAGTGTACAAAGTGAGTAGTGGGTCATGCGTTGTCATGGCCCTTTATTAGATCAAGAAGGAATGTTATCCTTTAAGGAGCTATCTTGTTGGTTCTAGGAGAATGTTGCTCTTTATGGACTTTCAGGTATTTCTGTCGATGGGGATGTTTGGGCAATCCATAATGTAGATACACAAGGCACAGCAGGGGGGAAGAGGAGGCCAAAAGGCAAAAAAAAAATTATGTTTAAATTTTTATTGTCTTGCCATAAAATACAAATTATATTTCACACTCCCCACCTGAAGAATTGCCCCATCCCATAATAGGATGGTTCCAGAATTCCATATATACAGGAAGATGTCACATTAAATAATCCTTAAAACAACCCTATGAAGTCAGCATATTCTTGGGAAATTCTCAATCTGCTTTTGCAGAATTCTCAAAGGCAAGAAGAACCTAACATGTAGAGAACATTTTCATGTATTCTCATGGCAACTTTTAGCTGTCATTGGAGATGCGCCCCATTTGTGTAATGTTTAGAAGATTGGAGTAAAAGCAAAATATGGCTCTTGCTAGGCAACTTTATGTCCTGAGAAACTACTATACTATAGCTCTGGCATATTTGTAGTCTGAACCTTTGGGCCTTGTGTAAATACGGAGTATGTTACTCTTGCTTTGGATTCTTTTGCTCTACTCTCGTCCTTGCTACATCCTCATATCCTATTACTCCATTCTGAGCATCCCTACATTTCCTTCAACTCACTCTGAATACTTGCTCTGGGGTTCCTGACCACTGCTTTCCTCCTGTACTGGATGGGGGTTTAATGGAACAGGGCTAACCTTGATCCCTGTGACTCTCTCTCTTTTTGATACTTTCATTGCTGGCAAAGCAGTCACATGGTCTTTCCACATCAAAATCTGATATAATACTATGTTTTTCTTATTCAACTACATGCTTCTTTTTGGCTTAAGCCTACAGATGCTCCTAGTCCACTTTAACTGGATATGTAAATGTTCTCAAGTCCCTAGCTCTCTTCCTCCTACAGGAGTGTGATCATATCCATGGTGTATAGATATTGCTATTTTAACTCTCACAAAAAGTTTTGGTGACATGTGGTGGTCTGTCCCAACAAGTTGACTTATGGAATGATTTCTTATACTATTGCAGAAGCAGAGTTCAGCCTGATATCCCTGTCTTTGTGTTCCCCTAAAGTTATTGTGGCTCAGCTGGTAAAGAATCTGCCTGCAATGTGGGAGACCTGGGTTCAATACCTGGGTTGGGAAGATCCCCTGGAGAAGGGAAAGGCTATTCTGGCCTAAAGAAATCCATGGAGTGTATAGTCCATGGGGTCTTTGGGGTCCACGTATCTCTTATAATTAGTGTTTATGGCTTCCCTGGTGGCTCAGAGGATAAAGCGTCTGCCTGCAATGCACGAGACCCTGGTTCGATCCCTGGGTTGGGAAGATCCCCTGGAGAAGGGAATGGCAACCCACTCCAGTATTCTTGCCTGGAGAATCCCATGGACAGAGGAGCCTGGCAGGGTCACAAAGAGTCGGACACGACTGAGCGACTTCACACAAAGTTGTTTGTATAACCTGTCGCACCTGTGGACAAAGAATGTCTCCTGTCACTTCAATAAACAAAGAATGTTGCTGCCAACAAGCCCTGTGCAGCCACCTCTCAACAGTGCACCCTGAGGGGAATTCAGGATGGAAAAGGATAACAAGATATAGGCCCTAGATAATTAAGATTTGTATCTCCGGAATAATCTCTACAAGCCCAGATTCTTACATCTTCCCATACATAAGAAAGCACTAAAATCACTAACTTGAAATGTCTGAATTTGTTTTGTCTTGTCTTGTTGCAATTAGCAGTAATGTTTTGATGTTTGACTACATGTTTTATTTTCCAGCAAAATCTCCTATATATCCTGGCTCCTCTCTCACCTCTTCAGGACGGTTCCTCAGAACTATCCGATAGGCTATCTCTTTGGCCTATTGTCCTCAGTAAGGTCTCTGAATAAAACTCACAACTTTTAAGTTGCTTTTCTTTAATCGACATACCTCATACTTAAAGATAACTAAATTTGTCAATCTCGATTCTAGATTCTCATTCTGCCACCTTTTCTTCTGGAGGACTGACAAGATATCTCTTCTCCCCCCCCCCCCCGCCCCCCACCACTACCAAGAACGTTTTTTGTGTGACTGTGCCACATGACACGCAGGATCTTAGTTCCTTGATCAGGGAAATCCATGCCCCCTGCAGCGGAAGCATGGAATCTTAACCACTGAACCACCAGGAAAGCCTCACCATCAACTTCTTATTTTAAAAAATTCAAACCTGTAAAATATTTCAAGAATAATAGAGTGAATGCCTCTATACTCTTAATCCTTCATCTAGACTAGACTCACCAATTAATATTTTGCTAACTACCATCTCTTTCTCAAAAGAGAGAAATATATAAATACATATTTTCTTTCTCTTTCTTGAGAGAGAAATATATATTTTTTCTTTCTTTTTTTAAACACTGAACTATTAATATTCTAAGCTAATAGACTAAGCTAGACTAACTTAGACTAAGCTAACAGACTTTATAATACTTCAACATTTTGTCTCCTAACAACAAGGACAGTCTCCTAAACAACCGCAATACAATGATCACATTCAGGAAGTTTAGCATTGCTTTAATACTGCTATCTAAACTATAGTCCTTATTCAAACATCACATTTAGTTGTGATGTCTTCTAATTTCTTTTAATCGAGAACAGTTCTCTAGCCTTCTTTCAAGGCATTGACAGTTTCCCAGGTGGAGATAGTGGTAAAGAATTCCTCTACCAATATAGGACACGTAAGAGACATAGGTTTGATCCCTGGGTTGGGAAGATCCCCTGGAAGAGGGCATGGCAACCCACTCCAGTATTCTGGCCTGGAGAATCCCATGGACAGAGGAGCCTGGAGGGTTACAGTCCGTATGGTCACAAAGAATCAGAATACTATCCAGCAATAATTTTAAAAGAATCATTTGCCAATACACACAACTATAAGGATGAATCTAAAAAACATTATGTCAAGTAAAATGAGTGAAAGATGTTAAACACCAAAGAGTGCATGCTGTATGATTCCATTTATATGAAATTCTACAACAGACAAAAATAATATAAATTGATAGAAATAAGCTGAATGATTACCTGTGGTGGGAGGGGGGCTGAGAAGAGAACAAGAAACTTTTTGGAGTAATGAAAATGTCCTATTTTACACTCAATTGTACACACTTAAGATCTGTGAATTTCACTGTACACAAATTTTGTCTCAATTTTTTTAAGTGTGTAAATTGGAATCTAAGCATCAATAATGCAGGAACTTTTTGTTCACTGCTGTGTCTCAGGAACTAGCCAAGGGACAGGGCTCTTAGCAAGAGCTTGATAAACGTTGAGGAAAAAAGGAGCAGGCCTTGGAAATCACCTACATCAACGGTTGTCAAATGCACAATGGCTATTATGACTCTCAACTTTAGTTGGTATAGGTATGTCTTGCATTTGAAACGATATTATTCCACTTCTTGCCTAAGCAAGAGTTCTTTTGATCAGTCACAAATGTTTTGAAATAAGAAAAGGGCTATTACTGCAAAAGTTTTTCTGACTTTAATTCTTCACTTTTCCTGTGTTTTCATACTGTCTCCACATTACATGGTGAGCCTCCAGGATTAAAGGATAAACTGGTCAAAAGTGATGAGTATGTGTTTATGCAGGGTTATGCCCATATGGTTGGACAATGATTTGTCTTAGTCCAAATGGTCAATATCAGCAGGCAATTGAAAATAGAGTCTCAGGAGAAAAGTCTGAGATGCTGAGAAGGATAAATTGATTTTGGCTGACACATAGTAGGCAACCAGTACATATTTGTTAAATGAATAAATAAATGAAATGTAAATTTGTGAGTCTCTGAAGGCAATGGCACCCCACTCCAGTACTCTTGCCTGGAAAATCCCGTGGACAGAGGAGCCTGGTAGGCTGCAGTCCATGGGGCTGAGAAGAGTCGGACACAACTGAGCGACTTCACTTTCACTTTTCACTTTCCTGCATTGGAGAAGGAAATGGCAAGCCACTCTAGTGTTCTTGCCTGGAGAATCCCAGGGACAGAAGAGCCTGATAGGCTGCCATCTCTGGGGTCGCACAGAGTCGGACACGACTGAAGCGACTTAGCAGCAGCAGCAGCAAATTCAACTGAGGGTATATCCTTCCTATATTTTTTATACCTGTACATTTTAAAAGCAGAATTAGGAATTCATTTAATAATGTTCTTTGAAAGTTTTGTTTATTGCCGTTTTTGAAAAATTAAGATCATTTTCATGGGAGAATATTTAAAAAGCATCAATAATTATGAAATGCCACCTGTGACCAAAGATAGAAATACAGCATAAATTTGCCTAACAAGATACAGTGGCAAGGAGGTAGCGTAGAGAGGGAAAGCTTCTCAGCCAGGATCCACGGAGTTCTGACACTTATACCAGGTACTTCTCAGAAGTAAGAGGGAACAGAAAGCAAATGAGGGATTTCAAGATCCAATAGCCCCTATCTCAACTAAAAAGAAAGGAGAAAAATAATTTTACTATTTTCACCTTCACGAACATTTTTTTCTAATTATAAAAACTGCACATGCTCATTGAAAAAGTTAAAATTGGAAATACAGAGACGGATAAAGATGAAGTTGCAATTTCCAGTATTAACGTCATCTAGAACTATACACTTCAAATGTCTTGATATTTATCTTTAACCTGTGTGTGTTTTGCAGCTGGCTTTTTCATAAAACAATATGTAAGGAACAGCTTTTCATGCCAAAGAGGCATTTCTAGATTATATTTTGTAATTCACAACAATAAGACTTTCCTGATGATTTCACATGTTCTGGCACATAACTAAATATGGAAATGTGGAGGGAATTTTTTCTCATCGTACAATAGAGAAATGGCACCAGAGTCTATAAATGATTTATTTCTTTTATAACTCCAAATGAATGGCACTTACTGCATTTAGTTTATGTACTATTTGTTTCTTTAGGCAAGGGAGAAGGTTGGATGAGAGGGACAAGCACAGACTTTTGCTTTAGAAACACGTTGTGGAGTCAAGGAAGCACAGACGTTTTGGGTTCCAATTTGAGTATTGCTCAACATCACCTGCAGAGAAGGCAATGGCAACCCACTCCAGTACTCTTGCCTGGAAAATCCCATGGACAAATGAGCTGGGTAGGCTGCAGTCCGTGCGGTCACGGAGAGTTGGACACGACTGGGGGACTTCACTTTCACTTTTCACTTTCATGCATTGGAGAAGGAAATGGTAATCCACTCCAGTGTTCTTGCCTGGAGAATCACTGGGACAGGGGAGCCTGGTGGTCTGCCATCTATGGAGTCTCACAGAGTTGGACATGACTGAAGCAACTTAGCAGCAGCAGCAGCAACATCACCTGTGATCACTCACCTACAGCCAGACATCCTGGAATGTGAAGTCAAGTGGGCCTTAGAAAGCATCACTATGAACAAAGCTAGTGGAGGTGATGGAATTCCAGTTGAGCTATTTCAAATCCTAAAAGATGATGCTGTTAAAGTGCTGCACTCAATATGCCAGCAAACTTGGAAAATTCAGCAGTGGCCACAGGACTGGAAAAGGTCAGTTTTCATTCCAAACCAAAGAAAGGCAATGCCAAAGAATGCTCACTACCCCACAGTTGCACTGTCTCACACGCTAGTAAAGTAATGCTCAAAATTCTCCAAACCAGGGTTCAGTAATACGTGAACTGTGGACTTCCAGATGTTCAAGCTGGTTTTAGAAAAGGCAGAGGAACCAGAGATCAAATTGCCAGCATCCATTGGATCATGGAAAAAGCAAGAGAGTTCCAGAAAAACATCTATTTCTGCTTTATTGACTATGCCAAAGCCTTTGACTGAGTGTATCACAATAACTGTGGAAAATTCTGAAGGAGATGGGAATACCAGACCACCTGACCTGCCTCTTGAGAAATCTATATGCAGGCCAGGAAGCAACAGTTAGAACGGGACATGGAACAACAGACAGGTTCCAAATAGGAAAAGAAGTACGTCAAGGCTGTATATTGTCACCCTGCTTATTTAACTTCTATGCAGAGTACACCATGAGAAACGTTGGGCTGGAGGAAGCACAAGCTGGAATCAAGATTGCTGGGAGAAATATCAATAACCTCAGATATGCAGATGACACCACCCTTATGGCAGAAAGTGAGGAAGAACTAAAGAGCCTCTTGATGAAAGTGAAAGAGGAGAGTGAAAAAGATGGCTTAAAGCTCAACATTCAGAAAATGAAGATCATGGCATCTGGTCCCATCACTTCATGGGAAATAGATGGGAAATCAGTGGCTGACTTTATTTTTCTGGGCTCCAAAATCACAGCAGATGGTGATTGCAGCCATGAAATTAAAAGACGCTAGCTCCTTGGAAGAAAAGTTATGACCAATCTAGACAGCATATTAAAAAGCAGAGACATTACTTTGTCACCAAAGTCCGTTTAGTAAAGGCTATGGTTTTTCTAGTAGTCATGTAAGGATCTGAGAGTTGGACTGTAAAGAAAGCTGAGCACCGAAGAATTGATGCTTTTGAACTGTGGTGTTGGAGAAGACTCTTGAGAGTCCCTTGCACTGCAAGGAGATCCAACCAGTCCATCCTAAAGGAGATCAGTCCTGGGTGTTCATTGGAAGGACTGATGCTAAAGCTGAAACTCCAATACTTTGGCCACCTCATGCGAAGAGCTGACTCATTTGAAAAGACCCTGATGCTGGGAAAGATTGAGGGCAGGAGGAGAAGGAGACGACAGAGGATGAGATGGTTGGATGGCATCACCAACTCAATGGACATGAATTTGGATATACTCCGAGAGTTGGTGATGGACAGGGAGGCCTGGCATGCTGCAGTTCATGTGGTTGCAAAGAGTCGGACACAACTGAGCAACTGAACTGAACTGATGATAATGATGATGACAATGATAATGATGATCAAAGGTCTAACATTGTCTGAAAGCCTATTATATGCCAGGAATTTCATCGTTTTCTGCATTTACTTCCCATGACAATCTTGTGGGTTATACTCATTTACAGATGAATGAACCAATCTGTCCTCATGCTTCTTATTATTAGAGGATTCAAAACTAGCCAGTAGTTTTTGACTATATTGTGTCCACCCATTCAGAGAGTAGATTTCCAAGGCTTGGCCACTGATTGTTACAAGCCTTCACAGTATGAGATATGTGTCCAACAGGAATCCACTGGGTATTCACTCAGTACTATCCCTTGATCATGATGGTGATGATGATGATAATTATAATAAAAGCAATGATGGTAATGGAGAGGAAACTTTATCTTTGATCCAAGAGTTTTATATCTGGGGACCCCATGGGTCTCCAAGAAAAGATTTATGCAAGGTCATGTACTGTAAGAAGAGTCCAGATTGGAACCCGAGGTGGTGCTAGTGGTAAAGAATCCACCTACCAATGCAGGAGACAGAAGAGACAAGAGTTGGATCCCTGGGTCGGGAAGATCCCCCGGAGGAGGGCATGGCAACCCACTCCAGTATTCTTGCCTAGATAATCCCATGGACAGAGGAGCCCGGCGGGCTACAGTCCATAGGGTTGCAAAGAGTCAGACACGACTGAAGCAACTTAGCCGAGCACAGTACAGCAAGGTCATGTACTTAACCATTTTGCATTCCTAAAGCCAAGTTCATGTTTACCTTATTGCCCAACCAGAAAAAGCAGTATTGACTTCTCAGACGACAGACCTAAAGAACAGCAGTCACAATGGCATTGCTTCCTCCACCATCAATGCCTGCAAAAGCATCTTCATGCCAGTTCGTAACTTGACTACCCTGGTCCCCAAGTTGTGGGCTAGGACTATAGTGCATGGGGTTGTTTAAACAGGAGGCAACAATCCTTTTCTCCTGAGCAGTAGGGCCACGTGCCTTTGCAAGCTTCCTCCACCTGGGCTCTCCTCTGTCTCTGGATCTGGACCCATGCAGACATCAGAAGCACTGCATCAGCCACACACAGAACTGAAGGCACTACAGCTCAGAGCTGCATGTGCTCAGCCATGTCTGACTCTTTGCGACCCACGGACTGTAGCTCGCCAGGCTCCTCTGTCCATGGAACACTGGAGTGGGTTGCCATTCCCTTCTCCAAGGGATCTTCTGACCCAAGGACTGAACCCAGGTCTCCTGCATTTCAGGCAGATTCTTTACCACTGAGCCATCAGGGAAGCCCCAAACAGGCGGACACAACAGAGGCCCTTCTGGAAGTCTGAGCAAGGTGGGTGGGAGAGGCATGAGGCAGATCTTGTTTAAGACCTATCCCCCTTGGCCAAAGATGATCAAAGCCAATGTTTTCAGTTACTGAATTTTGAAGTCTTTTTCCCTTTAAACGTTCCCATCCTTAAGTAGGAATATACCTATGTATCTTATTCTTTTTGCTGTGATGGTAAATGGGATTGATTCCTTAATCTCTTTCTGATCTTTTGTTGTTAATGTATGGGAATTCAAGAGATTTGTTATTAATTATGTATCCTGCAACTTTACCAGACTCATTGATGAGCTCTAGTCATTGCCTCGTAACATCTTTAGGACTTTCTATGTGTGTGTATGTCATCTGCAAACAGTGACAGTTTTACTTCTTTTCCAATTTGGATTACTTTTATTTCTTTTCCTTGTCTGATTGCCATGGCTAGGACTTCCAAAACTATGTTGAATAAAAGTGGAGAGAGTAGACATTCTTGTCTTGTTCCTGATCTTAGAGAAAATGCTTTCAGCTTTTCACCATTGAGTATGATGTAGGTTTGTTGTATACAGCCTTTATTATGCTGAGGTATGTACATATATACAATGGAATATTACTCCATTAAAAAGAATGAAATAATGCCATGCCATTTGCAGCAACATGAATGGACTTGGAGATTATCATACTAAATGAAGTAAGTCAGACAGAGAAAGGCAAATATATGATATGGCTTATATGTGGAGTCTTAAAAAAATGATACAAATGAACTTATTTACACACAAAAAACAGATTCACAGATTTAGAGAACAGACTTTTTATCAGAGAAAAGAGTTGGGGGAAGGGATAGATTAGGAATTTGGGATTGACATGTACACACAGGTATATTTAAAATAAAATGCTTTTCCGTAAAAAAAAATAAAGTTTTTCGAACAGTTAAAAAAAAAAAAAAAGCTCCCATCAAGCCTCCTTGTGAAGGAAAAAGGGAAGAAAGGAAGTCTAGTGCTCTGACCTGCAATGGGGACAGTGATCCTTCAGGTACACATGTCCAGGACAGCTGGGCCATCAGTCTAGACGAGTTTGGTACCTGCTGCAGGCTGGAGCAGAGAAGCCAATGTCAGACCATCCTGAAGAGGGGTGTGCCTCCTTGCTGGAGCCCTTCTACATCCTGCCCCAGTGCCACCCCTCAGTGCCAGGGGGCTGGATTCAACCAGTCTTATAATGCTGGCAAGTGAGTTCCTGCCAGAATCCAGCTTGACCAACAAGTTGTTAACTGAAACTTCCACAGCCCACCTCCAGATAGTGAGTCTTAGGTGGGGCCCAGAAATCAGTATTTTAAAGATGCTCCCCAGATGATTCTGATGCAGGTAATTATGCAAGGCTTTGATAAAACATTTGAAGTGCAATCCATTCCATGAACTGTTTCTTCCTGGAATTGCTTATCATAATACTAGAACGATAAAAGAACTTGGGGAAGATTATTGAGTCAATGACAGAATTTGCACAAACCTAGTGGCTCAGCAGTAAATAATCCACCTGCAATGCAGGAGATGCTGGTTCAATCCCTGGGTTGGGAAGATCCCCTGGAGAAGGAAATGGCAATCCACTCCAATATTCTTGCCTGAAAAAATTGGATGGACAGAGGAGCCTGGTGGGCTACAGTCCATGGGGTTGCAAAACAGCTGGACACAATTTAGTGACTAAACAACAACTGGCTCCTTAGCAAAAATCAATCAGAAAATCAATTAAATAAGAGATCAATTAAATATTGAAACATGATGTATCACAAGTATGTGTGGATATCAGAAGGAAAAGATAGTCTTTATTCTGTAGGGAAAATATAATTTCTAAAATTTATATAGTAGCCATTCTACTTTAAGTGTATTTATAAAGTTTTTACCTTTCAAGTTTTTTTTCCCCCACATTATCGATTGGGGATGGGATGAAGGGAACTGTTCCCTTAGATCTGTTTCCTGTATTACTTTTTGCAATTTACACATATTCTGAGTCTTCTGAACCAGTAGGACAGGCCTGCCAGGAGCCTTCAGGGAGAGATCATCCCACAAAAGACAAAACTTCAGTTTTTTAGACTTAAAGCAGAAACTCTGACTGTAGAGTGGCATCTTTTACTCAAATTTGAACTCTAGTCCAATTCCCAAAATGGACTCATCATGTCTGACTCCTAGGGATGAGGTATCCTGTGGTTGAAATTGGATGGGACTATTGCTAAGAATTCTGCATCACA
Organism: Capra hircus; assembly: GCF_001704415.2. NCBI lineage: Eukaryota > Metazoa > Chordata > Mammalia > Artiodactyla > Bovidae > Capra > Capra hircus. The sequence continues at coordinate 37,212,724 of NW_017189517.1, read as the reverse complement.
CTGTGGCCCATGCAATCCTGGAACAGCCCCCAAGTGGTTGTTGTTTTTTAGTTGCTAAGTCATGTCTGACTCTTTGCGACCCCCTGGGCTATAACCCGCCAGGCTCCTCTGTCCATAGGATTTTTCAGGCAAGAATACTAGAGTGGGTTGCCATTTCCTTTTCCAGGGGATCTTCCCGACCCAGGGATCGAACCTGTGTCTCCTGCATTAGAGGCTGATTCTTTACCACTCAGGCCACCTGAAGTCCTCCCACTGTGTTAAGCATCGTTATAAAGCAGAGAGAGATTTAGAAGACAAGAGAAGGGATTCAACCCACTGGGGACACCAGGAAACTCAGTGGGGTTTTGGCACTGGAGGACTCCAGTGCCCAGCAGGCATGGCAGGACCCAGGGAAACCAGGAGTGGAGCTCAACAGCAGAGGCCTGGCATGGAAGACCCCACCTCCCTGCCTATTGGACTTGTTCCTGAGCACAGGTTAAGTCACACTAGGACCCTCCCTCAAAACTGATGTTCTACAATGGATTGGGGTTCTATATGCCTAGGTGGGAACAAGAGCCCACCAAGTACAGCTCAGTCACCTCATTTCTTCCCCACAGCAGCCCTGTGAGATAAGTGTTTTCCCATGAAAAGATCAAGTCTTAAGCAAGTGTATCTGTAATAATTGCCAGTTTTATTCCTCTGGCTAAGAGATCCAGAGGTATTTCGAGGTTTACATTTTTTTAATAGTTCTTTTATCAAGAGTTTAAGTGCCCCCATTGCCCTTATAAGCTGGTTGCAAATTATTTGATTGACTCTTAATTAATAAAAAAACTTTAATTCTCTTTGTGTGTGTGATGTGTTCATTAAAAAATACATATAAGCAAAAAAAAAAACAGCACACAGAAACAAGCACAGTTAGATTTCTGATATATGCATGTATGTATACACACGCGCGCACACACACAATTTGAGACTTTCTCCTACATATGTGAGCTGGTACTAAATATGCTGCTTTGTAACCTGTTATGTTTTACTTTACAATATGAAATGAACATATTTTCATGCATATGTGCGAAATTTCCCAATCGAAAAATAGACCTAGAGAATGTGTCAAAATACAAAATGCAGATGCTGAAAACAAGGAAACTATACCTAAAACAAAACTCCACCAGATGATTAAAAATAAAGCAAAAGTCACAGATACATCAGGAAATGCTAACAGAAAGCTGGGGCAAGATTTTAATATCAGAAAAAAAGAATTCAAGGCCTAAAGCACACGGGATAAGGACGGCTGCGTGAATGTCTTTGCTTCCAATGCATCATCACAAACTTGTTTCTTACTCTTCTTATCTCTTCCCTAAGCCTTTCCAACTCATCTGCTCCTCTTATCATTTCTTCAGGGTCCAAATGCCTAACGGGAGTGTCCTCTTTATATCCCTGACCAGGCTGAGTCAGCCCTCCTCTAAGGTTTCCTTCTGCTTCCTGGCTTACACCTTCTTCAGAAGGTTGAGGATTTCCTTCTGCCTCCTGGGGTACAGCTTCCAAAGGGCGGTCTTCCTCAGCCTTTGGCATGTTCTGTGGTTTTCTTTCATTTTCTCCACAAGACTTTTGCATGTTGAGTATTTTTCGATTTCCTTTTTGAATAAATTAACCCTGGAAAACAAGGGAACAGAACAACTAGATGCCAGGCCAACGAACCAGCAGCTAGAGTATGGGTTTCCATAGAGACTGGCTTCTTCTCATTTAGGTCTCTTAACTGTCAAAGTTTTCCAACTAGAAAAGGCTAGATCCTCAGGCTCCGAACTCCCCTGGCTCCGCCCCTCTCTCCCCCTCCTCACCCTCCCCCTCCCGCTCCAGCTCCATCTTCTCTCCTCGCGCTCCAGCCCACCATTTCCCAGCAGGCCCTGCTACAGGCCTCTCCTAGCACCGAAACAGGAGCAGGGAGCAGCGAGAAGCGCGGAAGCAATTAACCCCTCCCTCGCCTCCGATCTCCAACACTCCCGCCCTTTTAGGCTTTCCCAAGCCATTCCAACCTCCTACCTCTCACCTGAGACCGGCTGGTCCAGTCTCTGGCCTCCCCTCCGCCTTCCACGTCTCTCCAGTCTCCCCCTTCCCCCGCCCCATTTCCGCTGCAGGCTCTGCACAGGCCTCTGGCGCTTCATCCGGATGGGGAGAGGCTGCAGTGACCCCGGGATGGGCTTCGGTGTCATCCGCACTCACCCCCCCCCCACCCCCCCCCCACCCCCAGGAACAGGAGGCAACTGCACCTTTGCACTGACCTGCAGGGATCCAGGGAATTTTCCTCCCTCTTCCCTCAGTCGATTTGGGTCGCTCCCCAAAGACCAAGAGTCCTGCAGACCGACAAGACTGCTCGGTGAGGAGGTCAGTACCTGAATCACGGGTCCCTTTAACGATTCTAGGCCTTGTTCGTCTGAAAGTTTCCCCACGTCCTCATCCTCGCGATCCTTTTAAGGCAACCCCGCCCTCCCTCCCCGGTGCCCACCGGTTCCCTTCAGGCAGAGAGTGAGCGACTCAAGTTGTTCCTAAATTGTTTCTGTGTCTCTCTTGGGATCCTCAATTAGCTATCCTTCTCCTTCTCCACCCCCAAACTGCCCCAAATTCCCCGCACAAAAATGGAAGTTTAGCGGAACCGTGGTTTTAGGAAAGTAGTACCGGCTACGCTCGGTTTCTGCTATCTGACTTCTAGACCCCAGCGTCCCGAAGGCAGCGCCCGGCTTTATACTGACCTGAAAGGATCCCGGGCACTTTTCTTCTCCAGCTATAGGGAGCTGCTCCTGGGAAACAGGCCCTGGACTATAAGGACTTCTGCACACGTCGACTCCTGGTCACGTGAGGGCCGCGTCATCAATGAGCTCGAGTCCTCGGTTTCTCCTCCCATTTAACACTGCAGCCCGCCCCCTGCGTTCCCTCCATTTGATACTGTCAATCTTTTCTTTCATATTTGCCAATCAGAGACAATAAAACTGGTATCTTCTTCCTGCAGTTTCTATTCGCCTTTCTCGGGTTACCAGGGAGAATCAGCCTCTCGGGGTGAATAGACAATTTCTCCTTTGGGGAATCATCTCTTTCTCCTGCTTCCAATTTCACCTCCTCTCTTCCCCCCAATATCCTACAGTCCACCATTTCCCTTGGAGTCCTGTCTAGTATTAAAATGGGCGAAGGTGGTAGATCGGGGCAAGAGGGCGGCTAGAAAAGAATCTGGGAGTGAGAGTGTGGGATTTTTTTTTACTAGTTCTCTTGAATAGTTTTCTGCTTTAATGTTTTAAACAATAAGCTTACTCTTTAAAAATGATGTTTAAAAAAGAAATGCCACATAAGCAATATTTGACAATATGAAAGACAAATTAGTTACATCAATTTTTAAGACTTTGGAAAAGTTTTCTGATAGCTGCAAATGAAATGACAGTTTTCAAAACATATTGATGTGTTAGAAAATGTTTTTTTAAATCTTATTAAAACAGCGCCTTTTAAAACTGACGCCCAATTAACCGGTGGGAAGAGGCCCAGTTTTCTCTTGTTAGCAGCTTTATGTAAGTAATCCACTAGTTTTTCTCTTTCTGGTTAAACTCACGTTGTAAAGTGTTAGATGTCTGACCGTTTGTGAGGACTGCTGCATGGCTTCTGGTTGTTTTAAGTGGAGGCTTCAGGCTTCCTCTTCTTATGGCCTCTGTAGAATCCAGCGTTTTGCTAATCAGATTAATATATAGAAAACCCTCCTTTCCATGGAGTCTACTTTAATTTGAAACTCAAAAAAAATGTGTTGGAAAATAACTCTCACACACTCTTGGAGTACAGAAAGGAGAGAGTTCCTGGTGAGTTCTGACAGTTTGGTGTGAGGCTTTGTGGAATTTTCATTCATGCAGGCTGCTCTTGAGGTATTCTGGTATCAGTTTGTTCCATGAACAACATACGTAATTGTTATAATTGGAAAGCAGAGAGAACATCATTGCTGTAAAAATATTGGTTAAAAGAGGAAACTGATATTCTTGCAACCCAGCACCCACTGGTACTTGGAGGTATGTTGGTACCAGGAATGGCAGTCTGGCCAGTGGAGCCTGCTGGAGGGTCAGGGAAAGAGGCAAAGAGGGGTCTCTTATCTACGGTGGTGATGGTGGGATGTGGTAGCCAAAGACAGAGCCCACCACAGAGAAGGCAGGGTTGGAAGAAGTATTTTTGTTGTTTTTATGTTTCACAATTTATATTTAAGCTTGATTATTTATTCCACAGTTGAGGGATACATTTCCTAGTATTCAAGGGAGAGTATTTAATATAAATATAGCTATTGAATTATAAAGAGGTAACCATTACCACAAAATATTTCCCTTATATTTAATGGGAGAAATTTATATTTAAAAAAATTATCATATAGTGAAATTAACGTTGTTTAGGGTGTATAGTTCTATGAAATTTAAGAAATGTATATATTTGTGGAAGTACCACCATAGTCAGGATACAGTTCATTCACCCCCCAAAAAAACCTAGTACAGTTATACTTTACCCGCTTCCATGAACTTTGGCAACCTCTCATCTATCATTTTCTCTTTTTTAGAATGTTATATAAATGAAATCTATAATATGTCACATTTAGAGACAGGCTTCATTCACTCAGCATAATGCCCTAGAGATTCATCATTTAAGCTGTTTCATGTACTAATAACCCATTTTTTCTTTTTACTGAGTAGTATTTTATATAAATATGTTCCAGTTTATTTGTCCATTTACCCTCAGTAGGACATTTGTGTTCTTCCCAGTTTTGAGTAATAATGAAAAGAGTTGCTGTAAACATTTGTGTACAGGGTTAGGCCGTGATTGCTTCAAACCAGACTGTTAGGGTAACCTTTTCTCTGACCTGTCTACCTTCATACCTCCTTATCCCCTCTCAATTTACTTTGCACATTTCTGTCAAATTAAATTCACCCTTCCTTATTTTCAACTTGTCATTCTCCTGCTCAAAGGCTCTGGATGGGCAACCCATCTGTGAAGTATATCCTGCTTTTCTCATCCTGACCTTCACTGTTGATCAGAATTGAGCCACACTTGTCATCTACTTTTCTGCCCCATCCAAAAGGAACTCATTCACTGTGCCCAAGTGTGCTTTCTTCTCTCTCTTTGTCCTTGCACCCCGTTTTCTTTCTCCTGATTGCACTCCTCTTCCTCCTAGATCCTGGTCCTGCTCATTCTTAGGGACCTAGCTCCATCACCAAGCCTCTAAAAAGCCTCCCCAGCTGTAAGTGAGCTCTCACTCCCCTGTCAATGCTGCACATAGGGTCTGAACCCCTCATATTACCCTCAGCAAAGGTTGCCTTGTACCTTTCCCCTTTCCTGTGTATTGGTGTGTATGTTGGGTGGGGTTATCGAACCAGGCAAATATTCAAATGTGGGTTGCTAATGGGGAGTAGGGGCAGGCTCCAGCTCTCAAGCTGCTTGAGTGGCTATTGGGATTTTAAACAGTGCATCTCCCAGAAATTTCAGAGATTCAGAAGGAGCTGTGTGCCAATTGGCTCACAGACGAACCTTCCCTGCTTGCCCAAAACTGGAGCAGAAATTTCACTGTCTCCTCCTCTGTTTATTCTGCTTATGGTTAGTCAGAACAACACTAACACCATTTTTATGGAGCTACTGACAGAGGATATTGCCCTGTTTTCCTAAATAGTCATAAGAGAGATCAGTTAGCTCACTGGTGCACACCTGACCAAGAGCCAGATGGTACATGCCTATACCTTCATCTTTGTCCCTGAGCAATTTCAGTACATCAATAGAACACTCAGCTACTTTTATTTTTTTAATTAGTTTATTTTAATTGGAAGGTAATTACAATATTGTGGTGGGTTTTGCCATACTTTGACACGAATCAGCCACAGGTGTACATGTGTCCCGCCCCACCCCCTGTCCTGAACCCCCCTCCCACCTCCCTCCCCATCCCATCCCTCTGGGTTGTCCCACTGCACCAGCTTTGAGTGCCCTGCGTCCAAAAATCTATTCTTTACGTCTGTGTCTCTTTTGCTGTCTTGGCATATAGGGTCGTCGTTATCATCTTCCTAAATTCCATCAGTTCAGTTCAGTCGCTCAGTCGTGTCCGACTCTGTGTGACCCCATGAATCGCAGCACGCCAGGCCTCCCTGTCCATCACCAACTCCCAGAGTTCACTCAAACTCACATCCATTGAGTTGATGATGCCATCCAGCCATCTCATCCTGGGTCGTCCCCTTCTCCTCCTGCCCACAATCCCTCCCAGCATCAGAGTCTTTTCCAATGAGTCAACTCTTCACATGAGGTGGCCAAAGTATTGGAGTCTCAGCTTTAGCATCATTCCTTCCAAAGAAATCCCAGGGCTGATCTCCTTCAGAATGGACTGGTTGGATCTTCTTGCAGTCCAAGGGACTCGCAAGAATCTTCTCCAACACCACAGTTCAAAAGCATCAATTCTTCGGCACTCAGCTTTCTTCACAGTCCAACTCTCACATCCATGCATGACTACTGGAAAAACCATAGCCTTGACTAGACAGACCTTTGCTGGCAAAGTAATGTCTCTGCTTTTGAATACGCTATCTAGGTTGGTCATAACCTTCCTTCCAAGGAGTAAGCGTCTTTTAATTTCATGGCTGCAATCACCATCTGCTGTGATTTTGGAGCCCCCCAAAATAAAGTCTGACACTGTTTCCACTGTTTCCCCATCTATTTCCCATGAAGTGATGGGACCAGATGCCATGATCTTTGTTTTCTGAATGTTGAACTTTAAGCTAAACTTTTTCACTCTCCTCTTTCACTTTCATCAAGAGGCTTTTTAGTTCCTCTTCGCCTTCTGCCATAAGGGTGGTGTCATCTGCATATCTGAGGTTATTGCTATTTCTCCCGACAATCTTGATTCCAGCTTGTGCTTCCTCCAGCCCAATGTTTCTCATGGTGTACTCTGCATAGAAGTTAAATAAGCAGGGTGACAATATACAGCCTTGACGTACTCCTTTTCCTATTTGGAACCAGTCTGTTGTTCCATGTCCAGTTCTAACTGTTGCTTCCTGACCTATAGATGCATTAATATACTGTATTGGTGTTTTTCTTTCTGACTTACTTCACTCTGTATAATAGGGTCCAGATTCATCTACCTCATTAGAACTGACTCAAATGTGTTCTTTTTTATAGCTGAGTAATAGTCCATTGTGTATATTACCACAACTTTCTTACCCATTCGTCTGCCAATGGATATCCAGGTTGCTTCCATTTCCTAGCTATTGTAAACAGTGCTGTGATAAACATGGGGTATACGTGTCTCTTTCAATTCTGGTTTCCTCGGTGTGTATGCCCAGCAGTGCAATTGCTGGGTCATATGACAGTTCTATTTCCAGTTTTTTAAGGAATCTGCACGCTGTTCTCCATAGTGGCTGTACTAGTTTGCAGCCCAACAACAGTGTAAGAGGGTTCCCTGTTCTCCCCACCCTCTCCAGCATTTGTTGTTTGTAGACTTTTTGATAGCAGCCAGTCTGACCAGCGTGAGATGGTACCTCCTTGTGGTTTTGATTTTAATTTCTCTGATAATGTGTGATACTGAGCATCTTTTCATGTGTTTGTTAGCCATCTGTATGTCTTCTTTGGAGAAATGTCTGTTTAGTTCTTTGGCTCATATTTTGATTGGGTCATTTATTTTTCTGGAATTGAGCTGCATGAGCTGCTTACATATTTTGGAGATAATTCTTTGTCAGTTGCTTCATTTGCTATTATTTTCTCCCATTGTGAAGGCTGCCTTTTCACCTTGCTTATGGGCTCCTTCATTGTGCAAAAGTTTTTAAGTTTAATTAGGTCCCATTTGTTTATTTTTGCTTTTATTTCCATTACTCTGGGAGGTGGATCATAGCGGATCCTGCTGTGATTTATGTCGGAGAGTGTTTTGCCTATGTTCTCCTCTAGGAGTTTTATAGTTTCTGGTCTTTAATCCATTTTGACTTTATTTTTGTGTATGGTGTTAGAAAGTGTTCTAGTTTCATTCTTTTACAGGTGGTTGACCAGTTTCCCCAGCATCACTTGTTAAAGAGATTGTCTTTTCTCTATTATATATTTTTGCTTCAGCTACTTTTAAATTAAGTTAATCACAGTAGCTTTTAAATGTAAGATTTTTGGAAACAAGAGCATTATAGTCAATTAAGAACTATTTTTAAAAAGGAAAGAAGAGGAGGTACACATTGATTTAAATAATGAAGACGTGAGTTCTGGAGAGTAGACACCCTGCCCCTCTGACCCAATCAATATTCTGTTTTTGTGTACCAAGAGAGCCCTAGGGATAGCTCCGAAGTCCACAACCTTTCAAGTGGTGTGAGGGGAGGAGAAAGGAGCTCTTAAACAGCCCTATGACATCTAGAATATTATTTTCTATGCTCCCTTTAGAAGTTATTTTCTGAAGCTCTGAATTCAACAACTCCTGCATATTTCTTCCTGTTCTTTCAAAGCTTATCCCACAGAAGAGCTTGAGATGGCTGTTTCTCTCCCTCGTTTCTCTGGTACGCTGTCTGTGGCTTGAAAACATCCCTCCCGATATGGCTGAATCTGCTGCAGATCCAAAGGTTTGGCTTCAGAGCATGGACTGAAGCAGCTGCCATCTGAGATGATAAACCCTCTGGAATGGAAGTAGACCCAACACATTTCACCACTTTGCTCAACTGAGCATGAATCCACTCATGTTCTGATGTGAGTGGTGCACACAGTGCCCAAGCAGACTTCTACTTAGATTGTATGTCTCTGCTTCAGAAGTGAGTGAAAGTGAAGTCGCTCAGTCGTGTCCGACTCTTTGCGACCCCATGGACTGCAGCCTATCAGGCTCCTCCGTCCATGAGATTCTCTAGGCAAGAATACTGGAGTGGATTGCCTTTTCCTTCTCCAGGGGATTTTCCCAACCCAGGGATTGAACCCAGGTCTCCCACATTGCAGGCAGACGCTTTAACCTCTGAGCCATGAGGGAAGCCCTGCTTCAGAAAGTAAACTCAAAACAACAACAACAACAAAAACCCAGAAAGTAAAGTCATCTACCATCCCTCCTGTCACTGTGTTCCTTCACTTTTGGGAATTGGGCATGCATAAGTTTCACAAGGTCCAAAAACTCTCCAAAACAGACATTTGCTACATCCAAGCAAATGAACATAATTTGAAGTGCAACTTTCATCTCTTCCAGATAATTCTGCCCACTTTCCTGAACTCTCAGCTAAATGCTGCACACATTGTAGATTATTGTAGTCAAGAGTTTCTAGTTATCAAGGGCATAATGTTGATGAGTTACTGTGAACCTGAAATGCTGTATCATAGCCACTGCCATTTCATGTCCCCATGGTCTCTGTGTTGGCCACAGTCCTAGGAATCCTTGAGTTGGTCTGCTTAGACTTTCCTACTACGTGACAGAATGCTCAAGACTCACCTCAGCTGGATTCTTGAGATTGCTTTGTGTAAACTGTGAGGTTCATGTCTACGTGGAGCATGTTGCTGGGTTGCAGGGAGGCACATGTCAGCTGTACTACAGCTTAGACCAGGCAACTTTTTCCTGTGGCAAAAAAACAGAGTTGTTGGGGAGACAGTGCTATTGCTGCTCTCCGGGTGCTTTTAAAAATTAACTTCATAGTGGAAAGAAAGTCTTTTTGCTGACCTCTTGATTCTGCCTTAGTTGCCTGTGCAACTTTATCCTTGAGGCATTCTGTTTACCTTTCCTAAGGCTTTCCCCCTGGTTTTTTGACTTTCTACTTTGAATCCCTTATTTATCTGTAAGTCCATTAGAACAAAAAACCTTATCTGGTTCAACTTTGTAACCATTCCAGTGATGAAAGTTCAAGGTGACAGAAATGATTTAAACTTTCACTCAGAAGAGAACGGTTAAATAAATTATCCATACTGTGGAAGTTGTGCAGAAATTAAAAGTAATGAAATATTGCACATGCAGTAACAGCAGATGATATTGAAGTCATATTTTTGAGTGTATAAAGTGGGAGAACAGTATTTAGAGAGTACTCTTCCACACACAAACACATAGTGCATATATATATATATATGCATGCAATGAATTTATTAATTAGTTCTAATTTTCTGGTATAATCATGGAATAATTTTATTTTTTCCAGTAATTGCTGTCAGCTGTGGTCTGTCAAATCTTCCCTTTCTCACTGAATAATGAATTTGTTCAATTATGTTTCAGTTTGTTTTCTCAACTGTTCAATCACTTTCATTCATTAAGAGAGTTTTGTTTTGGGTTCTTGAAACTCAGTCTGGTTTATTTTTTAAACTTTTTGTGTTGAAATAATTTTAGTTCTAAAGAAGTATTTGAAAGGTAGTACAAAGCATTTCTGTAAACACTTCATCCTGCTAATAATTGTACATTTATAAAAAAACAAATGAACATTTGTGTACTACTATTAACCAAATTACAGAATTATTCCGATTTCTCCAGGTTTTTCACTACTATCCTTTTCTTGTCCCAGGATTCAATCCAGGACACAATGTTGCATTTGGTTAATATGTCTCTTTATTCTATGAGAGTTTCTCAGTCTTTCCTTGTTTTTCATAACCTTGACGGTTCTAAAAAGTGAGATATTTTGTAAAATGGTCCTCAATTTGGATTTGTCTTATGTTTTCTTGTAATTACAGTGGCTGTTATTAATCTGGGGAAAGTGTCCTTTTTTATCACAATGTCAGGGTTACATGACATCAGCATGACTGATCACTGGTGAGGTTAACTTTGATCGTTTGATTAAGATGACTGCTGGGTTTCTCCACTTGTAAAATTACTGTTTTTCTCTTTTCGTATTCTGTTTGTTTAGAAGCAAGTTACTAAGTCTAGCCCATATTAGAGAGGAAGGGAATTAAACTCTACCTCCTGGAGGGAGGAACATCAAAGAATTTGTGGATATGTCTGAAAACAACCACAGTAATTGATAAATATATGGGGTCAGATAACTTGAGACTGTGCAAACATTCTGTGGATTTGTAAAAATTATTACTGTGACGTTCTGAGGGTAACTTTTCATATCCCTCATTTCCTTCTACATTTAATATTTGAAATTATTATATAAGAAAGATACTCCCCCCCATTTATTTAGTCGTACAATTATTCATTCCTATCAGTGTGACACATGGATTTTTAAGTCTTCAGGGTTATGACACAATACAATCATTTGGGGGTTTTTTGCCCAAATTTTCTAGCCTTGGCAATTGGGAGCTCTTTCAGGTTGGCATAGCTTTATCCTTTTTCTGCTTCCTTGCTTTCTGGTACTATGAAATCTTCCAGATTCATCTGGTTTTATCCTTTTCCCAGCCCAATAATCAGCCATTTCTCTCAGGAGTCTTGGTTAATTTTATTGGATAATCATATTCAGTAATTAAGATCTGAGTGCAGGGTGTTCTGGTTGCTACTTGGGTGTCATTGCTTCTCAAATTTCTCAGCTGATAGAGCAAGGAGATGCATATCAAACTGTATATATACAATCTCTACATTTATTTATCATGTATATCTATAGCTATTTGTATCTCTATAGATACAAATGATATAAAGACACACACAAGTTCATACTAATACATGTGACTGTAATCCAGTACCACACATATCCATTTAGCTTTCTCTCCTCTTATTTTTTATTTTTAATTTCTATCTCTGACAGTGAGAAACCTGGTTCCCCTTTATGCATAATTTATTTACTTATTTAATTAACTCTAGTATATAGTTCGGAGAAGGCAATGGCACCCCACTCCAGTACTCTTGCCTGGAAAATCCCATGGATGGAGGAGCCTGGTAGGCTACAGTCCATGGGGTCGCTAAGAGTTGGACACGACTGAGCGACTTCACTTTCACTTTTCACTTTCATGCATTGGAGAAGGAAATGGCAACCCACTCCAGTGTTCTTGCCTGGAGAATCCCAGGGACAGGGGAGCCTGGTGGGCTGCCGTCTATGGGTCGCACAGAGTCGGACACGACTGAAGCGACGTAGCAGCAGCAGCAGCAGCAGCAGCAGTATGTGATTAAATTTGTTTCAGAATTTCTATCATGCACCCCTGTGAGAAACAAATTTGCCTACCAGAACATAGCATTTCTGTATAGTTCTTTTTGTCAGCCATAGAAGTTTTGTTGGAGTCCTGGTTACACACTGGATATTGAGAGAAACAACAATCTGATAAAATAGAAAGGATATAAGTAATTCAGCTAGTAACATTGACAAGGACATAGTACATCATGGAGACACAAAGCAGAAAAATTTGGAAACAAAAAGCAAATTAAAAACAACGATTAGTGTAACTAGCTGTAATTAAGTTGATACAAGTGACCAAAGGAACCATAACTGATTTAATGAGCCATCCACAGTACCAGCCCTGTGTACTTAGACATGCATGGCTTAATCTTTGAGATAAGCATATGCTACTGGCAGGATCAGCCAGGTAAACAGAAAAAGATAAATGTTTCAATTCTGTTTACAATGGTAATAATTTACCAAATTACTGTAAGTCATAACTAGTGTAAGGGAAAGGTTTTCCTTACCCTTGGAAAGACACAGAATTAAGTCAGTAATTTTTCAGACAGAAACCATAAATATTATAAGCATATTCACCAGTTCACACAGTCCTGTGTAACTAATCCCTTCTGTTGACGGGTTATAAAGCCATTAGATTTCCCATTCTTCAGTTTCTTACTCAGTTCAGGATAATGGTCTGAATATCAGAGACTTGTATTTATCCCAGAAGTCCTTTTTATAAATCTTGCAGAGGAAGCATTTTTGCAATGGCATCATAGTGAAACTGTAACTCTATAATGACAAAAGACTTAAGGAGGCACATTTAAATCTGATTATAATGCAATTGACAAAATAACTTGGTTACTGCTGGGACATATAACACTTTCAGATAATAGCTAGAAGTATGATTGATAATTTTACCAGGATGTATCAGAGTTTTAGGAGCTCCATATAATCTCTAGAATACCTGTAGCATTTACCATACAATATAACATAAGAAGACTTATTACTCTTTGGACAACACTTCACGTGTAATCTAACATACCAAGTGAAATTAGCTAATTTAGTATCTCTCTCTGGGTGTTTCAGGGGGCCCTTTGAAGCATCCCAAAGTTAGCTAAAGGTCAAAGGAACTTCCTTATAATTTGACTTGGGAACTTTTGTCAAAAAATACCAAAAAGCTTTTAAATACAACAGGATCATAGGTCACTGTGAAACAATACTTATTTAACTAAAGTCACAAAACTAAAGTCACAAAATGATTAAAAGAAAACAAATATGGGTCACCTGAGGGCACAGAAGCTCATATAATCTGTTATCAAAAAGGAGCACTTCTAACAGAGAGATCAAATTCTAGTCTTGTGTTAACTTACTTATCAAAATACATTTACTTAGTTAACTTCAATCTAAATTTCATTAATCCTGACCATGCATAAAAATTCCTCAGTAAAATGTAGTTCTGTTCCTTATACCTTCCTAACCAAAAACACATACTGAAATATTATTTTCAGTAGCTCTAATTATATATTTAATTTAGAATCCCTGACTCTTGAAAACCTTGATTTCTAGTGAAAACCAAGAGGCAAGTAATAGTTATTAAAATCCAGAGAGACTATTTTAGATGATTTTTAAAACATAATTATTCTTATAGAGTTTACCTTAAAGCTCTTATTTTGTTTATATTTACTTTAAAGTTTCAACATATCAAGTTATTTTTCTTGCTGACAAATTTGCAACAGAGAACAAGATTTCATTTAATTAGTATTAAATCTAAATGCAGTTAAAGTATTATACTTAATGTTGGTGACTTTGAAGACAGATCTATATTAATTGGAACAACAAATTTAAATGTAAATGCCAGGTATTAATTTAATATTGAACATTTCCCAGTTCAAGTGAAACAAACTCATTTAGCTTAATTTTTCTTATACTTAGAATTGTTTGGATTGTAAGCACTTACTTTTCTTTAAGCCCGCTGAAAAGAGCTCATCCACAAGTCAACCTTAACAATGTTATCCAAAGACAGAGACACATGCAAACACAGAAGCAAACAGAGAGACCTCATAGTTCTCATTTCACAATTTCAGCCCTGAGTCAGGTACAGAAATGTAAAACCCATCAGTTTACAAAAGTGGTTGGATTAAAGTTAGGTTTCTGGAAGATGGAACAAATCAAGCTCACTTGTATGGATGGCCAAATATTTACAGAAACACAGTTGGAATTTCTGTTTACCCTTAACACATCAGTTTCTAAATTACTTAACCATCTTTTCAAATTTTGCATTTTAAAAGTATGGCAAAGATGAGGGTTCCTGAGAAGATCAGATAGGACATTTGCATCTCCATGATATAGGGAAGTTTCTCCTAGAATAACTTTGTTTCCTCTATGTTTAATACTTACAAGCCTCTTCAAATAAATAGGGAAGGTTTGGGGAGTGATATCTGTTAGAAAATCAATCAACTTGTTCCCCACTGTCAGTTACCCAGGACACCTGTGGGGAAATTAGAATTGGACACCTCAAGTCCATCCAAGGCCTTAGATGGTGAAGCTAAGCCAGGGCCCTATGCTTTGGGGATGAACATAGAAACTTTTCTTTGGTTTTCATGGGTAGGGGAAACAGGAGGTGGTGAAAAGAATGAATATGTTGGTGGCATGGCGAGGGGCAGTTGGAAAAACTGCCAGTGCAGCCTGTTCAGCCAGCGGGGAAGCTAAATAGGCTAGAGGGGGTTTTAAGTTTTGAAATAATATGTCTTCACTCTCATTTCCTCTCTCTTCTCCTTGTAGAACAGGTTCTCCCTTGGGTTTCCTTTCAGATTGATATACCATAAGGGGGCAACCCTCTGATATCTTCTCCTGATGAAATAGCATAAAAATGTCTACCTGTAGATTCTCATCTCCTTTGCCTGCTCGTTTGCAAAACAATTCTAATTGCAAGATCATATAATACTTGGGTGACCCATTCAGGGACCATCACTCTTGATCTTAACATATCTCATATATGTCCCATATATTTGGGATAGATGAAATATTTCCCATTTTTATAAGTTTGATAGTACCAAAACACATAAAAATGCAAATTCCAATACAAAAGTGTCAAACAAATTCTAGCATCAATGCACACAAAACTAAAAACCAATGAGCTAGTTCCCAACGAACTGGTTCTAAATCAGGTAGAGTCCAACAATAATTTCCCTCTCCCACAAGGTACCCCAATCAAACAAACTGACTTGTCCCATAAAGGAAAAGACCAAATTGAAGGGGGAATATGGTCCCAGTGTGCACACTGGAGCAGCTTATTCTACAAAATCAAGTTGGTCAACTCTCAGAAGTTTGTCGGTTCCTTGCTTCAACTGCCCAGTACCACTTCAGGGAATTTTGAAGGGAAGATCCTCAGGACAAATGGTCCCAGCAGCTGCTAGGGTCTTGCCCCAATATTCCCTGATCAGGGCCAGCTAGCCTCAAGCAGCAAAGCTCCTGGCTGGCTCAGCCGCCCTTGTTCCCAAGTCCAAGCTCGCTCTGCTCACCGCCTCATGACAGACCAATAATTTGGGAGACAAGGTGTTTAGGCAAGGAATAATGACTTTATTTGGAAAGCAAGCAGATCAAGGTAGGTGATACACATCAAGGTAGGTGATTTGTCTGCTAGTAGCTAGCAAACTTTGAGAAACACTATACATCCAACGTTAGAATTATTTAGCAATGGATTATGGTATAACCCCTCTCGCTATGTTCCTTTTGGATTGGCAAGTTTCAGTTGCTAAAGAATGAAATTACATGCTCAAGGCATTGTATTCAATCAGGGACAGAACTGGGTCAAGAATTGAGGTGTTCTGACTCAGTAATTAATGTATTGATTTTTAAAGCTTTTATTATGTGTTATAGGTACCCAAATGAGTAAGATAAAATCTTTATTTTGAAAAGAGCAAGTCTAGTAGGCTAATTATAGTGCCTGAAAAATGCATTAATTAAGATTTTGCAGGGACTTCCCTGGTGGTCCAGTGGTAAAGAATCTGCTTGCCAATGAAGGGGACACAGGTTCAATCCCTGGTCCGGGAAGATCCCAGATACCACAGAGCAACTAAGCCTGTGAGCCACAACTACTGAGCCTGTGCGCCTAGAGCCTGTGCCCTGCAACAAGAGAAGCCACCATAATGAGAAGCTCATGCACCACACTAGAGAGAAGCCCCCACTCTCTGCAACTAGAGAAAGTCTGTGTGCAGCAACAAAGACCCCGTATAGTAAAAAATAAATAGATAAATTCAAAAAGAAAGATTTTGCAAAGCATTTTTTCACATTTCATGTCAGCATTCATAAAACTATAATGTGAGAAGTTGCGTCCAACTCTTTATGACCCCGAGGACTATGCAGGCCATGGAATTCCCCAGGCTATCATACGGGAGTGGGTACCATTCCTTTCTCCAGGGGATCTTCCCAACCCAGGGATCAAACCCAGGTCTCCTGTATTGTAAGAGGATTCTTTACTGACTGAGCCACCAGGGAAGGCCAAGAATACTGGAGTGGGTAGCCTATCTCTTCTCCAGCGGATCTTCCTGACCCAGGAATCAAACTGGGGTCCCCTGCACTGCAGGTGGATTCTTTACCAGCTAAGTGAGAATTTGAAGATGTTCAAGCGGGATTTAGAAAAGGCAGAAGAACCAGACATCAAATTGCCAATATCTGTTGGATCATAGAAAAAGCAAGAGAATTCCAGAAAAACATCTATTTCTGCCCCATTGACTATGCTAAAGCCTTTGACTGTGTGGATCACAACAAACTATGGAAAACTCTTCAAGAGATGGGAATACCAGACCACCTGACCTGCCTCTTGAGAAATCTGTATGCAGGTCAGGAAGCAACAGTTAGAACCGGACATGGAACAATGGACTGGTTCCAAATTGAGGAAGGAGTAAGTCAAGGCTGTATATTGTCACTCTGCTTATTTAACTTCTATGCAGAGTACATCATGAGAAATGCCAGGCTGGATGAAGCACAAGCTGGATTCAAGTTGCTGGGAGAAATATCCATAACCGCAGATATGCAGATGACACCACCCTTATGGTAGAAAGTAAAGAGGAACTAAAGAGCCTCTTGATGAAAGTGAAAGTGGACAGTGAAAAAGTTGGCTTAAAGCTCAACATTCAGAAAATGAACATCATGGCAACCGGTCCCATCACTTCATGTCAAATAGATGGGGAAGCAATGGAAACTGTGTCAGACTTTATTTTCTTGGGCTCCAAAATCACTGCAGGTGATGACTGCAGCCATGAAATTAAAAGGCACTTGATCCTTGGAAGAAAAGCTATGACCAACCTAGACAGCATATTTAAAAGCAGAGACATTACTTTGCCAGCAAAGATCCTTATAGTCAAAGCTATGGTTTTTCCGGTAGTCATGTGTGGATATGAGAGCTGGACCATAAAGAAGGCTGAGTGCTGAAGAACTGATGCTTCTTCAGTTTTGAACTATGTTGTTGGAAAAGACTCTTGAGAGTCCCTTGGACTGCAGGGAGATCAAACCAGTCAATCCTAAAGCAAATCAGTCCTAAATATTCATTGGAAGGACTGATGCTGAAGCTGAAGCTCTGATATTTTGGCCACCTGAGGTGAAGAACTGACTCATGATCCTGATGCTAGGAAAGATTGAGGGCATTAGGAGAAGGGGATGAGAGAGGATGAAATGGTTGTATGGTATCACCGACTCGATAGACATGAGTTTGAGCAAGCTCTGGGAGTTGGTGCTGGACAGGGAAGCCTGGTGTGCTTCAGTCCATGGGGTTGCAAAGTCAGACATGACTGAGTGAATGAACTGAACTGAATGTGAGAAGAGGGACTTTCTCCTTAGTTCAGTAGGGAACATGAGTGTGTGTACATGTTTAGTTGCTTCAGTTGTGTCTGACTCATTGCAACCCTATAGACTTTAGCCCACCAGACTCCTTTGTCCATGTGAATTATTTAGGCGAGAATACTGGAGTGGGTTGTCATGCCCTTATCCAGGGGATCTTCCCAACCCAGGGATCAAACCCATGTCTCGTATGTCTTCTGCACTGGCAGGTGGATTATTTACCACTAGCACCATCTGGGAAGCCAGTAGGGAACATAGTGGGGTATAACTCACTAGAGACTCTAGAGAAATCAAAGGAGCTGTGTTACGTTGAGGAGTTCACTGCTCCAGCAGCAGTGGGGCACTTAAGAGAATACAGGACCCATGAGAAGAGGTAGAGTGTGCTTCAGGAGCAGCATTACCCAGGGCAGAGTGGCACCCACCTCTCAGCTGTCTGAATTTGTTTATGGACACACTTGAGACCTCACCCAGCCCTCTCCCAAACATCTGATGGAGTTCTGGTCTTGCTAGTGCAGGGGAGAGCATAGGAGCCAGCCCAGACAGCTTACACAGTCAGTGTATCATCTGATCTTTTCCATAGCCCTGGAAGGCAAGTTTTATCCCCAATTCACAGATCACAAGACTGTTTTCTACAGCAGTGAATCTGTAATAACTGCCAAGTTGATTCTTCCAGCTTCAAATCCCAGAGATAATGTGTTTCACACATCATTTCACATCCTGACAACAATAATTTTAAGTGTATCCCCTACTTTCATAAACTCACTAAGCAGTTATTTTGATTGCTTTGTATACACTTTATTATTTTTAAAATCTCTTATTATTTTATGACAAACAGTAATCTGTGTTCTTTAGTGGGGAAAGTACAGATGAAAAGATCATCTCCTCTACTGCCACAACCCGGAGAATCTTCAGTCTGTGGGGGAATCCTCTGTCGTTCTGTTCGTTTTTCTTTTTGCCTTCCGGGGCACGTAATCTTCAGCAGGGCGCTTTGCGGCAGCGTGAGACTGGCTCTCTGGCTTTGCCTGGGATTCCCGCTTGCCCTCCCTGAGTGGATTTCTCTCAGCTTCGGACTTGCCCTGCTTTTCTTGCTTCCCCTCACCGGCTGGTTGTCTCTCATTGTCTGGTTTCCTCTCATTCTGGACCTCTGGTTCCCGTTCTGACTTCCTCTCCACTTCCAGCTTTTCTTTCTCAGTTGACTGTCCTTCATTTTCAGACTGTACTTCATCTTCTGGCTTTCCCTCATTGTCTACATTTCCTTTATTTTCTAGCTTTCCTTCATTTTCTCTGTAGACCTTCTCCATGTTGAGGTTTGCCCTCCTTTGCCTGTTAGGAGACAGAATGGAGACAAAGTAGACAGGATTTAGGTAGCGAAATACAGGTCCTGCTAAATAGTTGCCTCTATGATTTAGGATCTTTATCAGCCTATCCCAACTTTCAGGTGCACTCCTGCCCATATATTTTCTCCTTTCTTTCCCTGTGTCTGCAAGGTTGGCACACACGTTTATATGAGCCCGCCTTGCAGACACTTCTGTAAGTACTTCTCCCATTTAAGTGTGCTATGCTGACAAGTCCATAAGAGCAGATTTGTCCCTAAACTTTGCTCTGGTCTTGACTATGCCCATAACAGTTTTAACCTGGTGGCCCCAATTTAGACTGACCTGCAAGAATTCTGTCCAGTTTCTTTTTCTTCTTGTCTACAGTTGTAAGACTTCTAGAACTGCAGATACAACTGAACAATGGCCAGTTCTCAGATTTCAGAGATACTCTGATATCTTCAAGGGCTTCATGGATGCCATGCCTACCAACTCTCACTTCCTTGTTCTCCCCTCTGTCCTCACCTATAATAAAACACCATGCTCCCTTAGGGTCCTGACAAAGGCCATGCATTCTGAGGCTGGAATAGGGAGTCTTGGAGGAGGGGTGGCAGATAGTGGCCTCCCCAACTTCTCTCAAGCTTTAGTGACTCCTACTTCCAGGGGTTCTGGGGCAGTTGCCCTCTCCCACTGACCTGCACTGATACTTCAGGTCTTTCCCTTCCTTGTCTGGGTTGGCGCCTACAGCCACAGACCTGAAGATCTATAGAGACAGGAGACAGATGATGAATGAGGGATTGAGAAGTGAATGACTGGCAAGGGGATACTGATTCTTTTCCCTTGCATCCATGCTCAGTTGCTTCAGTCATGTCTGACTCTTTGTGACCCTATGGACTGTAGCCCACCAGGCTCTTCTGTCCATGGGATTTCTCAGACAAGAGTACTGGAGTGGGTTATCATGTCCCCCTCCAGGGGATCTTCCCAACCAAGCATTGCAGGTAGATTCTTTACCACTGAGCCACCGGGGAAACTGATTCTTTTCCCACTGCTTGTCAAAACTTTCCCAGCTCCTACCATCCCCTTGCCCTTTCCCCTGCTTCACTGTTCCCCCTCTACAGTCCCTCCCTAACAGCCTTCATTTTTCTTTTTGCCATGAGAAATGGCAGAGAAAGATTTTTTCCAAAGTATTTCTATGTTTCCCAATCTTCCTTCCAAGTTTCTATCTCACTTTTTCTTGTGGGGTTCAGGGCATTAATGTTCAGAAGACAGAGCGAGCTGTGCTCAGGTCTCTGCCCTCCAAACCCCCACGCCTGGACACCCAGATAGAATGAACCCATCAGTCATTCTGAAAAATGGTGACGGTAGAGTCATGGAGCTGGGAAGAAATGTCCAGAGCATTCCTGCCACGCCCTCCCTCTCTGCAGACACAGAAAACCACATTTTCCTGCAATTCAAGACATAAATTATTTCCAAACTCAGTTAAAATTTTGGCCCATGTTACCTCCTCATGACTCTTCCTAGTTCAGAAGCCTCTCCTGCCCTATAGGGAGCTGCTTTCCAGACTGAACCTCTGTCCCCCTCCTCTTTAGCACCCCTCCCCCTCTCCTTACCCTTATTCCCCTCTCCCTCCCTTCCAAAATGGATCAAATATGAAGAAGAACAGGCTCGGAACCTTGGCAAAGGGGTTTGCCTCCCCATTCTGGGTTCCCAGGTTTTGTCCTCTTCCCTCCATCCTGGAAGGATCACACCATTTCCTCTCCATCCCCCTCCCCTGGCCTTCTCCCTCCTCAAATGTCCCTGATAAACTGCCTCCTAGGAGATCCCAACCGGTACCCATTCTCATCTTCTGGTCCTTCTCTGTCTCCTCCCATGGAGTCCTCTGTCTCTTGCACCAAATAGATAAACATCAGGGAAGGGGTAGAGAGAATCCAGTCGTGAACCTGCTCTGGTCTTTGCCTTTTGCCCCCCCCCCAGGGGTCCACAAGCAGCAGTGATTTTGTGATCATTCCAGGGAGATGCTTCCTTCTCAAATTTCTTGCTCCCATAAAGTGAAAGTCACTCAGTCACCCACGAGTCTCTTCTCTATGGGCTTCTCCAGGCAAGAATATTGGAGTGGGTAGCCATTCCCTTCTCCAGGGGATCTTCTCAACCCATGCATGTCTCCTGCATTACAGGCAGAATCTTTACCGTCTGAACCACCAGGGAACCCTAAGAATACTGGAGTGGGTAGCCTGTCCCTTCTCCAGAGGAGCTTCCTGACCCAGAAATTGAACCGGGGCTTCCTGCATTGCAGGCAGATTCTTTACCAGCTGAGCTACCAGGGAAGCCTTGTTGCCATAAGCCAGTACTTCACTAGGGAATAAGTGATACCTGGACCTCTCCCCCAACACTCATACAGTTTTCTGCGCCAAAATGAAAAGGGGTGGGAGAATGAATAGGGGAGCATCTGGAAAGCAGACTGGATCCTGTGTAGCCTCTCTTTCTGTTACTATCCCTACCTCAAGTCTCCCCCTCCCCTGCTCTGGCTGGTACCAACTTGTGACCTGTGGGGCTCTTGGGCAGTTGTCCCCTCTAACCTTCAATCTGAAATCGATCTTCCTCCACAGAAATAGGGAACTGATACCTGGAGGAGAGGGACTTCTGCAGGCGTCAGCTCTGGATCGCAGGAAGGAGTGTCACCAGTGGGCTCGGATCCCTAGCTCTCCTCCCTCCTGCAATAAGCGAGTCAGAAGTCAGCCCACTTCCTCCCTTCACTTGCCCCCTCCCAGCTCACCCTCCTTCAGTCCCTTTCCCTCACTGCCTGAGGCCCTGTCCCTCATTTTGGTCGTGACTAATCCCAGAGGTCAAATGGGGCCCCTGCTCCTGTGGTATGTGTTTGTGCTGCCTTATCAGCCGACATAGCTTCTCTCAGGGCTACTGGCCCCACTGGTACATTTCTGAGGAATTTCTTTCTCTCCTTTGATCTCAAAGCGCCTGTCCTCTCCTACTTCTCTATTCTGACCCTGATTGTTACTCTTTCTGTCTTCACATAATAAGTACAGGGTGGATTGGCATGTAGAGAAGCAGGTAGTTGAAACAGCGATTTTCTTTTCTTCTAAATAATTTTCTTTCAGTTTTATTTAATGTATTCCTCACAGCATGAGTTATTCTTATAAGTTAAATAAAGCTCTTTTCATTTGGGAAAAAGAACATGTTCAACATAGAGGAAAAAACCAAGATCCCCGAATTCTGAGAGCAAGTTTCTAATATTTTTACTATATAGAAAGTGGATTCGATTGGCTACATATAAAATAATTTCTTTTTAGTTCTCATAAATGTCATGTTCTGCTGAAAAGTCCATGTATTTAATGTTCCCAAACAATAGCTGAGTGCTAAGTGCACTTGCTGGTATGTGATGCCTAACACAAGATCAGTCTTGAAAATCTGGCCTAAGGCTATTTCATTCAGAGGTTTAACCATGCGTAAAGGCAGCTGAGCATTTGAGGGGTGCCGAACACGATCTGATCTTCCCTGCCTTACCTGACTGTTGCTTACTCCAAAAATATACATGGAGAGGTGACCAAGATGGTGACTTCAATAAATGCTTTTGGCTCCTCCCCTCCCTCCCCCAAATTCCCACAGAGATTACTCAATTCCAGCAGAGGCAGGAATGCTGTTCTGACAATTGGAGACCAAAACAGATCCCTTCTAGACCCCTGCAGCAGAGGGTTTCCATAAGGCCTATAGAAGTGATTGTTGTGGGGAAAGCTTCCATACCTGCTTGTTGTCTGCCATTATTCCCAGTGCCCAAGTGAAAATTTCCTTGATTCTGTCTATCTGCTGCCTACCACCTAGCTAGGGAGATACAGCCTTCTGGGTCTTTCAACTCTATTATCTTTACCTCCAGGGCATCTTGGAGGAGCCTAGCCAACCAGCAGAGTTGCTGCCTGCTAGTCCACAACTGCCCTGGCATGCTTTCAGCCACATTTAGACCAGTATCAGAATTCCAAGGAATTCTGACAAGCCAACCATACTGATTGACTGCACCAGGTGTTTTCAACTGAGGGAGTCTATGAACCGCCTGAAATAATAGGCAAGGTTGCATATGTTTAAAAGGTAGTATAATTTAACTTATATGCAGAGTACATCATGAGAAACACTGGGCTGGAAGAAACACAAGCTGAAATCAAGATTCCTGGGAGAAATATCAATAACCTCAGATATGCAGATGACACCACCCTTATGGCAGAAAGTGAAAAGGAACTAAAAAGCCTCTTGATGAAAGTGAAAGAGGAGAGCGAAAAAGTTGGCTTAAAGTTCAACATTCAGAAAACGAAGATCATGGCATCTGGTCCCATCACTTCATGGAAAATAGATAGGGAAACAGTGGCAACAGTGTCAGACTTTATTTTTGGGGGCTCCAAAATCACTGCAGATGGTGACTGCAGCCATGAAATTAAAAGACGCTTACTCCTTGGAAGAAAAGTTATGACCAACCTAGATAGCATATTCAAAAGCAGAGACATTACTTTGCCAACAAAGGTCCATCTAGTCAAGGCTATGGTTTTTCCAGTGGTCATTGTATGGATGTGAGAGTTGGACTGTGAAGAAAGCTGAGTGCCGAAGAATTGATGCTTTTGAACTGTGGTGTTGGAGAAGACTCTTGAGAGTCCCTTGGACTGCAAGGAGATCCAACCAGTCCATTCTAAAGGAGATCAGCCCTGGGTGTTCTTTGGAAGGAATGATACTGAAGCTGAAACTCCAGTACTTTGGCCACCTCATGCGAAGAGTTGACTCATTGGAAAAGACTCTGATGCTGGGAGGGATTGGGGGCAGGAGGAGAAGGGGACAACAGTGGATGAGATGGCTGGAGGGCATCACCGATGAGATGGCTGTGAGTTTGAGTGAACTCCGGGAGTTGGTGATGGACAGGGAGGCCTGGCGTGCTGCAATTCATGGGGTTGCAAAGAGTCGGACATGACTGAGTGACTGAACTGAACTGAACTGAACTGAAAGTACGTAGACTTATGAAAAGAAGATCTGTATCCTAGGAACCTCAGAAATCCTGAGACATGAGCTGGTTGACATCATGAAGAAGCAGGAGCTATGAGGTCGAGAAAAGGCAGGGGAGAAGCAGCTACTTGGGAATGAGACCAGAAGAGACAAATAGCAGCAGATCCGTGTTAAAGGAGAGCACTTACTCCTTGGGTTCAGGCATTCTTAACTAAAGAAACCCCTGGAATAATGTTCAAAATGATGTGCGTCTACTTGTGTGGGGGGATTGGTAGGATATTATTGGGTGTGTACATTTGACTAGGATAGTATCTATTACTTTCTTCAAATGCTCAAATGGGGTAATGTAAAAAATGAAGTAAAATAGAAAAAAAATATATTTTCACATCTTTTTTTCAAATAGGATTATTTCTTAGGAGAAATTAACATTAATGGTTAACCATTTTAATGTGTACAGCTCAGTGGCATAGCATACATTCATGATGTTGTGAATCTATCACCTCTATCTAGTTCCAAAACATTGTCATCAATTCCATATGCTAACAGTCACTCCCAATTCTCCCTTTTCCCTAGTCCCTAGCGACAACTAATCTACCTCTTGCTTCTATGGAATAATTTATATAAATGGAATCATGCAATGTGTGACCTCTTATGTCTGACTTCTTTCACTTATCATAATGTTTTCAAGGTTCATCCACATTGCAGCATGTACAGTATTTCATTTCTTTTTATGGCTGAAAATGCTTCGTTTTATGTCTATATCATATTTTGTTTATCCATTCAAACATTGATGGATATCTGGGTTGTTTCCACCTTTTAACAATTGTGACTAGTGCTGCCTTAAACATTTAAGTATGTTTTTTATGTGGATGTATGTTTTTATTTCTTTTAAGTATATGCCTAGGAATGGAGTTGCTAGGTCATATGGTAATTCTGTTTCTATGTCTAACTATTTGAGGAACTACCAAACTGTTTTCCATAGTGGCTGCAATATTCTGCATTCCTACCAGCAATGTATGAAATGTATCCATATTCTCCAAAACAATTGTTAATTTCCATTTTTTATTTTTATAATCCTAGTTGGTGAGAAGTAGCTTTGATTTGCATTTTCCTAATGACTGATGAAATTGAGCATCCTTTCATGTGCTCATTTGATATTTACATACCTTCTTTAGAGAAATATCTATTTAAGTATTTTGCTTATTTTTAATTGGGTTGTCTTTTTGTTGTTGAATTGCAGGAATTTTTCGTATATTCTGGGTTGTCTTCACTTTTTGATAGTGTCCTTTGATTCACTAAAGTGTTAAATTTTTATGAAGTCCAATTTATGTTTTTCTTTTGTTGTTCATGCTTTTAATGTCATATCTAAGAATCTATTGCCAAATCCAAGGACATGAAGATTTATCACATTGTTTTCTTCTAAGATTTTTAAAGTTTTGGCTCATGTATTTAGGTCTTTGGTTCATTTTGAGTTAATTTTTTATGAAAGTGAAGTCGCTCAGTCGTGTCCAACTCTTTGCAACCCCGTGGACTGTAGCCCATCAGGCTCCTCTGCTCATGGGATTCTCCAGGCAAGAATACTGAAGTGGGTTGCCATTTCCTTCTCCAGGGGATCTTCCTGACCCAGGGATCGAACCCAGGTCTCCTGCATTGCAGGCAGACGCTTTAACCTCTGAGCCACCAGGGATGAATGTATAAGATTCAAAGATTCTTTTGATGGCAGGGCATTATACACTGTCACTTGAATGGATCAAAAGGCATTTTTACAAAAAAAAATTGCAATTTACTCCTTGATGTCTTGACTTCTGTTTTAAGCTTGATTATTTGGGATATTTGAGCAGCCCAAATAGTAGAGGATATTTGCAGAGAGTAGGAAATAAGTTGCCCTAAATAGCATAGAAAACATTTTATTGTGAGAATTTAAAGAAGGAAAACAAATAGAAGAATAAAGAGTCTTTGTAGACCAACCATAACCAAATTCCTTATTTATATGGCATTAGCCAAGAAATCAGATACGAAGTTTTCAAGGTCTCTAACAATATTTTTGGTAGACTTGAAAAGTGTTATAAGTATAATTATATATTTTTATGACAAAAGTATCTTGGTGACAAGTCCAGTAGTTATATTGTTGGAGGGTATAAACTGATAGTTTAGTAAAATATATGGGAAAAGTTACTAGTATTTATACCCAAGGAGAAGAGGTAGTTGTGTCCATGGTCAGAGACATAGAACAGGAGATAGTGATAGAAAGTTGGAGTTGAAGAGTAGGATAAGGTGCTAAGAAGTGGGAGGTCCTCTTTCTAGGTAGTTGAGGAATGTTCTAGGAGGTAGTTGCTTCCTGAGGAAAGCAATAATCTCCATTAACTTTTATAGTGGCATTAATAGTAATAACCTCTATAAGATTTCCCTTCAGGCATAGGAGTAGAGATGTGTATAAGTTTTGGCAGCGAGCAAAACATATACCAGGGTCATGTACTAAATAAATGATGAACTCAAGACATAATAAGATCACTAAAATCAAAGGAAGAAAAGTAATAAATACATTGTGTCCAATTTGTCAATATCTTAAGGAAGATAGCACACAGGCATTGCTGGGACTCTGGTCTTAGTGGCTGGTAGGAACTCTCCCCATTGAATGATCTTGGCACTCTTGTCAAAATTCATTTGACTTACATATGAGAATTATTTGGGGTATTCTATTCCATTGATCTGTCTTTATAACAAAATGACACTGCTTGATTATATAACTTTACAGTGAGTCCTCCAAATTTGTTCTTCAGTTTCAAGGTTGTTTTGGCTATTTAGGGTCACTTGAGATTCCATATGAATTTTAAGATAGGTTTTTCTGTACCTGAGTAAAACCTCATTGAAATTTTGATAAGGATTGCACTGAATCTATAAATTATTTTGGCTAGTACTGACATCTTAACAATACTGTCTTCCATTCCATGAATGTAAAATTTACTCCTGTTTTATACATTTTTCAGTGTAAAAGTATTTTTCACCTTTGCTTAATTTTATACCAAAATATTTTATTCTTTTAATGCTATCAAAAAAAGTATTGTTTTTCAGATTGTTCACAGTTGGTGTATAGAGACACAACCCATTTTTATGCATTGATTTTGTACCTGCAGCTTTGCTGAATTTATTTATTAGTTCTAACAGCTTTATTGAGGACTCTTTAGGGATTCAATCTATAAGATCGTGTCATCTGAGTACAGAGATATTTGCTGCTTCCTTTCCAGTATGGATTCTTTCTCACCTGATGGTGCTTGGACTATGCCTTCCATTACTGTGTTGAGTGGAAGTGATGAAGCTGACATCCTTTTCTCATTTCTGATCTTAAAGGAAAAGTTTTCAATCTTTCACCAACTGGGTATGGTATTAGTTGTGAGCTTTTCATAGAAGGTATCTATTATGTTGAGGTAGTTTCCTTCTATTCTTAGTTTGCTGAGTGTTTTTATCATGAAAGGGCAGAGTGTTGAATTTTGTTAAATGTCTTTCCTGAATCCATTGAGATAATGCTTTTTTCCCTTCCCTCTCTTAATGTGGTTTATTATATTAATGCATTTTTATATGTTGAACAGGGCTTTTCTGGTGGCTCAGCTAGTAAAGAATCTGCCTGCAGTGCAGGAGATCTGGCTTCTATCCCTGGGTTGGGAAGATCCCCTGGAGGAGGGCATGGCAACTCACTCCAGTGTTCTTGCCTGGAGAATCCCTATGGACAGTCCATGGGGTCACAAACAGTCAGACACAACTGAGTGACTTTCACTATTTTGAACAGTACTTATATCCAGGAATAAAGTCCACTTGGTCATGGTGTATAATCCTAATGTACTGCTGAATTCCATTTGCTAGTATTTTTGAATAAATATTCATATGAATTATTGGTCTATAGTTTTCATTTCTTGCAGTGTCTTTTTCTGGCTTTAGTATTAAGATATAGCTGGACTGGTAGAATGAGTTATAAAGGGTTTCCTGCTCTTCAATTTTCTGGAAGCATTTCAAAAGTTTTTTTTTTTTTTTAATATTTGGTGTAATTTACCAGAGATACCATCCTATCCTGCTCTTTTCTTTGTTGAGAGCTTTTTGATTATTGATTCAGTCTCCTTACTCATTATTGTTCTGTGCATATTTTATATTTCTTCAGTATTCAGCCCTGGTAGGTTATGTGTTCTACGAATTTGTCTATTTCACCCAGGTTATTCAATTTGTTGACATACAGTTGTTCATAGTCTTCTCTTATAATCCTTTTTATATATGCAAAATTAGTCATAATTTCTGTAATTTAATTTTAGGCCTATAGATATTCTCTTTTTCTCTACTTAACCTAGCTAGAGATTTTTAAATTTTGGTGATTTTTTTTTCTTTTTTTATTGATTCTTTGAAGAGCTTTTATTTTTTCTCTATTGCTTTTCTATTCTCTGTTTGTCTTTAAACTTTATTATTTCATTCCTTTTAATAACTTTGGGTTTAATTTGCTCTTCTTTTTATACTTGATGTATGAATCAGCTTTTCATGTGAGATCTTTTTATCTTTTTTAATGTAAGTGTTTATAGCTGTAAGTTGCCCTCTAAACTCTATATTCACTGCCTCCCATAAATTGTGGTATAATGTGTCTTCATTTTCATTTATCTTGTATTTTCTAAATTCTCTTGTGGTTTCTTCCTTGACTCATTAGTCAAGGTTTAATATACTTTTCTTGAATTCCTTGAGAACCCAAGATCTCCAGTCAGTCCACCTCTGTATCTCTATCTTCCAGTGTTATCATGTGCTTTTTGTTACGATATGTCTATGGTTTTTTATGAAGAGATCTCTAACTTTCCCATTCTTTTGTTTTTCTCTGTTTCTTTGTGATGATCACTGAAGAAGGCTTTCTCATCTCTCCTTGCTGTTCTTTGGAATGCTGCATTCAGATGGGCATATCTTTCCTTTTCTCCTTTGCCTTTCATTCCCCTTCTTTTCTCAGCTATTTGTAAGGCCTCCTCAGACAACCATTTTGCCCTTTTGCATTTCATTTTCTTATGGATTGTTTTGATCACAGCCTCCTGTACAATGTTATGAACCTCCATCCATCGTTCTTTAGGCACTCTATTAGATCTAATCCCTTGAATCTATTTGTCACCTTCACTGTATAATCATAAGAGTCTTAATTTAGGTCATACCTGAATGGTCTAGTGGTTTTCCCTACTTTCTTCAATTTAATCCTGAATTTTGCAATAAGGAGTTCATGAACTGAGTCACAGTCAGCTCCCAGTCTTGTTTTTGCTGACTGTATAGAGCTTATCCACCTTCGGCTGCAAAGAATATAACCAGTCTGATTTTGGTGTTGACCATCTGGTGATGTCCATGTGTAGAGTCATCTCTTGTGTTGTTGAAAGAGGGTGTTTGCTATGACCAGTGCATTCTTTTGGCAAAACTCTGTTAGCCTTTGCCCTGCTTCATTTTGTAGTCCAAGAGGAGTACTTGCCTGTTACTCCAGGTATCTCTTGACTTCTACTTTTACATCCCAGTCTCCTATGATGAAAAGGACATCTTTTTTTGGTGTTAGTTCTGGAAGGTCTTGTAGGTCTTCAGAGAACCGTTAGCCTTCAGCTTCTTCGGCATGAGCGGTTAGGGCATAGACTTGGATTACTGGGATATTGAATGGTTTGCCTGGGAAACACATTGAGATCATTCTCTCATTTTTGAGATTGCACCCAATACTGCATTTTGGACTCTTTTGTTAACTATGAGGGCTACTCCATTTCTTCTAAGGGATTCTTGCCCACAGTAGTAAATGTAATGGTCATATGAATTAAATTCACCCATTCCAGTCCATTTTAGTTCACTGATTCCTAAAATGTCGATATTCACTCTTGCCATCTACTCTTTGACCACTTCCAATTTACTTTGATTCGTGGACCTAGCAGTCCAAGTTCCTATGCGATATTGTTCTTCACAACATCAGACTTTACTTCCATCACAAGTCACATCTACAACTGGGCATTGTGTTTACTTTGGCTCAGCCTCTTCATTCTTTCTGAAGCTATTTCTCCACTCTTCTCCAGTAGCATATTGGGCACCTACCGCCTTGGGGAGTTCATCTTTCACTGTCATATAATTTTGCCATTTCATACTATTCATGGAGTTCTCAGGGCAAGAATGCTGAAGTGGTTTGTCCAGTGGACCATTTTTGTAAAAAAAAAAAAAAATAGAGAAAATTAGAGATACCAAGAGAACATTTCATTTAAAGATGGGCACAATAAAGGACAGAAATGGTATGGACCTAACAGAAGCAGAAGGTGTTAAGAAGAGGTGGCAAGAATACACAGAACAACTATACAAAAAAGATCTTCATGACCCAGATAACCACAGTGGAGTGATCACTCACCTAGGGTCAGACATCTAGAGTCCAAAGACAAGTGGGCCTCCGGAAGCATCACTACGAGCAAAGCTAGTGGAGGTGATGAAATTCCAACTGAGCTATTTTAAATCCTAGAAGATGATGCTGTGAAAGAGCTGCACTCAATATGCCAGCAAATTTGGAAAACTCGGCTGTGGCCGCAGGACTGGAAAAGATCAGTTTGCATTGCAATCCCAAAGAAAGGCAATGCCAAAGAATGTTCAAACTACTGCACAATTGCATTCATGTCACACCCTAGCAAAGTAATGCTCAAAATTCTCCAAGCCAGGCTTCAACAGTAAATGACCCAAGAACTTCCAGATGTTCAAGCTGGATTTAGAAAAGTCAGAGGAACCAGAGATCAAATTGCCAACATCTGTTGAATCATAGAAAAAGCAAGAGAATTCCAGAAAATCATCTACCTCTGCTTCAGTAACTATGCTAAAGCCTTTGACTGTGTGGATCACAGCAAACTGTGGAGAATTCTAAAAGCAAGGGACCACCTTACCTGCCTCCTGAGAAATCTGTATGCAGGTCAAGAAGCAACAGTTAGAACTGGACATGGGACAACAGTCTGGTTTCAAATTGGGAAAGGAGAACAGCAAGGCTATATATTTTCATCCTGCTTATTTAACTTATATGCAGAGTATATCATGCAAAATCCCAGGCTGGATGAAGCACAAGCTGGAATCAACATTGCTGGGAGAAATATCAATAACCTCAGATATGCAGATGACACCACCCTTATGGTAGAAAGCAAAGAAAAACTAAAGAGCCTCTTGATGAAAGTAAAAGAGGAAAGTGAAAAAGCTGGCTTAAAACTCAACATTCAAAAAATGAAGATCATGGCATCTGGTCCCATCACTTCATGGCAAATAGATGGAGAAACAATGGAAACCATGACAGACTTTATTTTCTTGGGCTCCAAAATCACTGCAGGTGATGATTGCAGCCATGAAATTAAAAGGCACTTGATCCTTGGAAGAAAAGCTATGACCAACCTAGACAGCATATTAAAAAACAGAGACATTATTTTGCCAGCAAAAATCCTTATAGTCAAAGCGATTGTTTTTTCCAGTAGTTGTGTATGGATGAGAGAGTTGGACTGTAAAGAAAGCTGAGCGCTAAAGAATTGATGCTTCTGAACTGTGTTGTTGGAGAAGACTCTTGAGAGTCCCTTGGACTGCAAGGAGGTCAAACCAGTCAATCCTAAAGCAAATCAGTTCTGAATGTTATTTGGAAGGACTGATGCTGAAGCTGAGGCTCAAATACTTTGGCCACCTGATGCAAAGAGATGATTCATTGGAAAAGACCCTGATGCTAAGAAAGATTGAGGGCAGGAGGAGAAGGGGACAACAGAGGATAAGATGATTGGATGGAATCACTGACTCAATGAACATATATTTGAGCACACTCCTGGAGATGGTGAAGGACAGGGAAACCTGGCATGCTGCAGTCCATGGGCTCATGGAGAGTTGGACACGAATGAGCGACTGAACTAACTGACTGTCTATGGTTTTTTAGTTGTAAGATTAAAAGTGTGGAAGTGATGGGACAGCTCCATCGTATCCAGAACTAGAAGTCTGCAGGTCAGGTTTTGCTGTCAATAAAACTGAAATCCAGCTCATGTTTAGTTATGGTCCTGCAGCTTCTCAGATCTATGGCAAGACACTTGTACTGTCTTAGAATGTCCTTATTTATTGTTATAGAGAGAAATCTTAGGATTTCTAACAGTGTGTCTCTATCCATCTCTGAGAATCAAAATGGCTTTTGATGAGAAAGGTTTCATTTTGATGAAGTCCAATATATTGATTTGTTTTCTATTAGAGGTTTTTTAAATTCTAATTTAAATTTATTTACATACTGAAAGTGTTAGAGTTTCTCCTGTGTTTTCTTCTGTAAATTTTATGTTTTACCTTATATTTCAGTCTTTGACAAGTTTGACTCAACTTTTTATATGATGTGAGATAAAGTTTTTCTAATGATGACAATGTGGTAGTGATCGTGATCATGATTGTTAATAAAATTTCAGTTGAAACTAGTTCCAACACCAGTTATGGAAAAGAGTGCCTATTCTACCATCAAATTGCCTTGGAAGCTTTGTCAAAAGCATATATATGAGTCTATTTCTTGACTGTTTTGTTTTATTGACCAATTTGTCTATATTTATGCTGATACAACACTGTTCTATTATAGTACCTTTATAATAGTCTTGTAAGAAGGTAGTCTAAGTTCTCAAAAATGTTTCTTTTCTCAAGGTCATCTAAACTATTCTCAGTTCTTTGGATTTTTTAATATAAATTTTAGAATAAGATTGTCAATTTGTATTAAAAATTGCTGGGGTTTAATTTGTCATGAATGTTTTATAGTTTTCAATGTGCAGATCCTGAAAATCTTTTGTCAAATTTAAACCTAAATAATTCATATTTGTAATGTTACTGTAAATTACATTGTTTTAAATTTTATTCTGGCTACTCATTACTTGTAGAGAGCTGAATATTTCTCCTTAAAATTTATGTTCACTCAGCACTTCAGAATGTGATCTTATTTGAAAATAGGGTCTCTGCAGATATAATTAAGAATTGAGTGATATCTTACTGAATCATGATGGGCCCTAAATCCAAATAACATATCCTCAGAAGAGACAGAAAGGATACACAGAGTAGAAGCAGAAATTGTAGTTGCTGCCACAAGCCAAAGAATTAGGGCCTCTGGAACTAGAAGAGGTAAGGAAGGATTTTGTTCCCTAGAACCTTCAGAGAGAACTTAGTACTAGTGACATTTTGATATGGACTCTGGCATACTGAACTGTGAGAGAATAAATCTCAGTTTTTTCAAGTCACCAAGTTTATGGTAATTTGTCACAGCAGTCTCAGAAAACTAGAAATATATTTGTATATTGATCGTGTATTCTGAAACTTTTCTAAACTCACTTATTAGCTCTAGTAGTTTCTAGTATATTACATAGCATTTTCTACAGGGACAATTTTGTTTTCTATGAATAAAGATGTATCTATTTTTTTCTTCTGCAATTTGTATTACTTTTATTTCTTTTTCTTATTGTACTGGCTAGAACTTCTAGTACAGTGTTGATTCTAATTAGTAAAAATGTCCATTTTTGCCTTGTTTCTTATCTTAGGGGGAAAACATAGGCACATATCATTTTGTAAGTTTTTCATAGATGTATCAGGTTGAGGAAGGTCTCTTCTGTACTTCATTGCTGAGTATTTTAACACATTATTGATGGGGGGATTTTTGCAAAAGTTAATGCCTGTGGCCAGCAATTTGTTATGTAAGTGAATATTGAAACATCCCCAGTCAATAACATTCAGGTAACAAAAGACATATTAATGTATCTCTGGTCCTTAATGTATTAATCAGTAATCAGTTTCTAAATTTTAGCCATTTTTTTTCATTCTCACTTGAGATCATCATATGTTTATTTTTTTCTTTTTTATATCAATATGGTGAATTTTGATTTTCAAATACTAACCCTGCTTTTAATCCATGGGATAAACCTTAGTTGGTGATGTTGTATTGTAATTTTTATATATAATTGAACTCAGTTCAGTTCAGTCGCTCAGTCGTATCCGACACTGCGATCCCATGGACTGCAGCACGCCAGGCTTCCCTGTCCATCACCAACTCCCGGAGCCTGCTCAAACTCCTGTCCGTCACGTCAGTGATGCCATCCAACCATCTCATCCTCTGTCATCCCCCTCTCCTCCCACCTTCAATCTTTCCCAGCATCAGGGTATTTTCCAGTACCTGGTTCACATCAGGTGGCCAAAGTATTGGAGCTTCAGCTTTAGCATCAGTCCTTCCAATGAATATTCAGGACTGATTTCTTTTAGGATTGGCCAGTTGGATCTCCTTGCAGTGCAAGGGACTCTCAAGAGTCTTCTCCAACACCACAGTTCAAAAGCACCAATTCTTCGGCACTCAGCTTTCTTTATAGTCCAACTCTCACATCCATACATGACAAATGGAAAAAGCATAGCTTTGACTAGACGGACCTTTGTTGGTAAAGTAATA
The DNA here is from genome assembly GCF_001704415.2 of Capra hircus. Taxonomy (NCBI): domain Eukaryota; kingdom Metazoa; phylum Chordata; class Mammalia; order Artiodactyla; family Bovidae; genus Capra; species Capra hircus. The sequence goes on along the minus strand of NW_017189517.1, from coordinate 37,178,189 downwards.
TCTGTGCTTTTTAATATGCTGTCTAGGTTGGTCATAGCTTTTCTTCCAAATCCAATAATTGAACTAGATTTTACTAAAGTTTTGTTAAGAATTTTTACATATGTGTCCATGAAGGATATTGGTTTTAGTTATCGATAATTGTCTGGTTAGTTATCTGGATAATTCTAACCTTGTAGGATGAGTTGCAAGTATTCTCTCTGCTTCAGTTTTCTAAGGATTTGGCATAGATTTGGGGGGATTGGGGGCAGGAGGAAAAGGGGACGACAGGGGATGAGATGGCTTGATGGCATCACTGATGAGATGGCTGGATGGACGTGAGTCTGAGTGAACTCCCGGAGTTGGTGATGGACAGGGAGGCCTGGCGTGCTGCAATTCATGGGGTTGCAAAGTCGGACACGACTGAGCGACTGAACTGAACTGAACTGAACTGAACTGGTGTTATGTCATCTTTAAATGGGGCCTCCCGGGGGGCTCAATGGTAAAGAATCTGCCTGCAATGCAGGAGACGCAGGAGATGAGGGTTTGATCCCTGAGTCAGGAAGATCCTCTGAAGAAGGGCATGGCAACCCACTCCAGTATTCTTGTGAGGAGAATCCCATGGACAGAGGAGCCTGGTGGGCTACTGTCCATAGGGTCGCAAAGAGTCAGACATGATTGAAGCTACTGACCATGCATGCATGCGTCTTTAAATGATAGGTAGAATTACCACTAAAGCCATCTTGACCTATAGTCTCCTTCAGAGGAAGTGTTTTAAATAAAATTTCCATTTATTAAACAACTGTAGGGCTTTCTTCTGTTCCAATATAAGTGTTTATACTATAAAATTTCCCAAGTACTACTGCTGTCATATCACAAATTATTATATGCTTAGTTTTCATTTTCACTCAATTCAAAGTATCTTATAATTTCCCTTTTGACTTCTTCTTTGAGTTATTTAGATCTGTATTGTTTCACATTAATTTAAATATTAGGGGAATTTTCAGAGATCTGTCATTAGTTTCTTGTTTAATTCTATTGTGTTCAGTATATATTTTATGATTTGAATCCTGTTAACATTATTGAGGTATATTTTATGGTCCTGTATATGGATTATCTTGGTCAATATTCCACATGCATGTGAAACAAATGTACTGTTGTTGGTGGCAAGTTCTACAATTGTCAACTAGGTAAATTGATTCACATTGTTGTTCAAGTTATATGTACTTGCTGATTTTCTGTCTACTTGTTCTATCAGTATTTTAGAGAAGGTGTTGAAATTTATGATTGTAATTGGGATTTGTCTTTTTATCCTGCATTTTTATCAATTTAAAATGATAAAATTTTATCATTTTATCAATTTACATGAAGCACTGTAGTATGTGAATATTTATGATTTTATGTCCTCTTGACAAACTCACCACTTAAAATTATGTAATGACATCCTATGACCATGATGTGTTAGTGTTAATCACTCAGTCGTGTCCAACTCTCTGGCCCCATGGACTGTAGCCAGTCAGGGTATTATTCTTTTCTCTGAAATTTATCGTAACTGATATCAATATAGCCACTCAAGACCTGTTCTGACTGGTGTTAAGCTTGTTCTCTTTTTCCATTCTTTTTCTTATAATCAATTCGTATCTTTAAATTTAAAATAAGGGCCTTATAGGCAGCATATATTTATGTCTTCCTTTTCCATACAGTTTGATAATATCTGCTTTATAATTGGGGTCTTTAGGCCATTTATATTAAAGTGAGTATTGGTATTGACATGTTTGAATTTTAATCAAGTATCTTGCCATTGTTTCCATTTGTCCCATCTGATCTTGTTTTTCTCTTTTCCCTCCAACATTTTCTCATGTATTCTAAAGATTCCATTTTATCTATTTTGGTAATACATATTTTTAACATTTCAGAATCTACCTTCAAGTGATATTAAGGTATAGAATAAGAACTTTAAAATTGTGTATGCCTATTCCCTACCTCCTGGCCTTTGTATTACTATTGACATACATTTGACTCCTACATGTGTTGTAAATCCTATAATACATAGTAAGTTGGGGGCAATTTGAAGGCTCATATTGTTACCCGTCTCTCAGAGAACTTTTCCCTCCACTGTCTAATGTTCAGTAACTGAAAATTGTTGTTTTATATATTTTGTCCACATTTTCATTTTTTCAGTTATAGGGAATTAAATCCAGTCCCTGTTACTCTATTTTCATTCGAAGCATAAATGTGGCTTGATGTTTCAAATGATGGTTAATTTTTCAGGACTTGTTTCACTTTAACCAAAGTGCATTTCATATGTATCTGGACTTGCTGAAAGAGTCCAGTGTCTGTGCACTATTCTTGCTCTGCCTCTGGCTAGAAAATTCAAACTGCATAGCTTTCTTTGGTCACAAGGTGGCCCTTAAGTTTATTTTCTGAATTTCCTTCAATAGATTTTTTTTTTTAAGAAAAAAATCCAGCAATTGTTTGTATTTAAATGTTGTATTATCTACATTATTATTTAAATTTTATTGAAATACATAAGGATTCAAACATGTATCCTTGTTGGTCATTTGCTGACAAACACTAAATCTACTCTTAGTTTTTTTCTACTAGATATACATGATATACTAAAATTTCAATGACTAATCCATACCTACATCTCAAAACTTTCTTGAACACCCTTTTCTCTGATAACAAAGGGCACACTCTCTAATCTCACTGTCTTCTCTTTGCTAGATTTTTTAGGTATTTATGGGAAGAATTTGTCTATCCCTTTTGTGAAGAATGGCCACTGAGGGAGAAAAGGAAGCTCGCCACATAGAAATGATGTCAACAGGCAAATACAGCCAGGTCTTAGATATGGCTGTTCCCTTCAAGGGAACTTCATGCCCAGTTTCCTTATGGTCTTTTGGTCACTTTCTGCTGGTTGTTTGTTGCCTGAGCATCTTACATGGAGCCTGACCACTCACATACTACACCATTAGATGCCCTTTCAGATCCAAACACTGTTAAGAGCTAAGGGAAGGTGGTTAACAGAAAGCATTCTGTCCGGAGGCTACAATCCTAAACTCATCCTTCTCTGAGGTTGACAGAGCACCTTGGATCTACCTATATACAAAGAGACGTACAGTTTTGGGGGTATATGCATGTCTAAACTTCTATAAAAATATACTATAAATTCACTCACATGTGAGCTTCCAATTTCTCTTCATGAAGGAAATGCTGAATATCCTTAGGCCAAGAAAGCCATAATGCTTCTATTTTCCATAGAAGTTGATGCAATCATTGGCAGTCAAGACTGATAAGTCTAAGAGACTTCCCTGACAGTTCAGTGGTTAATACTCTGTGCTTCCACCACAGGAGGTGTCGGTTCAATTCCTGGTTGGGGAAACTAAAACCCTGAATAGGGCATGGTGTGGCCAAAAAAATACAGTTTAAAAAAAGAAGAAAAAGAGTGAGAAGTCTGATGGGCATAAGCCTCTCTGTTCATTTGTTTTCCTGTCTTTTCAACTTTAGCCTTTCTCTTTATAAATTTCTGTCTCGTATGAATATACCCTATGTCTCAAGCACCTGGAGGAGGAAGGGCTTTGAAATTGATTAGGCATCTGATTCATGATGTCTGGGGTTTGCTGTGTTACATGCCATTTTGACCTGCCTAGCCACTTTCCCCTTTGGATTTGTAAGTTCTATTGTGATGCTATATTCTAGAGCAGAGGGGTATAGGTGCATAGGTGTACATCTCTTTGTGTATAGGTAGATCCAAGGTGCCCTGTCAGCCTCAGAGAAAGATGAGTTTCGGATTCTAGTCTCTGGACAGAATGCTGTTAACCACCTTCCCTTGGCTCTTAACAGAGTGTTTGGATCTGAAAGGGCATCTAATGGTGTAGTATGTGAGTAGTTAGGCTCCACGTAAGAAGCTCAGGCAACAACCAACCAAACTTTCTCTATTAGGGCCAAATAAGTATGCAGGCTTTACAAGTGGGCCATACCATCTCTTCACAACTACTCACTTCTGCCACTGTAAGCCAAAATCAACCATAGATAATATATAAATTAATAAATGTCTGTATTCCAATAAAGCTTTATGGATATAAACATTTGAATTTCATATGATTTTTTACATGTCACAAAATATTTTTTCAACCACTATAAAATGTAAAATTTATTCTAAGCTCATTGGCCCAAAAAAATAAGCAGGAGGCTAAATTTGGCTCATGGCTGTGGTTTGCCAACTTCTGTTCTAGAATCCTAAGTTCTAAGTTTATTTCCACAGAAGACTATCTTCATACATAATATGTATTTCACCTACTTAGCACACTGCATGGCAACTTCGTTTTCTTTTGGGACACTAACCCAATAGTCCTCCAATCAATCTTCTCATAAAGATCTCCACCTTTGGGTATCTACTGAATTCACTGACATGATCTCCTGGCATCTAACTCAATATTGTTGTTCACTTAGTCATGTCTGACTCTTTGCGACCCCGTGGACTCAATATAGGATAATTTTTTACTTTCATAGGTTTCACGAGGGTTGATGTGAGGAGGGACTTTCTCACATTGTTAAGTGAGCTGTTTCCTCACACATCTTGCATAGTATCATAAACAGGGAGATTCTTGGGAAGGCACTTGGGAAAGACAGGGTCTTTCCAGGAAGCATAACAGAGAGAAGGGATTTATGCACAGTTTATAGAACAGTGAGGATTCAATTCACTCGGAATTCCAGAGACACAGTAGGACTTTCTCACCTTAAGGACTCCTGAACATCAACAACCTGGGAGGAAGGTGGCAATGGGGCACAACAGCAGAGGAACTTGTTTGTGAGTACTGGGACAACTTGGCTTTGGGAAAGTGAGTGAAGTCACTCAGTCGTGACCAACTCTTTGTGACCCCATGGACTGTAGCCTACCAGGCTTCTCTGTTCGTGGGATTTCCCAGGCAAGAATACTGGAGTGGGTTGCCATTTCCTTCTCTAGGAGATCTTCCCAACCCAGGGATTGAACCTGGGTCTCTTGCATTGTAGGCAGACGCTTTACCGTCTGAGCCACTAGGGAAGTATTTGGCTTTGGGAACGTCCCTCAAATAACTGAAGGTAATGTCTAAAGGTTTGGGTCATGCATCTCCCAGGGGTAGTTAAAAGCTTAAAGAAAGCTTAGACTTACTGCCTCATCAAGTGCACACAAAAGGCTTGGGAGGTGATTATTATATTCATCTTGCTGAGAAACATGATTTTTAAAGAGGTATATCTCATCATTATTAGGTTTATACTTCTAAATAAGAGATTGAGGTAAGCTAAAAACAAGATTTTGTCACAAGTACTTATAAGTGCTCACATTACTTTCATCAAGTGGTCAACAAGCTCTTTCCTTAATATGTATTGTTTTGAAAACTGAGAAAATGAAGGGAGTTTCCTGGCAGTCCAACAGTTAGGACTTGGCACTTTCACTGCTGCAGCTCCAGTTCAATCTATGGTCAGGGAACTAAGATCCCACAAGCTGCAAAACAGCCAAAAAGAAAAAAAAAAGTGCATGGAGGGTGTAACATGTGGGTCACCAGGACCTCTAATCTTTAAAATGAGGATGTCCTCTCTGACAGTTCTAAATTGATAAATCTGATAGACAATGAACATGGCTTTCCATTTCTGTGAAAAACACAAGAAATTATCTGTGACTGTGATACTGAAAAGGTAAGATCTAGTACTCCAATCAGCATCATTTGGGAATTTTCCAATGCAGACAAACAAAAAGAGGGAGAAAATAGAGATAAGAAAATTAAAAATATTCATAGTTCTACCATAAAGAGATACTTTTACTTTATATATTTTTAGATGGTGTGTTCATATATAAAGCATATACGATTTTAAGGGAAAAAAAAACAAAATGCTTTTTTAAACTGCTTTATTAACTTCACAATATATAATGAACATTTCTCCATGCAACAGTTAAAACCTTCCTGCTGACAGAAAATTACAGATTGGGTCAAAAACACAACATTTAATTAGAATCTGGTAATAGGAAACGCGCAAGAAACAAGTTTAACACCAAAACGTTTACAACAAAGGAAACTCAAGAACATCTAAGTTGAGGAAGTAAGTGTCTCTTAACTTCAGGGAAAACATCAGGATTCAAGGCATAAGGCAAAACTCATCATGATGCTCATGGTAAGGGGGGTCAGTGCTAACTGCCCGAAGACTATGACTCAACTGCTTTTCCCTCAGCTTTTCCATCAGCTGCCTCACCTCCTCCCCAATCCTTTCCATATTCTCTTCTCTCATCCTTGCCTGTGGCTCGCCAAGCCTCTGAGTCACGTCCCATCTATAATGCAGGATGGGCTGCCTAACACGGAACCGCCTACGATTTCCTCTAGGTACATAATATTCACTAGCACCCGAAAGGAGGGCCATAGGTTCTCTTTTATTAGCATCTTGATCCTTCCCATCTTTTTTTTCATTCTCCTGGTTGGCAACTTCCATGCTGTGATTTTTTACTGCTTGTTCCTCTTTGGACGCCATTGCTCCTAGGAGACAAAAGACGCAACAAGGGGCTATTTTCTGGGTGGAATGATCAGCACCGAGGACAGAGGCCCTACTACGCACCTCTCAAGATTCCCAGTCCTGGTGGTCAAAGGCTTTTCAAATTTTCCTTTTCCCACCTGAGAGGCCTCCTACGCCCTCTAGGGGGCCCCCAGTCCGAGCACTGGCCCCCTCCTGCGCCCCAACCCACCATTTTCCCTGCCGATCCAGGCCCAGGTCTCTGCAGGCACCAAAATGGAGGACGGGGTTGCAGGGAGCATTTGGAGTCTTAGGGTTTTCCCCACATTCCCCCCACCGCCCAACTGTCCCTCGCACCGACCTGGGCCTATCCTTGCTGTCTCCTGCTCCTCCCGATTCTTGCTGCAAGTGCGCCGCTGCAACACTTCGACTCGCAGACCTGCAAAGAGTCGGGGTGGGGGCAGGGGGCTGCTGCAGCCGGGCGCTCGGCCCCTTCCCGGCCCCGGGTTCCCTACCCCCAGCCACCCCTACCCAGTGTGCCCCGCTCCCACGCTCGGCCGCCCCCTTCCCAGCCCCCACCCCCCGCACCAACCACCATTTTTTCTACCCCAAGAAGATTGGGGATGGGGCGGGGCTGTGGGGAAAGCTTGCTACGGTGCGAGAGGCAGGTGTTCGCAAGGGGCTGTGGCCCCACGGTCTCCCGGCCCGCCCCCCACCCCAGCCCCCGGAAAGGCCTGCCGCTTTCGTCTGCCAAATGCTGGGTCGCGGGGGGTGTGGGAGCTGCAGTCTCTACTGAGGGGCAACAGGACCCCCAGGAAGGGTCCGCAGGCCGCGTCCGCTCGCCCACGCCACCTTTGTGGACCCCACTCCGGGTCTCTTACCTGCTCCCCTCGCGCCTGCCACTCTTGGGGGCCGCCCCGGCCCGCACTCCCCTCAGTGCCAGGCGGAGCAGGTACCAAGAAGCGAGCTGGTGACCGTCGGGTCTGACGCAAGAGCTGAGCGTGCAAGACTCGGCGCCGCCCGGTCACGTGGGGCATGCGTCACCGCGGAAGGCCATGCCCTCACCCCGCCCCTCCTACCCCGAGCCGGGGGTCTGGCAGAGCCGGAGCCCGCGGGGACTTCTCCCCTTGCACTCCACTCTTACCCACCCGCCCTACCCACCGCCCGGCCCCGTGACATTTGTCCAGGAGCCGGCCTCAGAGCTCTCCTTTCTTCATGTGTTCCTGGGTCTTTCTCTTCTGGCCTGGGAAGGGCAGTACTTTCCCAGGGGGCCGATGGCCATGCCCACTTCTCTTCTGAGGACTTGCGTTTTCCCTCTTGTTCCCAGGACACTCCTTCCACCTGCTGTCTTTACTTCCAGTCTCTCTTTTCCTCTACTAAAACGAGTAGAAGAAATAGGTCAGGAATAGAGCCTAGGAGTCTGGATTTTGAAAAATTCTTAATATCTCTCTGTTTTGTTCCCTTTATTTTAAACAGGAGTCTGTACTTTTTAAAATCGTTTTTGTTTGAAAAAGGGTTAAAGTTTGGGGAAAAGAACCCAAACACCTGTTTCTTCTGCTAAGTCGTTATATAAATATAGACTCCACAGGCAGCTACATTTTTAGAACTTGGAAAAGGACAGGGCAGCTGATGGTTCCTCTTGTGAAGGTCCGCTAGATTCATGAGGCCCTTCCATGAAGTGAGCCAATAAGTGTGTAGCGCAATAGAGCCTTGTTTGTTTTTCAGAACTAAGAGAACAACAGAAACTCCGTCACAAATTTCTGATTCAAAAGGCAGTAAGTATGTCTGTTTGCAAATCGCATGAGCATACTGATAAATTCCTGAGGCATCTACAATAAACCTACTATAGAACTAAGAATTTAATTTAGCAGCCTTGTAGTTATAGATATACAGAAACTCAGTTGTGATCCTGTATGCTAGCAATGAACAATTGGAATTGGGGTAAATTTAAGAAAACATGAAGAAAACTTATACACTGAAAACTACAGACCACCGAAAAAAGCTAAAATCAAAATGAATGTGAAGATAAACCATGGTCCTTGATCCAGAAATTCAGTACTGTTAAGATATTAATTCTCTTTAAGTTGATCTATAAATTCAGTGCTTTCCTTGTAGCTCAATTGGTAAAGAATCCGCCTGCGATGCAAGAGACCTGGCTTCCATTCCTGGATGGGGAAGATCCCCTGGAGAAGGAAATGGCAACCTACTCCAGTATTCTTACCTGGAGAATCCCATGGACAGAGGAGCCTGGTGGGCTACAGTCCACGGGGTGGCAAAAGTCAGACACGACTTAGCTACTAAACCACCATAAATTTAGTGCTGTCAAAATCATACTTGCAGCAGGAAACTTCATATAAATTGATAAACTTTGTTGTTGTTTAGTTGCTAAGTCCTGCACGACTCTTTGCGACCCCATGGACTGTAACCCACCAGGCACCTCTGTCCATGATGTTATCCAGGCAAGAATGCTTGAGTGGGTTGCCATTTCCTTCTCCAAAATTGACAAACTTACCCTCCCCCTAAATTTATCTGGAAACGCAAAGGGCCTAGAACAAGCAAAATAATTTTGAAAAGAAAAACACAAATCTGGAAAATTGCATTATCTAAGTTCCAGACTTATGATGTAATTTTACAGAGAGTGGAGCATACAGATGCTGGACTTACAAAAATTAAAAACCACTCTTTTAAAGATACGGTTAAAAAATGAAATGGGAAGCTGGGAGAAAATATTTATAATATGTGTAACCAACAAAAGGTTTGTATTCAGAAGATGTATAAAGAACTCAAATTTAAAAATAAGAAGGTAGCAATGCAATTAAAAATGATCAAAATAAATAATATATGAAAAATTTGTAAAAAGATGATCAGAATGAACAAAAATGTCACAAAAGTACATATACCAATTACCAATGAGCTCATGGAATGATACTCAATCTCATTAATCATCAGGCAAATGTAAAAAAAAAATACAGAATAAAATATCACCGCATACTCATCAGAGTAGCTAAAATTTAAGTCTGACAATCTTAAGTATTTTTGAGGATATGGACAACTGAAATTCTCATTCATTGCTGGTAAGAAGTTCAATCACCTTGACAGATTTTAACAGTTTCTTGAAAAGTTAGACTTACACTTAACCGTCTGTCCTGGAAATTTCACTCTTATGAATTTTCCCAAACAGAATTTAAAATATATTTCCTCAGAAAAACTTGCACAGGAATGCTCATAGCAATTCCATTTATGATAACCCCTAAATGGATACAATCTAAAAGTCCATCAAGAAATGAATGAAAAAATTGTGATGCACTCATGCATTAGAATACTTTGAAGCCATAGAAAGGGACAAAGTACTGGTACAAGCAATGACAGAGATGCATCTGAAAAAATATCATGTGTAGGGAAAGTTCAGTTCAGTTCAGTTGCTCAGTCGTGTCCGACTCTTTGCAACCCCATGAATCGCAGCACCCCAGGCCTCCCTGTCCATCACCAACTCCCGGAGTTCACTCAGACTCACTCACGTCCATCGAGTCAATGATGCCATCCAGTCATCTCATCCTCGGTCATCCCCTTCTCCTCCTGCCCCCAATCCCTCCCAGCATCAGAGTCTTTTCCAGTGAGTCAACTCTTCGCATGAGGTGGCCAAAGTACTGGAGTTTCAGCTTTAGCATCATTCCTTCCAAAGAAATCCCAGGGCTGATATCCTTTAGAATGGACTGGTTGGATCTCCTTGCAGTCCAAGGGACTCTCAAGAGTCTTCTCCAACACCACAGTTCAAAAGCATCAATTCTTCGGCACTCAGCTTTCTTCACAGTCCAACTCTCACATCCATACATGACTACTGGAAAAACCATATCCCTGACTAGATGGACCTTTGTTGGCAAAATAATTCTCTGCTTTTGAGTATGCTATCTAGATTGGTCATAACTTTCCTTCCAAGGAGTAAGCGTCTTTTAATTTCATGGCTGCAGTCACCATCTGCAGTGATTTTGGAGCCCCAAAAAATAAATTCTGACACTGTTTCCCCATCTATTTCCCATGAAGGGATGGGACCAGATGCCATGATCTTCGTTTTCTGAATGTTGAGCTTTAACTTTTTCACTCTCCTCTTTCACTCTCATCATGAGGCTTTTTAGTTCCTTTTTTGTTCCTCTTCACTTTCTTCTTCACATATCTGAGGTTATTGATAATTCTCCCGGTAATCTTGATTCCAGCTTGTGCTTCTTCCAGCCCAATGTTTCTCATGATGTACTCTGCATAGCAGTTAAATAAGCAGGGTGACAATATACAGCCTTGACGTACTCCTTTTCCTATTTGGAACCAGTCTGTTGTTCCATGTCCAGTTCTAACTGTTGCTTCCTGACCTGCATATAGGTTTCTCAAGAGGCAGGTCAGGTGGTCTGGTATTCCCATCTCTTTCAGAATTTTCCATAGTTTATTGTGATCCACACAGTCAAAGGCTTTGGCATAGTCAATAAAGCAGAAATAGATGTTTTAGGGAAAGTTACCAGATACAAAATAGTGCATTCTGCATGATTCTATTTATATAAAGTTCTAGAAAAGGCAATATGTATGTAGATTGAGAAGCAACAATTAGAACTGGACATGGAACTGGTTCCAAATTGGGAAAGGAGTACATCAAGACCGTATATTGTCACCCTGCTTATTTAACTTATATGCAGAGTACATCATAGGAAATGCCAAGCTGGATAAAGCATAAGCTGGAATCAAGATTGCCAGGAGAAATAGCAATAACCTCAGATATGCAGATGACATCACCCTTCTGGCATCAAGCAAAGAAAAACCAAAGAGCCTCTAGATGAAAGTGAAAGAGGAGAGTGAAAATTCTGGCTTAAAACTCAACATTCAGAAAACAAAGATCATGGCATCTGGTCCCATCACTTCATGGGAAATAGATGGGGAAACAATTAAAACAATGACAGACTTTATTTTCTTGGGCTCCAGAATCACAGCAGATGGTGACTGCAACCATGAAATTAAAAGACGCTAGCTCCTTGGAAGAAAAGCTATGACCAACCTAGACAGCATATTAAAAAGCAGAGACATTACTTTACCAACAAAGGTCAGTCTAGTCAAAGCTATGGTTTTTCCAGTAGTCATGTTATTGATATGAGAGTTGGACAGTAAAGAAAGCTGAGTGCCGAAGAATTGATGCTTTTGAATTGTGGTGTTGGAGAAGACTCTTGAGAGTCCCTTGGACTGCAAGATCTAACCAGTTTATTCTAAAGGAAATGAGTCCTGAATACTCATTGGAAGGAATGATGCTGAAGCTGAAGCTCCAATACTTTGGCCACCTGATGCAAAAAACTGAGTCCTTGGAAAATACCCTGATGTTGGAAAAGTTTGAAGGCAGGAGAAGGAGACGACAGAGTATGAGGTGGTTGGATGGCATCGCCAACTCGATGGACATGAGCTTGTGCATGTTCCAGGAGTTGGTGATGGACAGGGAAGCCTGGCTTGCTGCAGTCCATAGGGTCACAAAGAGTTGGACATGACTGAGCAACTTCACTTCACTTCATGTTCATTCACACACACACACACGTGAAACTTACCTACACATACTATCCTTGATTTATGGCAAAGATGGACAGTGCAGTGAATAAGGATTTTTTTTTAAGTCATAGCAAATCAGTTGAATATCCATGTGTGAAAAATGTTTATTAACTCCACCTTAAGTAATACACAAAAATAAACTCCCAGTGGATTGCAGATCTAATGAGAAAGGTAGAAATATCGTTCTAACACAAAGTACACAGGAAGTCATCTTTGTGACTTTGGAGTAGACAGTGTTCTTGAAAGGACACAAAAAGGACTAATAACAAGGATTAAAAAATATTACAAATTGTATTTTTTAATATTAGAAACTTCTATTCTTCAAATATATCATCAAAAGAATAAAGAAGCAAGCCCCAAACTAGGAAAATATTTTTGTAACATATATCTAAGAAGTGATTTGTATCTATAGAGTATAAATAACTTTTACAAATGAATAAGAAAAAGACAATCCAATAGAAAAATGAGTGAACACCTTAAAATAACAGCTCAAAATCAAAATATCCAAATGTCTAATACATATATGAAAATGTGCTCAACTTCATTAGTGTGCAGAGAAATGCAAATGAAAACGAAAATGTGATACTGCTAAATGCCACCCAGAATGTCTAAGCTAATAAAGACAAAAAAACAAGTGTACAAGTATTTTACAATTAGAGCTGGTATTACCACTTTGGAAAACTGTTTGAAAAATATATAAAGGTAAGCATATGTGTACTCTATGCCCCAGCACTCTCATTCTACATATACCCAGAATAAAAAGTGTGCATTGTTTTGCCAAACAACATTTACACACATGTTCATAATCTGTATTAGTCACTTAGTCATGTTCGACTCTTTGCAAACCCATGGACTGTAGCCCACCAGGCTCCTCTGTCCATGGGATTTCCAAGCAAGAATACTGGAGTGGGTTGCCCTTCCCTTCTCCAGGGGACCTTCCTGACCCAGGGATCGAACCCAGATCTCCTGCATTGCAGGCAGATTCTTTACTGTCTGAGCTACCAAAGAAACCCATAATAGCACTTTTTAAATTACCCAAAATCAGCAAGTACCCAAATGTTCTTCATCAGGAAAATGTATTGCTTAAGTGTGTATTAAACAGTGGAATATTATTCAGCAATAAAAATGTGCACATTACAACTACACGTAATATGAATGGATCTCACAAACATAATATTGAAATATTGAAATAAAGCCAGAGTGAAAAAGAGGAATGTATATGAGTTTGTATGGATTTTGACACAGGCATAGCTATCTATGATGCTGGGCACTTTTGGGTAATGACTGGAATGGAATTTCTACAGTGTTGTTAATATTCTGGCTTTTTTGTTTTGTTTTGAGCATCTGTTAAATAGTTCTAGTTTGTAAAATTTTATTGAGCTACATATTTATAATTTGGGCACTTTTACATATGTATTTTTTACTCTATTAAGAAGTTCCTTAAATGCCAAACAAACTTACATCATTCTCATAGTAAACTGTTAAAAAAATTGCACACTATTGGTGGATATGTAACTTTGTACATTCTTTTTAAAAATTTATTTTATTGAAGTACAGTTGATTTGCAATGTATTAATTTCTACTGTATAGTAAAATTATTCCATTATACATACATATATATATTTACATATACATTCTTTTCACATTCTTTTCCATTTTGGTTTATCACAAGATATTGAATGTAGCTCCCTGTGCTATACAATAGGAACTTATAGTTTATCTATAATTTTGTAATTCTTTCTGAAGAACTATTTGACAGTAATTATTATATGAAATGTCCATATTGTTTGATATAGTCACTTAATTCTTTACATTCTATTCTACAGAAAAAAATAAACATGTGTAGAAAGAGTTGCACATAAAGATGTTCTTTGTTGTAAAACAAAGCAAAATAATAGAAAAAATAAAATATACAAATGTAGATTATTAAGCTTAAACAAGTCATTGCCTATCTACATAACTGAGTTCTATCAAACAATAAAAATACACTGTAAAAGTGTATTTGATGATAAAGAATGTGTTTCATGATTTACACTTTAAATAATAGAAAAGTAGATTAGAAATACTATACTCAATGGGATTGTAATATTAATCTATACGCATATACATATAAACATAAAATGTAATAAATAAAATATAATCAATCCTTATTTCTGAATATTCTTATATAATCAGTATTAAAGCAAGCAATTTCTATACATAAAACCACCAGAAACAAACATAGCAAATAACAAACGAGGAAACAGACACAACATATATTATTAATTCATTTTAACCTCATTTTTTCATGCTTCAGAAAAAAGTGATATGGAAAAATTCTTCCTTTCCACATGGAAAATCTATCACCCTCTTCACAAGTTTGTTTAAGATACAAGATAAACCACTGTAATAGAGACCCCCAAAATACAATGGTTCGCAAAAGAGGAAGTGTATTTCTCTCATACAAAATAGTCTAGAGATAGAAAGGGACTTTTGGGCAGGTGAATTTGTCTGCTGTATGAAGTCAGGTGCCTTCTATCCTGTTGTTCTGCCATCTCCAAGAGCGTTGTCTTTATTCTTCATCTGAGTTCTAGGACACAGGAAGGAGGAAAGACAAAATAGTAGGCAAACAATTCCCTTTTTATTTTTTTTAAGAGTTTTTTTTTTTAATGTGGACTATTTTTAAGTCTTTATTGAATTTGTTACAATATTGTTTCTGTTGTTTTTTGTTTGTTTGTTTGTTTTGTTTTAGCCATGAAGCATGTGGGAACCTAGCTTTCCGACCAGGGATTAAACCCACACCCCATGCACTGGAAGGTGAAGTATTAACTGCTGGACCAGCAGGGAAGTCCCCCTTTTTAAAAGTGATACAGTAGTTGCATGCTCCACATCTGCTTATATCCCATTGAGAAGAACTTGAAAAAAAGACATACTGTACTTCATATTACAAGACAGGCTTTCAGCTACAAGAGAGGCTGAAAGTGTAGGGAATGTAATTTCTAGTTGAGTGGTCAAGAGTTCTAAAACATTGGGAAAAGAAATCGTGTCATTTAGAGGAAGATAGAGAAAATTGTCACTAGGGACAATTAGCAGTCTTGGGTAAAAGGAAGGATGACAATAAAGTTAACAATCATCAGCCAAATTTTGGTAAAGTTGATCATCTTGGATACTACATCCACACAACTCTGTTTAGAGCAAAACAAAGTTTTCTCTATGTCTAAGAAAAGTCAACTGGGTAAATATTAGTGTGGTATACAGAGATTCTGATCATCCATATTTACTTTAATTTTGTCATATTAATTTTTTGTGAGCATCATTGATTATTTCCTTAGGATAGATACCTAGAAATAAATTTATGGGCTCAAGGGGCACCCATATTTTAAATGCAAATGCCTGAGTTTTATACATAAAAGTAAAGAAGAAATTCAGTTTTATTACCTCGAAATAAGTGAGAAAGTCCTTGGAGGAGTGCAGAGCACAAACTTCCTGACTTCATGTCATAAAGAGCTTGCATTGAACCTGCTTTAAGACCATAGACACCATCAACAGACTTAAACACCTATAAAGGAGGACTAAGGGGCCCTGTACTCACAAGGCAGCATGACATAGGCCAGAGTAATTAGTGGTAACCATAGCAGGCCTGGCTTCGGTCAGACAGTTCTCCTCTCTTTCCCACCCGGCTTCTAGGTCCTGCCCATGTGCTGAGGCCCAGGTCATGGTCCTTTTCCTCTTTGAGGCTTTGTATATTTCAAGCCAACCTGGCCATTGCTATCTTCTAGCTCCTATAGGCTTGGCAGTTCACCCTTTCCTTTAGCTTTCTCCAAATGGCCTCACGCAAAGGGGTATTTGATCTATCCAGAGACAGTATATCTTTCACCAGGGTAGTTCCCTCCTCTGAGCACACAGGGCAGTGCTGGGTATCTGAAGGGGCCCCAAGATATTAACTGATTCAACTGTGAACAAGGTAAAGGAATTGAATGGAGAATATAGGAGAGAACATAGGGGTATATGGAGACAGTTTTCATTCTAAAACCTGGGTTGGCCCCCAGATTCAATACTAACCAGCTGTATAACCTTGGACACTTTACTAAAACCTCTCAAAAGGGGAAAGAGAGAGAGGATGAGGGAAGAACACCAGAGAATAGTGTGTCATAATAGTTCAGATGCAAAGTCAGAAGGGCCTAAACCAGCATTATGACAAATTCAGCTGTCACAATAAAGGAAGCTTACTGGCTATCAAAGGGGTAACGTTCAGACAAGGTTTTGAAATTTCAAGAAATAATGACTGGAGAAGTTAATATGATAGGTTGGATTAATTAGTGTTAAAAACACAAGCTGTCACTCAAAGATGACTATGAAATATATGACTATAAAAGTCAAGTTGGCCCCCATAGACCGGTGGTCACCAAATAGTATTATTTGGATAAGGAGAAATTGTGGAGTCAGTATTTTAATTTGCTAGATACAGCTGCTGATTTTTAGGATTAGAGGAAAGAGGATGAGGTTGAACAATGAGTGGTAGTTAGCAAAATCCAGACTGTGAGAAACCCTACAAATGAAAAGTCCAAGTTCTTCCACAGATAATTTGTAAGGAAAAAAGAGAGAGAGAGATTGAGGAAAAAGCCATACATTAAGAGATTTTAAATAAACATAATTTTTTAAAGAGCAAGAATATAGTGTACAGTTATATACATTTGGAAGATAAAACCTTAAAGAAATCAAAGAAAGTGATTACTATAAAAGTAGGAATAGTAGTTACTTATAGGGGGAAAGGGCTTCCCTGGTAGCTCAGCTGGTAAAGAACCTGCCTGCAATGCAGGAGACCTGGGTTCGATACCTGGGTTGGGAAGATCCTCTGGAGAAGGGAACAGCCACCCACTTCAGTATTCTGGCCTAGAGTATTCCATGGACAAGAAGCCTGGAAGGCTGCAGTCTGTGGGGTCACAAAGAACACGACTGAGCAACTCTCACTTCTAGACGGAAAAGGGGAAGTTTCATATAGGGTGGGGCACCTAGAAGGGCTTCTAGGGTAGCTGAAAAAGTTCTATTTATTGATCTGAATTATGGTTACAGAAGTGTTCACCTCATAATATTTCACTGACCTATACATTTTAAATGTTTCTGGGCTATATCTTATAATAAAAATGCTTTAAAACCTACGAGTTTTCTTTTTTTGGCATGAGTAAGATCTAAGACAGCTTTTCAAGATTCAAGACATGATAGAGTAGAGATGGTGAGATTTCAGGGTCTCCTAATGACCTCATAATAAACAAGATCAGGGTTGTTAATTCTATCACATGAATTGACACAGTGATTTCCCAGTTTGTATTTATACTATATACATATATATATTTATATATAGTCTTGTATTTCTTTGTTCTGCAATTGCATGCTGCTGGTAAATCGCTTCAGTTGTGTCTGACTCTGTGCGACCCCATAGACGGCAACCCAACAGGCTCCCCCGTCCCTGGGATTCTCCAGGCAAGAACACTGAAGTGGGTTGCCATTTCCTTCTCCAATGCATGAAACTGAAAAGTGAAAGTAAAGTCGCTCAGTCATGTCCAACTCTTTGTGATCCCATGGACTGCAGCCTACCAGGCTCCTCCATCCACGGGATTTTCCAGGCAAGAGAGTACTGGAGTGGGGTGCCATTGTACAATTATTCAAAATATCAGATGGCATCACTGACTTGATGGGCATAAGTTTGAGCAAGCTCTGGGAGTTGGTGATGGACAGGAAAGCCTAGTGTGCTGCAGTCCATAGGGTCGCAAAGAGTTGGACATGACTGAGGGACTGAACTGAACTGATTGAAAATATTGCGTTTTTCACTCAGTCTTCAGGCAATGTCCATCTAGGATAAAACTGCTATAAACTATAACAATTGAGGGGCTCTTGTATAGTCTTTTACAGTCCAAATTTATTTCCTTATTTGCAAAGGCATTAGGTTCACCTTGTGTTGATTTTGTTTTGATACCTTTCCTTAAACAACTGTTAGAGATATAATATACATACATTAAATTGTACACATATGGAGAATACATTTTGAATGAGTGGTGAGTATTAAATGTGTACTCCAACTGCTGATCATACAACAAGTGTATAATCACTACTGCATTTACGATATGGAACATTTCCATTACCTCAGAAAGGCATGCCCCTTTGCAGTTAGTACTCCAATAAATTTTATTCCAGGAAACACACTAATTTTTATTACTATGTATATGCTTTTGCCTCCTCAGGAATGTTGTATAAATGGAATCATATTGTACATATTATTTTGTGTCTGGCTTCATCCATGTCATTGCCTGCATCAGTTTGTTCCTTTTTATTGTTCAACTGTTTGTGTTTAGTATTGCAATGTAACAAATAATCCCAATACTTAGGGGCTGAAAACAACAAACACTAATTTTTTTTTAATTTTGTGAGAAATCTCTATGATGTTTTCTGTAGGGGCTGTACAAATTTACATTCCCACCAACAGTGCACGAGGTTTCTCCTTTCTCCACATCCTCTCCACACTTGTTATTTGTTGTCTTTTTGATAATAGCTATTCTGATAGATGTGAGGTGATATCTCATTGTGGTTTTTATTTGCATTTACCTTATGACTAGTGATGTTGAGCATCTTTCCATGTGTCTGTTGGCCATCTGTACATCTTTTTAGGAAAAATGTTATTCAAGTCCCTGGCTCATTTTTAATAGAGTTGAGTTGTTTTCGTTATTTGATGTTGAGTTGTATGAATTCTTTGTATAATTTGAATATAGCTTTTTAGTTTGAGGTACTCCCATTTGTTAATTTTTGCTTTTGTTTCCCTTGCCTGAGAATACTATATCTGAAAAAGTATTCCTAAAACCAATATCAAATTGCTCATTGTCTATGTTTTCTTATAGGAGTTTTATGGGTTCATTTCTTATATTTAAGTTCTTAATCCATTTTGAGTTGATTTTTGTATATGATGTGAGAAAGTAATCCAGCTGATTCTTTTGCTTATAGCTGTCCAGTTTTCCTAACACCAGTTATTGAAGAGGTTGTCTTTTCCCCATTGTATATTCTTACGTCCTTTATTTTAGATTAGTTGACCACATAAATATGGGTTTATCTTTGGATTCTCTATTCTGTTCAATTAATCTGTGTCTGTTTTTGTACCAGTACCATACTGTTTTGATGATTGTAGCTTTGTAGTATAGTTTTAAATGGGCACATGACACCTCCAAAATTGTTTTGGCTATTTGGGGCCTTTTTTGTTTCCAACAAGTTTTAGAATTATTTGTTTTAGTTCTGTGAAAAATGCCATTGGGATTTTGATAGGGATTGCATCGAATCTGTAGATTGCCTTGGGGAGTATGGTAATTTCAACAATATTAATTCTTCTAATACATGAACATGGAATATCTTTCCATTTGTGTCATCTTGAATTTCTTTCATCAACATCTTATCATTTTCTAAGTACTTGTCTTTAACCTGTTTAGTTAGATATAGTCCTAGGTATTTTATTCTTTTTGATGCAATTGTAAACAGAATCAGGTTTTTTTTTAAATTTCTTTCTGATAGTTCATTGTTAGTATATAGAAATACAACAGTTTCTGTATATTGATTTTGCACCCTGCAAGTTTATTGATTTTATTTATAGTTCTAATAATTTGCATGGCATCTTTAATATTTTCTACATGTGGTATCAAGTCACCTGCAAAGAGTGACAGCTTTATTTCTTCCTTTCCAATGTTAATTCCTTTATTGTCTAATAGCTGTAGCTGGGGCTTCCAACACTATATCAAATAAAAGTGATGAGAGTGGGCATCCTTGTCTTGTTCCTGATCTTAGAGGAAATGCTTTCAGCTTTTCACCATTGAAAATGATGTTGGCTGTAAAGTTAGTCATGCTGCTGCTGCTGCTGCTAAGTCGCTTCAGTCATGTCTGACTCTGTGTGACCCCATAGACGGCAGCCCACCAGGCTCCCCCGTCCCTGGTATTCTCTAGGCAAGAACAATATGTAGTCCTTATTATGTTAAAGAATGTTCCCTATATCCCTACTTTGTTGAGATTTTTTTAAAATTATAAATGGATGTTACATTTTGTCAAAAACTTTTCTGCATCTATTGATGTGTGTAGTTGTTCAGTCATGTCTGACTCTTTGCAACCCTATGGACTATAAGCCACCAGGCTCCTCTGTCCATAGGATTTTTCAGGCAAGAATACTGCAGTGGGTTGCCATATATTATTTTTATTCTTCAATTTTTAATGTGGAGTATCATCTTGATTGATTTACAGACAGTGAACCATCTGTGCATCCCTGGGATAAATCTCACTTGATCATGGTGCATTATCCTTTTAAGTATTATTGAATTCAGTTTGCTAATATTTTGTTGAGGATTTTTCCATTTATGTTTGTCAGTGATATTGGCCTGTAATATACATTTTATGGTCTCTGTCTAATTTTTGTATCATGGTGATGCTGGACTCATAGATTGAGTTCAGAAGTACTCTTTCCTCTAATTTTTTTGAATAGTTTGAGAAAAATAGGTTTTAACTCTCCTTTAAATATTTGTTAGACTTGACCTATAAAGTCATCCGACCCTGCACTTTAGTTTGTTGGGGTTTTATGTTTTGTTTTTTTACTGATTCAGTTTCATTACTGGTAATTGATCCCTTCATATTTTCTATTTCTTCCTGATTCAGCCTGTGGAGATTGGATAGTTCTAAGAATTTATCTATTTCTTCTAGGCTATACATTTTATTGGCATGTAATTATTCACAGCAATCTCTTATGATCCTTTGTATTTCTATAGTGTTGGTTGTAACTTCTCTTTCATTTTCTATTTTATTTAGTCCTTCTTTCTTTTTTCTTGATTCATCTGGCTATAGGCTTATTAATTTTGTCTTTTCAAAGTCCCAGCTCTTAGTTTTATTGATCTTTTCTTGGGTTTTTTAGTCTCTATTTCATTTATTTCTACTCTGATCTGTTTCATTTCTTTCTTTCTAGAAACTTTGGGCTTTGTTTTTCTTTTTCTAGTTGCTTTACATGTAAGGTTAGAGTGTTTCCTTGAGGTTTTTTAAATTTGTTTTCTGGGGTAAGCTTGTACTACTATAAGCTATGCTCTTAGATTGACTTTTGCAGTGTCCCACTAGGTTTAAAATCATTGTATTTCCATTTTCACTTGTCTCCAGGTATTTTTAAATTTACTTATTCGGTTGTTTAGTAGCATGTTGTTTAGCCTCAATGTATTTATAGTTTTTGCAGTTTTTTTCTTGTGCTTGATTTCTACCTTTATATTGTTGTGGTCCAAAAAGATGTTAGATATGTTTTCAATCTTTTTCAATTTATTGATTTGTTTTTTTGGTCTAGCCTGTGATCTATCTTGGAGAATGTTTCATGTGCTTTTGAAAAGAATGTGTATTTCATTGCTTTTGGATGGAATGCTCTACATATATCCATCAAATTCACATGGTCTAATGTGACATTTAAGGCCAGTGTTTCCTTATAGATTTTCTGTCTGAATGATCTGTGCCATGACATAATTAGGGTATTAAAATCCCCCAATATTACTGTGTTACTGTCAATTTTCCCCTTTGTGCTTGTTAATAATTGCTTTATATATTTATATATAGACATTAGTATGCTAGATTTTGTCCTCAAACTATCCTCATTTTCTAAAAAAATATTTTTCTTTTTTCCATTCAGCTTAGGTGATTTCCACTACTCTGTCTTTCAGTTCTCTGATCCATTCTTGTGCATCATCTAAGCTGTTGATTCCTTCTACTCTATTTTTTTTTATTTCAGTTATTGTAGTCTTCAATTCTGTTTGATTCTTTGAAATTCTTACTGTGCTCATCCATTCTCCTGAATTCAGTGATCATCTTTATGATCATTACCTTGAACTCTTTATTGGGTAGATAGATTAGACACTTTGTTAATTTCTTCTCTTGGGGTTTTGTCTTGTTTCTTCATTTGAAACATATCCCTTTATCTTCTCATTTTGCCTAATTCTCCATGTTCATTTCTATATGTTAGGCAGTTGGTCATATTGCCTCATCTTGGAAAAGTAGCCTTATGTAGGAGATGTCCTATCTGGCCCAATACCATACTCCCTTTTGGTCACCACAGCTATATGCTCCAGAGATGCCCACTATGTGGGCTACATGGGCTTTTCTATTGTGATGGAGAGGACTACTGTGGGCACAGTGGTAGATGGGATTCCCTAGCCCAGTTGCTTGCCAGGCTCTGCCTTCTATCATGGTTGCCAATCTGCTTGGTGGTGGGGCAGCAGGCTATGGAGCTGGAGGGCCTGAAACTGGTGCCAACTTGCTGGTGGGGAGGTAAGCTAGAGAGAGGACACCAAAATGGCACTTGCCAATACCAGTGTCCTTGTGGTAGAAGGAGCTTCCCAAAATGGCTACCACCAGCATCTATGGCCCAGAGGGAGTCCCAGTTTCCTCCTGCCTCTCTGGGAGGCTCTCTAAGATCAGCAAATGGGTACAAACCAAGCACCTTTCAAAGTACTGCCTCTGCACTATAACTTGGAGCGTGTTAGATTTTGTGTGCACCCTTTAAGAACAGAGTTTCTGTTTCTTACAGCCCTCTAGTTCTCCTGCACACAAGTTCCACTGGCTTTCAAAGATATTCTAGGGACTTGCCTTTGTAGTGCAGCAACTCTGGACTAGGGAATCTGATATGGAGCTTGGACCCTTTACTCCCTGGGGAGACCCTTTGCAATTGTGATTTTCTTTTCATTTGTGAATTACCTACCCAGGAGTGTGGGTCTTTACTATATATGTGTACATGTTTCCACCCCTCCTACCTGTCTCATTGTGGTTCCTGCTTTATATCTTTGCTGCTGCTAAGTCACTTCAGTCATTTCCGACTCTGTGCAACCCCATCGACGTCAGCCTACCAGGCTCCTCCATCCCTGGGATTCTCCAGGCAAGAACACTGGAGTGGGTTGCCATTTCCTTCTCCAGTGCATGAAAGTGAAAAGTGAAAGTGAAGTCACCCAGTCGTGTTCAACTCTTCATGACCCCATGGACTGCAGCCTACCAGGCTCCTCCGTCCATAGGATTTTCCAGGCAAGAGTACTGGAGCAGGTCGCCATTGCCTTCTCTGCTTTATATCTTTAGTTGTGGAAAATCTTTTCTGTTAGTCTTCAGGTTCTTGTCATAGATAGTTTCTCTGTTGACAGTTGTAATTTGGTTGTGCCTATGGGAGGAGGGGAGGGAGTTCAGGGTCTCACTACTCCACTTCTAACCACTGGTCACACCTTTAACCATTTTTAACTGTACAATTCATTGTATTTTAGTACACTTATAAGTGTATAGTTATCAACAGTATCTAGCTCCAGAATATTTTCTTCATCCCCAAAGGAAATCCCAGACCTCTTAAGCACTCTGATCTCCATTCTCCCCTTTCTTAGCCCCTGGAAAACATTCATTTGCTTCATAAAGCAAATGCACTCCCTTGGACTGCAAGGAGATCAAACTAGTCAATTCTGTATTGATTTTCATATTATGAATATTTAATATAAATATGATCATACAACACGTGGCCTTTTATGTCTGGTTTGTAACTCACTTGTCATTCTTTGCCCAGCTTCATGAAGTTTCACTTTATGCATGTGCAGCTTAATATATAGCAATGGACTCGAGGGAAGCTTTTTAAAGACTTTTGGAGAATGTTTTTGTGTACTAATCCCTCATCTCTGGTATTCTTCCTCACAAACTTCAGCCACCTCTACCTCCAGTATCTTTATTGTCAACTTAGGAAGGCAAACACTCCTCCTCTTTATGCCACCATCCATAGGATGCCTTTAGTCAAAATCCAAACCAATCATAGAGCTTACCTTGATTGCTTCTCTCTTCTCAGGAACCACACCCTTGTACTGCCAATTGTATAGAGTCTGAAAACATTGTAGTTATTTGATATATTTGCTCATTATCTAGTTCTTCAAGGCAGAGGATATGCCTGATTCCAGTTTGTCTATCATTTCTGTCATTTGTTTTATTTTAGCATGCGTGTGTGCATGTTAAGTTGCTTCAGTTGTGTCTGACTCTTTGCAACACAAAGAGTAGACTGTAGCTATTCCAGGGTCTGTAGCTGGCATAGACCTATGGACTATAGCTTGCCAGGGTCCTCTGCCCATGGGATTCTCCAGGCAAGATTACTGGAGTGGGTTGCAATGTCCTCCTCCAGGGGCTCTTCCCCACCCAGAGATCAAACCTGTGTCTCTTATGTCTCTTGCATGGGCAGGTGGGTTCTTTACCACTAGCACCACCTAGGAAGCCCTTATTTTAGCATATTTTGCACAGTTCTAGGAGAAGGCAATGGCACCCCACTCCAGTACTCTTGCCTAGAAAATCCCATGGGCAAAGGAGCCTTGTAGGCTGCAGTCCATGGGGTCGCGAAGAGTCGGACACAACTGAGCGACTTCTCTTTCACATTCATGCACTGGAGAAGGAAATGGCAGCCCACTCCAGTGTTCTTGCCTGGAGAATCCCAGGGACGGGGGAGCCTGGTGGGCTGCCGTCTATGGGGTCGCACAAAGAGTCGGACACGACTGAAGTGACTTAGTGGTAGCAGCAGGACAATTTACTTACAGAGTCCCCTCACCCTGTGTGAAGCCTTATTGGAAAAGGAACCAGCAAATCAGCTTGGTGTCTACCTAACACACAGAAATATTCACCCATCCTTGCCATAACAAAAGTGAGTGTACATTATGTCTCTGTCTTCACCCTGCTATCTCTTTTAGATCAACAGAATAAATAGTAACAAGCTATGTTTTTTTTTTCCAGTAGTCATGTATGGATGTGAGAGTTGGACCATAAAGAAGGCTGAGCACCAAAGAGTTGATGCTTTCGAACTGTGGTGCTGGAGAAGACTCTTGAGAATCCCTTGGACTGCAAGGAGATCAAACTAGTCAATTCTAAAGCAAATCGATTCTGAACACTCATTTGAAGGACTGATGCTGAAGCTGAAGTTCTAATACTTTGGCTATGTGATGTGAAAAGCTGACTCATTGGAAAAGACCCTGATGCTGGGAAAGATTGAAAGCAAAAGGAGGGGGTGGCAGAGGATGAGATGGTTAGATGGTATCACCAACTCAATGGACATGAATTTGAGCAAACTCCAGGAGATAGTGGAGGACATGGTAGCCTGGCATGCTGCAGTCCGTAGAGTCACAGAGTCAGACACAACTTAGTGACTAAACAACAAAAACAACTAAGAACTGTACACCAGTTCTGTATGTACCCTCTTCTTGCAGGTCTTTTTCTGCATGTAATTCTCTTAGAGCCTCACCTCTACTCGGTTTAAAAGAGGATAGAACTATATGCTCTTCGTTTCATCCATGAAAAAGGGATAGAATTGACTTTCATCACATGCCACCCCTGGAGTTTGAATGTGCGTGCATACTAATTCGCTTCAGTCATGTCGGACTCTTTGTGACCCTATGGACCATAGCCTGCCAGCTCCTCTGTTCATGGGATTCTCCAAGCAAGAATACTGGAAGGGGATGCTGTGCCCTTCTCCAGAGGATCTTCCTGACCCAGGGATTGAACCCATGTCTCATGCATCCTGCATTGGCAGGCAAGTTCTCAACCACTAGCTCTACCTGGGAAGCCTGGAGTCTGAATACCTTAGTTAAAATTCTATCTGCACTATTTACTGTGGGCTTCCCAGGTGGCGCTACTGGTAAAGAACCCACCTGCCAATGCAGGGGACATAAGAGACGTGGGTTTGACCCCTGAGTCAGGAAGATCCCCTGGAGAAGGAAATGGCAACCCACTCCAGTATTTTTGCCTGGAGAATCCCATGGACAGAGGAGCCTGGTGAGGCTACAGGCCATTGGGTCGCAAAGAGTCAGACACAACTGAAGTGACTTGGCACACATGCATTTTATAGAAGGTGGAGATGCTAACGTTAGAGAATACCAGAAAAACAGGCTTATTAGAAGGATGAACTATGGTGCCATGTGTGCTAAGTCACTTCAGTCATGTCTGACTCTATGCGACTCCGTGGATCATAGCCTGCCAGGTTCTTCTGTCCATGGGATTCTCCAGGCAAGAATACTGGAGTGGATTTCCATGCCCTCCTCCAGGGGATTTTCCTGACCCAGTCAGTGATCAAACCTGCACTTTTACATCACCAGGTGGGTTCTTTACCACTAGCGCCACCTGGGAAGCCCTGAACTATGGTATTTACTTTCATTTTTGTAATCTATTCAGTTAATAAATAGTGACTGCTTTCAAACTGGAAAAAAAAGAACCCCACAAATTCAATGATCTGCATGAAAAAGCTGTTTATAGAGGCTTCAGGACTTCTCCATCCCACCAACAGATCTTTTGCCTCTATCACAACTAACCATTCCTTAATAACTGTGACAAAAATGCCCCACTCTTTTTAAGATCTCTTTTCTTTCTCCTCTTAAATAGTTTTTGGAACTACTTACCTCAAAGTGGTTGGTGGCAACTTTGCATTTATGATGAGCCACTATTTTCCAAAAACAAATATTAAGAACATATCTCTGGGAATTCCCTGGTGTTCCATTGGTTAGGACTCCATGCTCTCACTGCCTGGGAAGACCCAGGTTCAATCCCTGGTCAGGTAACTAAAATCCCACAAGCTACACAGCATGGCCAAAAATAAATAAATAAGTAAATAAACATTAAAAAAAAGAACACATCCCTCTTTCTGTTGCATATATTTCGGGCTAACCAATCAACAACAGATTCACTGATTAGTACCAAAAGTCTTAGCAACAAAAACTTTTGTGTGATAATTGACTACATGGGGCCAGTTTCTGTTAGTGCTTCTAATTCCCCAACGTGACTGAGTAAGGTCTTTGTTGTTGTTGTTTAGTCATTAAGTCGTGTCTGACTGTTTTGTGTCCCATGGACTGTAGCCCGTCAGGCTCTTTTATCCATGGGATTCTCCAGGCAAGAATACTGGAGTGGGTTGCCATTTCTTTCTCCAGAGTAAGGTCTAAAGAAACATAAATAAGATAGAGATGTATGGGAGAAATGAAAATCTATTGGATTCTAAATAAGAGTGCCGAGGAAAGGTGGGATCTTTTAAACACAGTATTAAGGGAGATAAAAGGGCATGGTACAAACTGGGAAAGAGAAGGCATGGTACTGAGATCAAAGTAGTAAAATTTTATGACCGACTTTTGAGATCTGAAAATCTAAGGACGAGGTGTGTAGCATTATGGAATCAGAAGCTCACCTAATGAAAAGGCCTCCACATACTCAGGAGTGCCTCAAAGGTGTAGCCTCTAGTTGTCCTGTACCTTTTAAACTTCCAAAAATGTATCTGGTTGGAGAGTCTACATGTCTTATGATTCAGCAACAGAAAGAGATGGCTTGGTCTTTTTATCCTCTTATCGTGAATCTTTTTTCTAAATGCATGTATTGTTACTGTATTTCTGATTATTAAAGGAATATATGTTTATGGGGGGAAGAATAGGAAATTATCAGAACAAAAGTACAAACCACGATCCCAATCATTGCTTCCTTCCTTAATTTACCCCATCCCTTCCAATTTGATTGCAAGAATTGAAGTGCAAGGAAAATGATGGCTCTTAGTGACTGAGGAGAGGGCGGGTGAAAGGAAGACTGCTACCTTTCTGTTCTTGCAGTTTAGAAGAGGATGAATAATCTTCTCTCTCCAACACAACCATTTAAAAAGTAACAATTGTTAATATGACTATGGTAATCAGAGAGAGGCAAATTCCAACTACAGGGAGAAGGGGCCCCTTTTGACCTCTGGAATTAGCAGTGACAAAAATGAATGACAGGGCCTGGTGGGGGTGGGGGAAGGTTGGTAAGCTGCTCCACTTCTCCAGCACAGCTGGTGGGAGGGGAAAGTGGGGACCAGAGTTGGAGGATGACATAATCCTCACGTGATCAGGGGCTGGCGTGAAGTCCCTGTATTTCTGGGATTCTTTCTCCTTTGGCTACCAGCTCCTTACTGCCCTGCAGGCATTCCTGCTTGTGACCAAGAGAAAGAGGACATAAAATCTTTAAATCCCAGCAGGTTGGTGTGAGGGAACCACTGGAACTCTTGGGGTGGTAGTGGCTGAATCTAGTACTGGAGAAGGTCTAGGACTGCTTTCCCCAACTCCTGCGGAGATAATTGTATTTTTGAAGCAGGGTGGGGCTGGAGTAGGTGGAAGTCTCTTGAGAGACACCCAGAAGTTTAGTGGTAGTTTAGAAATAATCAGCTTCCCTCACACTGGTAAGATTTCCCTTTTTTCTTCTTTTCTTTCCCCAACTCCATTGAAGGAAATAAGGTATGGGCTGGTGTGTGGAGAAAGGCTGAAATCCTGAGGTGGAGACAGAGAAATTTAGAGATAATTTGAAAATAGTTCATCTCATTGACTGCTGATCAAGGGATGCAGTGAAGTGGGGAGTGAGGGGACAGTGGTCCTTGTAGGGCTAGGCCTGAGGGTGAGGGATGCGAGGTGGGGGTGGCACAGAGATCCAGTAGGAAAGGATAGGAACAGGAGGAGAAACAGGAGGTAGGAAATTTGGGGCAACAACAGTGATGAGGATCCTGGATTCAAGATAATAATGTGTTGTCTCTGAGGCTGGTTGATTTACAGAGAACTCCCTCATCCCCCCTCCTTCCTTTCTGCCAGCAGGTCTGAGGGTCTATGTTCACAGATCTCTCGAGGCAAGAAAAAGAGAAGGAAACTATCCCAAACCATCTCTGGTCAGTATGAGGGAGGCACTCAGCGGTCTCTCAGGGTGGGCGTTGGAAAGGTCAAGAGCTGGGTTAAATTTGCGGCCTCACAGCTCACCTCCCTGTCCGCTCCCCTTCTCCCGCCCATCAGAGAGGCCATTTAGCCTTGAAGGAGGTGGAGAAGGGGTGGGAGAGGAAGGGGCCGCATCTCGAATTTCAGGAGGGCTGGACCAGTGTGGTAGGGATAGGGTATCAGGCGAGTAACCAGCTTCAAAGAGAAACTGACAAGGTTGAATCAAAAGAAGTGAAGCAATCTTACTTACATTTTCTCCCTGGACTTAAGCAGGAAATCACTACATCATGCAAAAATCTTGCAAAGAAAATGAAGGAACACCCAAATGCAATGTGCCAAAGAGACAGGAAGAGTGCTCCTATGGAGAGTTCCAACGCCAGCAAACCGAAGGGAATTTTAGGCAAAGGCTGCTTCAGTCTCTCGAGGAATTTGGAAAGGACATAGACTTTAGGCATTTTAAGGATGAAGAAATGACAAGAGAGGGAGATGGGATGGAAAGGCGTTTGGAAGAGATAAGGGGTCTGAGAAAGAAATGTAGGGCTCTGCTTTCTAACCGTAGGCATTCTCGAGACCGTCCATATCCTATTTAATGCACTTCTCGCCTGAATTCAACTATTTTCTGTTCTTAATATTGCAGTATTGGTTCCTTTTGTCTGCATTTTCTTGTGAAATATTTGCTACTATTTTATTCCAATCCTTCAATGTTTTACAAGTGACTCTTGTTGCCATCATTTCATCTTTTGACCTGATCTCACTCATTTAATAGAATTGCTTCATTTGTTTGCATGTGAAGATGCTCATTGTATATTGTAAAGTGAAAATAATATGTTGAAAAAATGATATATATAGATATACCTATCTATGTATATCTTATAAGTACATTCATATATGTCATAGTACCAAAAAAGTCTGAATTATTATATAACAAAAGGTTAACAGTGAATCGCAGTGTTATCTGTATTTTATTTTATTTTTTTACCTATCTGCATCTTCTCATTTTCCAAAAATGAATTATATGTGTGTGTGTGTATGTGTGGATTACTTGTTTCACCAAAAACTAAAATAAACAGACACGATAAAAGAAATTGTCAATCACCTTTGAAGGGCAGTGAAACAACAAACTCCTAATAACAGAACTTGGAGTAGGAAATGGCAACCCACTCCAGGATTCTTGCCTGGAGAATCCCATGCACAGAGGAGCCTGGTGAGCAAGAAGTCCGTACATGACTGAAGTGACTTAGCACATGTGCACACAGTGTATATATATATATACTTAAGCATTATTTCTTAACTGGATTTTGCATTTTGCATTTTCAAGTAAAGGCTATTATATTTCATTATATTTCTATTGATTACTGCTGTGACTAATGCATAGTGGGTACTTAATAAATGTTTACTTAAGTAGAATTATACTGTTCTTGGCCTACTTTGTTGGAGCCCCAAAAATAAAGTCTGCCACTGTTTCCACTGTTTCCCCATCTATTTCCCATGAAGTGATGGGACCAGAGGCCATGATCTTCGTTTTCTGAATGTTGAGGTTTAAGCCAACTTTTTCACTCTCCTCTTTCACTTTCATCAAGAGGCGTTTAGTTCCTCTTCACTTTCTGCCATAAGGGTGGTGTCATCTGCATATTTGAGGTTATTGATAATTCTCTTGACAATCTAGATTGCAGCTTGTACTTCATCCAGCCTGCCATTTTGCATGCCATTTGCTTATAAGTTAAATAAGCAGGGTGATGAGATACAGCCTTGATGTACTCCTTTCCCGATTTGCAACCAGTCTTTTGTTCCATGTCCAGTTCTAACTGTTGCTTCCTGACCTGCATACAGGTTTCTCAAGAGGCAGATCAGGTGGTCTGCTATTCCCATCTCTTTCAGAATTTTCCACTGTTTATTGTGATCCACACAGTCAAAGGCTTTGCCATAGTCAATAAAGCAGAAATAGATTGCAGCCATGAAATTTAAAGACATTTACTCCTTGGAAGGAAAGTTATGACCAACGTAGATAGCATATTAAAAAGCAGAGATATTACTTTGCCAACAAAGGTCCATCTAGTCAAGGCTATGGTTTTTCCAGTAGTCATGTATGGATGTGAGAGTTGGACTGTGAAGAAAGCTGAGTGCCAAAGAACTGATGCTTTTGAACTGTGGTGTTGGAGAAGACTCTTGAGAGTCCCTTGGACTGCAAGGAGATCCAACCCGTCCATCCTAAAGGAGATCAGTCCTGGTGTTCATTGGAAGGACTGATGCTGAGGCTGAAACTCCAATACCTTGGCCACCTCATGCAAAGAGTTGACTCATTGGAAAAGACTCTGATGCTGGGAGGGATTGTGGGCAGGAGGAGAAGGGGACGACAGAGGGTGAGATGGCTGGATGGCATCACTGACTCGATGCACATGAGTTTGGGTGAACTCCAGGAGTTGATGATGGACAGGGAGGCCTGGCGTACTGCGATTCATGGGATTGCAAAGAGTCGGACATGACTGAGGGACTGAACTGAACTGAACTGGCCTAGTTTTACCTCTGATAGCTTAAAGTTGGGAATAATATATTTCT
Organism: Capra hircus; assembly: GCF_001704415.2. Lineage (NCBI taxonomy): Eukaryota > Metazoa > Chordata > Mammalia > Artiodactyla > Bovidae > Capra > Capra hircus. The sequence continues at coordinate 37,146,885 of NW_017189517.1, read as the reverse complement.
TTACAAACTGTAACTTTTATTTTCAAAAAGGAACACAACGGGGAAAGGGTTATTCCCCAAATTCAGCCCACAAAATTATTATAACATTGTATAACTGATGTCTCTCAAAAATTCAACTCCTGACATTATAATCATCTAGAGTACTTATTACAAACACAAATTTTTGACAAATATCTCCCCATACACACACACACATACTTGTACAAAATCAGAATCTCTGTACATATGGCCTTGGAATCTTCATTTTGGGAGTTTCCCATGAAATTATGTTCTCCAAAACTGCATCAAAAATTCTCACTATAGAACCTGTTTCAACTGAGCAGTGCAGAAGCAGTTTCCTTATAACCAAAGAGCCTAATCATTTATACTTCATAATTAAGGGCTCTTGAAAGTCAAAATGGTTGTTACCATAGCTGAAAAATTGAGGGTACCCATCAAGTAAATCTATGTGGAGAATAAGCATTGCTCAGCCTTAGTAGAAGGCAAGAAGACAAATGGAAAATGAATAAAATAAAAATAAGTTGCTATCTCTATTAAATAGACAAATGTTTACTTACAATACTCAGCTTTATTGAATATTTAGGCATTTTCATACTCACTGAGAGAGTAAATTGCTATATCCATTTTTTTGCTTCCATTCACAGTAAGTATCAAAAGCTCTATACTTTGCATGCTCCATGTCTCACAAACTTTACTGCTTAGACTTTGTCCCAAAGAAATGATCCAAAAAAAAAGAAAGAAAGAAAGAAAAAGAATCAGAGCAGTAAGCAAATTTTTAGCTATAAACATTTTTATTTAAAGATTTCATACATTTTCAGGGAGCTTTTTTAACCTAAGAATCAACTACATGGACTATCCAATCAAAAGGAAATGAACATAGATTCCTACTAGCCATATACACAATAATACATTCCAGGTAGATTAAAGATGAAAATGTGAAAAATACAAATAAAATATTGCAATGAAAATTAAGAATAACTTATATAGTCTTGTGTTGTGATTATCTTCTTAAGCGTGAAAGAAAATCCCAGAGGTTGTTAAAGAAAAAACATAAATATCAAAAAACAAGAAATAGCCTGGAAGAAAAAATATTTGCAATAGCATGACAAATAACAGGAAAATATCTCTAATGCCCAAATAGCTTTTGCAAATGGAAAGGAAAAAATAAACAAATCTACAAAAATATGTACATACCATATTACATAAAATTCCACTGCTTTGTATTATAATAGAGATATATATCTGAGATATATGATATATACACAGAATGCTTAGATGGATGTTTATTGTGACATTGTAGAAGCCAAGATATTAGAAACAGCTAACTCATCAAAAGGAAAAGGTCAAATAAACTGTGGTCTAGCTATATACTAAGAAAAGTACGTGGTAGTTAAAAAAGAAATTAGATTCTTTTTAAAAAATTTTAATTGGAGGCTAATTACTTTACAATATTGTAGTGGTTTTTGCCATACCATTGACATGAATCAGCCAAGAATGAGATTCTTATGGTGAATAATTGCTGAGTAAAGACGTTATATATCTTTATGTTGCTATTGTCACAAGTAATGAATTACCTAGCTCACCTTAATATAATTTGCTTTAACCACACATTCAATTTCATTTTCCTTCCCACAATTAAACACATCAGCTTTATGGATATCCATCTAAAAATTTACATATTTCTGTTTTGTATTTTAGCTAAATATTATAATGTTACATTATGACTTTCAGGAGCTCTTAATTATGAATTATAAACCAGTAGGCCTCTCTGATTATAAGAAGGCTCCTGTACAGCTCACCTGAAACTGAGTCTATGGTTATGTATGAACATTAACTTTACAGTTATTGTTTGTGCATTTGTCTTTTAAGTCATATAGAAGAAAAAAGAGAAGTTATAAACCAAATATGGCAAAATGATTTGCTTTTGTATTTAGCTATGTAGTATCTCCTACCGATTGTTGTTTATGTCTTCATATGACTTCGTTATGG